>NC_143014.1:150642053-150942053 GCF_055824585.1 Amblyomma mixtum | reverse complement strand
TATGTAAAACACACCAGCGAGCTTCGAATATGTAGTCTCGGAGCGGCGTCCAACACGAGCGTTCGTCTCTAGCGTGGCGACATGACAGCAACGACACATTCATCGACGTTACTGACACCAAAACGTCGTTTACACAACTTCGCAAGGTTCGCAGAATCCAGAGTAAACTTCCCTTTTTCCCTGTCATTGTTTCAATTGCTTTCACTACTCACGCTTTCCGCAGTATACGTTAGAAAAACACCTTCTCATCCGTTCTTTACATGCAATGGCAGCATGATACACAAACATTATTCGACATCATTCGCTGCGTTTATACGCTGCGCTGCAGCCGTAGCACGCTGAAAGAACAGCAGAAATCTCTTGTCAGTGCTTCATGATAACAGCGCGTCAGCTCACTGCGTGAATTGCAATAGCGGCCGCCTTGCCAACCGTCTGCCCGGTGCATCTGTGCGAACGCTTTCTGCCGCAGCGTGATTTACGCTTACAACGTAGGAAGTTCTCTCCCAGAGTTACAAGGAAGCATCGCGTCCAGTAAAAAAATATTCAGTAACTCTGGTACCACTTTGAGTTCTCAGACATTCTCAGACTTTCACATTATATTTTCAGCAAACAACGTGGCAGAATCAGCCAAGCTAATTGTGTGTTTGATTTCGCGTCAAGAAAACCGTGACAGTCTAATGAAAATTGTATGCTAGGATAGTTCTTTCACACTGGCCGTCGTAAGTGCGGAGGCATGTGACCATTATCTAGGCCTACATTCACGTATTTTATGCATTTTCTCTGATTTCAACATCATCACGGATACCTTTCACGGTTTCACGCAGCTGCTCTTATACGCACCATCACGCGGCTGCAAGAAGCGACACGCAACACGCGCCGAGCGCGAACGAACTGAGAGCTTCTTGGACAATGCTTCGACATCCTCATTAGAGCCCATGCAGCCGCCCCGAGCCGTCATTGGTTCATTAGCAGTTCCCCCTCTGGCGTCTACCGCCACGAAGGTGGCTTGCCGACAGTCATGTCTTCCTTTTTTGGCTGTTTCCTTCTCTATGGCGCAGTATCCAAGGTGCGCAGCGAACGTATATAGTATACATATGTCTAAGAAAAATAAAATAAAAGAGACGTACGGCGTGGTGAACCGAGCCCGAGGCGAGAGGATGCGGAAAAGCTGCAGCGCAGAGCGTCCGTAAGTGGTTACGGTCTTACAGAGCCACAGGCGCACACGCTCCGTAGCCTGCGCGCTTGTGTGCTCGTTGCTGGAGTGGGGCGCGCGCTGGGGCCCTGGTGCGTCCCGCGGGAGGAAACGCCGCAGAATTGCATCTTGGCTGGGCTCCGAATGGGCTTCCCCGTAGCGGGAAACAGTGGTCCGCAAAACGCGGACGCAAGTGTTCCCCGCGGAGCCGAGGCGCCTGCAGGCCCCCGTCGGCTCTCCCGACGGGAGCAAGGAAAGCCGAGCAGTTGCAGTGTTAATTCACGGCCGGCTATAAACCACGGCAACACGCGCGTGGAAAATTTAGTGCGGCGGCCTGTAACACTGCGCGTGTGCGGCTTGTGGACGCGGCATCGAAAGGCGGCTGAGAGTCATTCGGCACAGGAGGCGGTTCCTGCAGCCGCTGAATCGCTCCCCTTCGGCGCACCACGCGGGGCGCCGACCGCAGGGACGCCCAGCAGCTGGCTTCGGTCGCCTGCCTCGCCGTTTGGAGCGCTGTACTGCCGACATATACAGAGAGAGCGTTGACTTGCAGTGGCGAAAAAGGAGCAAGGAACCAACCAGTAAATACGCAGGAAAAAAAGGACAGAGAGCTGAAGAGCTTTAAGCGACAGGTACAAAATGCAGTAGGTGAAAACTATATTAATTCAATGGAAATGAGGCAGACCGTAAATTATACCAAGTGTTGCAGGGGAGATTTTAGGTAATTCTCAAAAAGAGGTTTTTTTTAGGTAAAAATATGCCTTTTTTTTCAGCATAGTATTACCAGTGTTGGCTGACACTACAGAACCAATGAATGGTCTTAAGTAGTCAGCTGGTTAATTAATTTTCAATCATTAGAGTTAGGCACCCAGTTCCGATTATATATTTGTAGCCGGTCGTTAGTAATATCTATATCTTTTTTTTTAATTTATAAATCGCGATTACCTTTTACGCTCTGGACAAAATTTAGCTTTTTTGACTAGTTATGTGCACTGGAAAGGATGCTTTTTCCTGCATGCTTTTCGAAAGCCCATGCATTTTGGCACGATGTAGCCAAAATTTCTTGGTCCACAGCGCCAAGGATAATCGCGCTTTCGAAATTCTAAAAACTGATGTTGCTATTACTAACGACCGGCTACAAATCTCTAATTTCAAGTTGCCTAACTGTGATAGGTAAAAAGTTAATTATCAGAAATTAGTTAACCAGCTTACTGCACAAGACGATTAACCGGTTTTGCCGTGTGCGCCAACACTGGTATTACTATGCCGCAAATGCGATATCTTTACCTAAAAAAGCCTATTTTTGAAAATTACTACAACCTTCCCTGAAACATCCGGTAGAAATTAGAAAAAGCAGATCAGCGAGGAATTTGTCTCTGATAACTCAAGAGGCAGTTCCCTGCTGTTTGAAACTAGATCAGGGTGTATGAGAACGCGAAGCTACAAAAAGAAATTTAAAAAAAAAAGATGACATGTGCGGTGTGTGGCAAATCTGTAGAAACAACTGAGTCCTTTTTACTAGAATGTGGAGGTGTCCATTCGGATTTCGGTGCAGGCACAGTCACTCTAACTGACGCCCTACGCTTTAGAGATAAGAATGGTGATGTGAATAAATCAGTGGTAGAAGTTGGCAAAAAACGATCGGAAGATTGGTTGCTCAAAGGCAGAGAGGTGACACAAGGTTAGGCGCGCAGGATTAAAAATTCTATTTAAAGAAAATGGCGAATTTTTAGACCGGTTCATTACACCATTGAAGAAATAAAAAAGCCGAGCATGGTGGCAACTATCAGCACCCCGTTTCAAAGGGCGCGCCGCTCTCTTCCATCCACCCATTTCATCCATCCATCCATCCGGACCTGGCTCCAACTCGTCGCGTTCTGCGCGGTGTTTATCGTCCAAGAGGAATGCGATAATAACACAGCGTCGGAAGTGACTGGATCGCTTCATCCCTTTAACCATGAAACCTATTCGGATGAAGTACTTTTCTTCACTGCGTCCAATATTTTAATTATTTATTTTATTTGTTTATTTATTTCAATACCCTAAAGGCCCAATGCGGGCATTACATAGGGGGGGATTCATCAAAGAAAACAACAGATATAAAACACAGAATACAAACGGCTGAAAACAGAAGTAAACAAGTTAAGAAGGCAGGTACAAGTTAATAAGAGGAACAAAAAAAAAGGCTAATATGAGGTATTTGAAAAAAATTCACATGTAGCAAACCGCGCAAAAAAAATCAAGAAAAATCCCGGCTTCGAAAGTTACTAAACACAGCATCTAACATTTTGCGGAACGTTACGGCCAGCACACACACACACTAGAGCAACCAAGAAAAAAACAAAAAAAAAAAACATAAGAAATGAATCACGCATGTGATTTGTAGTGTCCTAAATTTAGGACAAGGAACAAAATAAGAAACAGGAATGAAGAAAAAGGAAATAATGGAAGAAGGAAACAAAGAAGGGGAAGGAAGGATCTGAGAAACATTGCACGTGGAATGGGCATTAACATGGATAACAGCAGAAAGGAGGAAGGAAGAGGAAGAAAGGAAGGAGAAGAAGGGAAAAATGAAAAGCATGAAGATGATTGAACGAAATAAGAAGGTAAGGAAGAAGACAGCGAGAAACGAAAGGCAGGGAGAGGAACGAAGGAAGAACGAGGTATAAAGGAAGGCAGGGAAAGGAAGCAAGAAATAGAAAAGAAGCAAGGAAGGAAAATCAGGAACAGAAAGGAAGGGAGCAAGGGTAGGCATGAAAGGAGGGGGAGGGAATATAAGCAGGAAGGAGGAGAAAGGAATAGAAAGGAAGGAAGTGAAAAGAGGGAAACTAAAAACCGGGAAGAGAGAGGAAGGAAGCAAGCAAGGAAGGAAGGAAGTAGAATGAAGTGCGAAGAAGAAAGGGGAAGGCAGGGCAGAGGCAGGGCGAAGGTTGTCAAAGAAAGGGAGAAGATCAGGATTGAGGAGAAAAACAAGAGGAAGAAAGAGACGGAAGCAGGGAAAGGAAGGAAAGAGAACATAGGGAGAAGAAAAAAAAACAAGATGAAGGAAGGAAGGAAGGAAGGAAGGAAGAAAGGAAGGAAGGTGGATAAAGCAGGAAGAGAAAGGAAGGCACCGGCAGAAAGGACGATGGAGAAAGAGAGGAAGAGAGAAGGAAACAAAGGTATAAAGAAAGAAAGAAAGAAAGAAAGGAGAAGAAAGAAGGAAGGAAAGAAAGAAAGGAAGAAAGAGAGAAAGAAAAAAAGAGAGAAAGAAAGAAAGAAAGAAAGAAAGAAAGAAAGAAAGAAAGAAAGGAAGAAAGAAAGAGGAAAAGAAAGAAAGAGGAAAAGAAAGAAAGGAAGAAAGAAGGAAAGAAAGAAAGAAAGGAAGAAAGAAAGGAAGAAAGAAAGAAAGAGAGAAAGAAAGGAAGGAAGAAAGGAAGAAAGAAAGAAAGAAAGAAGGAAAGAAAGGAAGGAAGAAAGAAAGGAAGAAAGAAAGAAAGAAAGAGAGAGAGAGAGAAAGAAAGAAAGGAAGAAAGAAAGGAAGAAAGAAAGAAAAAAAGAAAGAAAGAAAGAGAGAAGGAAAGGAAGAAAGAAAGACGAACGTGAATCGAACGAAGCATGGCAGGAAGGAGGGGAAAGGAAAAGGAAGAAAGGAAGGAAGAGAACCACGCTTTAATTTATTTTTGCGTACTTGTCTCGAGACCGACTGGCTGAACAGTTCAGCTCAATATAAGGCAGCTCGACTATCTTGTCTTCGACACAGAAGTGCGTATTACGCTGCGGAATAACTACAAAACAACCGCACATATGTGTAGGACAGGGCTGTCTGCCATAAACTGTACAATATGTAGCCTTTGTTAAAACAATAAACCCAACTAGGGTCTTCTTTCCCCTACAAAGCTACTCGTGTAGCTTCTGTAAGCTACACAGGACCTAGATCCCCAGCCTGTTTGCAGCACCGCCTGTTCACAGGAGGCATGCCGAGGCCTCAAATGAGAACAGTAGGCGATAACAGTTAATGGAGAATACCTAACAATCTGCGATTCGCTGATGATATTGACTTGCTGAGTCACTCAGGAAATGAATTGCAAAGCATGATCAATGAGTTGGGCAGCGCAGAGTAAAACGGTGGGTCTAAAAATTAACATGCAGAAAACCAAAGTGATGTTCAACAGTCTAGCAAGGGAACAGCAGTTTACAATTGGTAGCGAGGTGCTGGAAGTGGCAAGGGAATACGTCTACTTAGGACCGGTAATAACCGCTGATCCGGATCATGAGAGGGAAATAACGAAGAATAAGAATGGGGTGGAGCGCAAATGGCAGGTTCTCTCAGATCATGAATGGCAATTTACCAATATCCCTCAAGAGAAAGGTATACAACACTTGTATCTTAGTGGTACTCACCTTTATGGCAGAAACTTGGAGGCTAGCGAAAAGGGTGTAGCTTAAGTTAAGGACAACGCAGCGAGCTATGGAAAGGAAAATATAGGTCTAACGCTATGAGACAGGAAGCGGGCGGAGTGGGTGAGGGAACAAACGCGGGTTGATGACATCCTAGTCGAAATCAAGAGGAAGAAATGGGCTTGGGCAGGGTATGTAATGCGAAGTCAAGATAACCGCTGGTCCTTAAGGGTAACAGAGTGAATTCCAAGAGAAGGCAAGCATGGCAGGGGGCGGCAGAAAGTTAGGTGGGCGGATGGGTTTAAGAACTTGGCGGGGACACCGTGAGCGCAGCTGGCAAAAGACAGGGTTAAAGGAGAGACATGGGAGCGGCCTTTTCCCGGCAGTGGGCGTAGTCAGGCTGATGATGATGATCCGCAGCGCCTAACTGCCTTTGGAGTTCCAGGGGTTGGGCTAAGAGGCATCCGCTATACACCCGATCAGAAAATCAAGTGGTCCTTCAGCTTTTTACAGAAACTGTAGATGTCGGTCTCAGGCCAGAGGACGAACATTTACGTTGGCCTTTAAGCCTACCGGGTGAACGGGTCAAAGTCTCTGAGTTCATT
This sequence comes from Amblyomma mixtum, assembly GCF_055824585.1. NCBI lineage: Eukaryota > Metazoa > Arthropoda > Arachnida > Ixodida > Ixodidae > Amblyomma > Amblyomma mixtum. The sequence goes on along the minus strand of NC_143014.1, from coordinate 150,935,876 downwards.
AATGAAAAAAATCTTGGTAGCTTATCAATGCTTGCATGATTCCATGAAAGTCGCTTCATTAAAAAGTGTCTTGATTCTCACTTTCGGAGCGACAAACTTGGCAGTACCGAGCCTCAAGCCCATTACAATGTCAACTGTTTAGGATCCCCAGCTGCCTTACGAGAGGTGTTCGAAACACAATTACATGACTTATCAATAGTTCATGTAAATGTAATGCTTGCCACTCTTCCAAAACTCTCAAAAGCCAGTAATTGCAGGATACTTTCAGATATCCTCGAATCGACAGCAAACGATAAATGGTGATGAGTAATTTGAAAATTTAATAGCGACAGGGCGAAAAAATGCGAAAAGACACCAAAACTAAGGCGTTATTCTGTTCAGCGCTCATCAGATGTAAAACTTTGATAGAGAATGGATCGAAGTATCAGCATATGTCGTTGCAGAAAAGCCAGCAACACGAAGTTCAAAGCAGAGAAAGAAAAGCAGACAAAAACAAGGGAGAGGGGGAGGAATTAGCAACCCAGGAATCGTAGTGCAAGAGAGAGAGAAGTGCAAGACACTTCAGGCTGTTCAGCTACTTTGTGCAGCACAGGCTTTCACGTAGAGACTTAGCTCAGTGATCGTAAACGCTGTGTGTGGCACTGATTTATTTTGAAAATTTCGTTATTCTGTTGTGGACACAACAGGCTCGCTGCTTATTAAGAAGCGAGGGTGAAACGGTATGTAGCATCGATAAAGCTTTTTAAAATAGCTCTTTGTATTGCGTTCACAGAACGGACTGGTCCTCGGGCACGAAACAGGAAAACTATTGCCCATATACTAACAAAGTACAATGGCGACACTGATCAACCGCACAGGGATAAAAATACGATAGTATAACACTGAATGATAGTGCTAATACACTTATTCGACTAGTTTTGGAGTAGGAGCTCAAATTTCCTCAAACGGTTCATTAAATTTTTGAGGGAATTGACCCTCTTTTGTATCTTGCGCAGTGGTGTACAATGAAGCCAGGGAACATTTCTTAATGCTCAAGAAGCAGAAAAGCTAGCAAGGCTATGATGTCATGGTTGCGTGTTTGAAAAAAAAAAAGGAATTCTGAATTATGGGTGACATAGTAATACGACACGGGGATCCAATTTCAGCATAAGGTATTGATTCAGCTGCTATTCAGAACTCTTCCTCGCAACTAAGACTTTCCACCGCAGCACAACCTAGCTGATGGTATTAGCCGCAAAAGCTATACCGATCTAGCGTAGAGCCCTGTTCAATAAGGCCGTGCATTCTGCACGCGTGAAAGTTACATCCACTAAGGATGCCCAGTGCTCTTTAAGCAGAAAGATCACAAGGAGTTAGAAAGCTTGGCGTGGTAAATTATGAAGGCTGAAATGGAAAATTAATTGACCTTATATGTCCTTTTTAATGGACTGTTATTTGTAAAAGCTAACATGGACTATACGACATACGTATTAGAGGACTCCGAGTGAGTTTCTAGCCACCGGTGGTCTTTACTGCGCTGTGATATGTTAGTGCACGACCATGTGGGCATTTTGTTTCCATCGAAATCCAGTCACCGCGGCCGTAATAGAATCCACGTGCTCGTGCACTATATCCACTGAGCTTCCGCAGTGGCTCAACCGGTAAAACCGTCTACCACTGCAAGCTATAACAGCAATATAGAGCTTAAATATTTTAGCGCCTGAAAGGTTTTTATCTCTTTTGATAGTAGCGTTATTTACAGCATTACCAAGAGAGAGAAAGAGAGAAAAGTTTATTCTCATTTCACTTTCGGACCGCTGGTCCCAGGGTATGTGGGAACATATTGTTACCTGACGGCAAGGAAATGAAGACAGGACTAGATGGACTAGATATGGCGATGGAATTATTTCATGGCGGCGGGCCTAGCGCGAGCGCTCCGTGCTGCGCCACTGCCCACTTTGTGGTCTTCTGCCGCCGCGGTGGCTCAGTGGTTATGGTGCTCGGCTGCTGACCCGAAAGCCGCGGGTTCGATCCCGGCCGTGGCGGTTGAATTTCTTTGGAGGAGCAATTCTAGAGGCCCGTGTACTATGCGATGTCTGTGCACGTTAAAGAACCCCAGGTGGTCGAAATTCCCGGAGCCCTTCACTACGGCGTCTCTCATAGCCTGAGTCGCTTTGGGACGTTAAACCCCATAAACCAAACCAAACCACTTTGTCGTCTTCTAGTCCGCGACATTGCTCTTTAATTTTGGCAGCCAAAAAATCATCAGTAATAGTGCACAGTGATTTTATGTCTATGTACGTTGTCAAAAACAGCGTGAAGAAGAATTTTTCGAACTTCGTGCGAAATGAGGTAGTGTACCAGTGGTAAAACCAGGATGAACATGAAGACAGGGCGGGACTTAGCGCACACATGCAGTGTAAAAGGCTATACAATTGTAGGTTTCATTTATACACTTAGTTTGAACAGCATTCTAAATCGCATCAAATTTTACACTTATCCAGCCGGCAATACCAGCCCAGTCGACGGAGTTATGAAAACTAGGTGCATCAAAAACCTCCGCACCTTTCCTCGTGGCCACAGGGGAAACAACGCCATAGCGATCCCTGAACATCGCGCCCTGCGAGAGCGCCCTCTCCCAAGCCCTCCTGCACCACGGGTTCACACCTATCACATTTCCGAGAGCATTCGCTCCCTGGCGCAAGTGGGTATATGGCCCCAGAGGGTGAAATTCACATCGCCCATCAGATGAACACAGGCGGTTTCAATCAGGACATGTTACTCCAACTGCGACGACCTTCCACCTAGATTAAGTAGAAAACCAGCGGAAAGGACGCGTTCACATGGAGGAAAAGTACACAGGACAACGCTGGAAACCGGGCTTTGCAGGAGAGGTAGGAAATGGTGCTCACGCAGAAGGCAGCCTGGTCTGGTGGAGGCTGAACATGTAGAAAGATGCCCAGAAAGGAAGCATAGTAACATGCACCAACTGGACCATGCACCAATTGGCCCAACAAGCTACGCTTCTTCAATACTATGCATCCTTTCTGGGCAACTTTCTACATCTTCAGCCTCCATCGGACAAGGCTGCCTTCTGCGTCAGCACCATTTCCTACCTCTCCTGCAAAGCCAGGTTTTCCGCGTGGTCCTGTGTACTTCTCCTCCATGCGAACGCGTTCTTTCCGCTGGTTTTCTACTTACCATGCACCAGCTGGCCCAACAAGCTACGCTTTTGCAATTCACCCTAGAGGAATCGCCGTCTATAGTTATCTCTGAAAAGAAAAAGAAAAAGGAAAGCCTTGTGTCGATTCTGAAAGCATCCGAGTGCGTGCGCGTGTATGTCAGTAGAAATTGGTGTGAACCAATGGATATTTGAAATCATGTTTACGCAAGCGTCATCGGAGATGGTGCGACCGTGCAGACCATTTTAATAGTCAAATATGTCGACATGCTCAGGCAACCATTGCTTTATAAAATCCGGGCCTGGGGGCATTTCCTTTTAGTGGCAATATGCAGTTTGCCTTTGTTAAACCATTACAGATTTTCATTTCAAAAACCTTGAGAGGTACGTCAGTGCGCTTTTTTGAGCTGGATTGTACAGCAAGGTCGACAATTTTCACTTCATATGGATCAATAACTAGAAGATGAATTTATTTGAATTACCTAATAAACATTTTTTTCATTTTAGGGAACAAGGCAGTATATCGAGATTGATGACTCTCAGCATCGAAGGAGAGCCCTGTTTTCAAATTTTCTTAATCCGCAGTGTGGTTCGAAGTACCCAACATCAAAGCTACGCGTTTCAAAGCTTGAAGAGTTGTCTTTTCCGCATTACCGAATTATCAGACGTCATCGCTGCGCGTGGCATCGTCAGCGAAATCAAGTTAACTTCTTCTACATCATCAAATACATCTACTGCGCCTGTATTTCATGCATAAGAAGTGCGCGAGGCACCACTTTAAAAATATGCAGTGCGTGAAAGCCAACTCAACAAGCTTTCTAATGCGTATTTTCGATGTTCGATGTTTAGAACCACATTGCCCGATTAAGAAAAAATTTAAAAATAGTCCTCACCTTCAATGTTGGGGCCATCAATTTTGCATTATAACCTTGCCCCCTAAAATAAAGAATGAAAAGTTTATTAGGTAATTTAGGACAATTAATCGTCCAATTATTGATCATATATGAGGCACACAATGTCCGCCTTCCTGTGTAATACAGCTTAACAGACGGCACGGACGTATCTGTCAGAGTTTTTAAAATAAAAGCCTGTAAAGGTGAAAAATAAATCACTCTGCAGAAACAAGTCTGAAGTACCCACACTAGATTTCGCACATCGCAGTTAACGAGGTAGAATACTGATTACGATCGACTGCAGCTTCGACCTTACCTTGTTTGCATTTTCATGCACGAGGCTATGGAAAATGCTTTAAAAAACGTGCGAAAATTTTGGACGCACTGTTTCTTCGCTGCTGCTGTTTCATCTGCTTAAACCAGACGCTTGGGCGAGTTGGTAGTCCATGATTGTAGACAGCTCGAAAAAAAAACGGGGACGCAGCAAGAGCACAAAGACGAGCGCTGCCATCCATCTGCTTACTGTCTATGATTTCTTTACTCGTCGGTGTATGCAGCTTCTTGTTTGATTTCTCACTCAGAATACTTATGTGCTCTTCGATCCCAATCAATTCAGGAATTTCATAAGCATATCGTAACTTCTAAAATTTTTGCGTCTGAAACTGCCGGCATCAACGCATAAGAAAGGCAGAGTGAGCGCGCCTTGAGTCACGCAACCTATAATAGCTAGTGTGTGGAATACCAAAGCTCTTAGCTAACATTCGCGCGGAAAAGAGATTGGTTTTGAGGAAAGGGGTGACGCAGTAACTGTCTCACATATCTCAGTGGGCGCCCGAACCGCGCTGTAAGAGAATGGATAAAGTAGGGAGTGAAACAAGAAAAGAAGAACAATGTGCCGTAGTGGAGGTATCCGGAATCTATTCCTTAAAAAAAGGGTTTTCTCGCTTCAACTTTCGCAACGGAAAAGCAGACCGTAAAGCCGATCCATATATTTTTCCTTGCTGCTTGGAGGAAATTTAGCTGACAAGGGCATGGTACAGTGACGCTGTCACCCAGGTCCGGTGCTCAAATTCGCTTGGCACTGAACGATCAAGCCGTTTCTCTTTGACAAGCGCAGCAAGGGGAGAACTGCACGAACAAGAAGGAACGTCAAGGCCCCGCAACTGCCGCATGCTACGTGGGAAAGACACTTGACGCTCGCCTGTGTTGCTTCGTTGCGCTCTGAATCAAGACGACTGGAGCTGCGCTTTTGCATAATTCAAATGCGCTTCTGAGAGAAGCGCTGTCAAGCAGCCTGGGCCGCAGTGTCATTTGTGATGAGCAAAAACTGTGCAAAGCGACAAATATTGGCAAGAACACGTCTCTGGAGCATCGCAGTCGCGCTGCGCTGGGTTCAGCTCGATATTCCGACGCCTGCGCGCGTCCGTGACGGTTGCCTGGTGAGAGCTGCAGGACGTCGAGCGTCTGAAAAGAATTTCCGCTGTTGGGGTAATTTCTGCTGTTATACTTTGCGATACTTCTGCACCCCCCCCCCCCCCCCCTCCTCTGCCCCATCCACGATGGCATTTCTCTTGTTCGCGGCTGCTCAGGAATCAAAGGCACGAGTGTGGGTGTGGTGCGCGGGGACACCCGTGCTTCGGCTGTCTTTCTGCGACCACTCCCGGCCACCTCATTCGTCGTCGCCCACTATATGAAACGGGCCACATTGAGTTAGCCCTGGCATAGCAGCCACCAGTCCCGCTTTCCTCCCTGGTACAAGAGTCGGTGCCCGCCTTCGGCGCTGCTCTCTGGCGGGCGGCCGCATGCGCGAAGCGTCGCGTGCCCTCGCTGCCAGCCCCCGGGGCGGCCTCCGACAGGGCCCCACCACTCGCTTTCTTCCACCAGGAACTCCCCAGCGGCCCTGCCGACCAACATGGACGGCTCTGCCGGGGGGAGAAAGCTTTCCACTTAGGAGATGTCGTGGCCGCAAACGGGCGGAGTGGTTGCTGCAGCTGCGTTCCCCCGGGATTTTGCTTTAGCGCGCCCCTCCGTCTTGGAGCGGAGTCGTCGACGAGACAGGCGACGCCGCGAGGCCCGACACAACCGTCGATCACCGATGCCCCCGTGGACCAACGCGTTTTGACGCCACGCGTTCTGGAGTGGGCACCGAAAGAACGAGTGAGAGTGCCCCGACACGGTTTTTGAGTCCGCCTGCAAGGGCTCGTGGCGGCATCGGCGCTCCGTCGAGAAGGCGCATCGTGAGCGCTGGAAAGAGCGCGCGAAACCTTAGGCAGATGTCGCTGTCAAGGAGTATTATTCTCATTGGCGCCTCGAAGATTACCCGGTTCCTTTTGTCCTTCACACACGGGCTGTCGACAGAGCTTAATTTTTTTCTTTTTTATTTTCCCACCAAAGGGAGAAAGTAGCACAGTGAAAGCAGAATGGCGGAATGCTATCCTTTGGCTTGCTAAATGGTCCGAGACAAAGTGGCTAACGGGCTGTAAAATGCACGCAATGTCCTCGGCCTCATTTGGGTTTTAGAGAAGCGCACACTTCTTCCGTTACAAAGAAACATAAAAAAGCGAAGCAGAGTTATGTCCCGTAGAACGGCGAAAGGAAATAATGTTTGTCCTGGGCATATAATGGATTTCCTTGCCCCCTGCTTATTTAGCACGAGCAGAAATCTGGCGCTGGAAGCAGTTGCTCTTGCTGTTTTTGTGTATGCAGAACATAGACGTGTGCCACATTGTACGTGTTTGACACCGAAAAGAACTCGTTTACTCGGCGCACACGATGCTGTGGCTCAGTGGCTATGGCGCTCTGCTACCAAGTACGAAGTCGCAGGTTCCTACCCGCGCGATGGCGGCAAAAACAACAGCTGTCGTGCGTACTGAGATTTCGATGCGTGTAGTGAACCTCCAGGGGTCAAAATTCTTGCGATAGTTCTCCATTACAGTGTACCTCAACTGACCACACGTACTTTTCGCGGGTGAGAATCCGTAATTTGACCCTTTATTACTCAAATTATGAAAGAAAAAAATCATATCCTACGCATATGCTAGCCAATGTACCCACATTCAAAGGCCAATATGAAAATTTTGTTACTGTCACTAAAATTTCTGAAATCGGTATGTCACCAATAAAAGAAAATCAGCACATGTCCACCATTTTTGGACAAAAATTTGAATATTGGAAAATAGTAATGTTCTCTTATCGTAATATTCAAGGTAATCGTTCATATTTCTCATGAGCAGGAAAATTTTTCTTTTAATGTGTGTCCATCGCTCGCATGGAGCAGTTAAGACTGCCGTAGAAAACCATTGAGGTAAGCTTGACGACTCCAAACACGTTAAAAGCAAAAAAAAAATGCAAGCCTGTGGATGGGAGATTCAAATATATATTGATTCTTCTAGTGCAGTCCTACAATATATAAAAAAAAATTACGTTCATAAAGTCTTTCCCGTTAAGAAATCTTTCTCTCCAGAATTGTTCGGTATAATTTGGTCCATTTTTTGCAGCTAGTCAAAGTTTTGTGAACGACCGAATCGAAGGCCTCGGACCAGCTCGAAGGCCCAGGGAAAGTGAACACTTTTTATGCCAACATACAGAAGTGAACACAAAGACAGGACATTTCTGCTTTTTGAATTTAACTTTATCGCAATATAACTTGCGCACGAGGTTCGAGAGACGAAAATGTCATACTTTTTACGTAATAGCAACCAATATTTAACATGATATTAAGCCACAATTTGTTCAAATAACAAATTTATTGAAGAACAAATTTCTGCACTGCGTGAAGGTATCGATTATAATAAGTTCCTTTATTAGAGAATAAGGCAACGAACTGAAAAAAAATGCCTTTTTGCAATAAACTATTGCGCCAGTACTTCACACTCAAGCCTTTTCCGTCGATCACCGTTTGGCACCGCCGAAGCACTGAGTTGAGGAAGGTGCCAATGAACGTCAAATATACTGAGTGTTTCAGCGAAGTTTCAAAAATCTTCAAAAATAGACTTCTTGAGGTAAAAAGATGGCTTTTGCAGCATAGTACTGCCATTGTTAGCGGACATCTGAAAACCAGTGAATTGACTCAGGTGCAAGCTGGTTCACTAATTTTTAATAATTCACTATTTAACTAGCAGTTAGGCCTAGTTGCAATTATAGATTTGTAGCCGGTCGTTAATAATATTCATATCAGTTTTTAGAATTTAGAAAACGCGATTACCCTCACCGCTGTGGCTCGAAAATTTGGCTGCGTCGTGCGAAAATACATGCTCTTTTCAAAGCATACAGGCAAAGCAACCCCTCCAGTGCACATAACTAGTCGAAAAAGCCAAATTTTCTCGAGAAACAGCAGCGAGGGTAATCGCGTTTTCGAAATTTTAAAAACTGATATAGCTATTACTGACGACTGGCTACAAAACTCTGCTTGCAGCTAGGCGCCTGTCTCCGCTGGTTAAAAAGTTAATTATTAAAAATTAGTTAACCAGCATAATTGCTTTGTTGATACGTATAAGGTTGCGGCCAAATACTACACCAGGGTGGCCAAATCCTGCTCTGGTGAGGAAGTGCGTTGTCGGTTCTAGTTACCGAGATCGGGCCGCACCCCAGGCCTATTCCATCGACACGCAGAGTTTTTCTTTAAAAAAAAAATCGGTGGAGAATTGCGTGGCACCGAGATTTTAAAACACCGGTCCTCTTGCACTTGAGACGGATGCTCAACCTCTACGCCATCGCTGCCCTTTTTTTTTTTCAGGATGCTAAGGACTTGTCAAGCTGCTTCTGCAGCTTTTTCCTCAAACTCGACCTTTCTCAAATGTTTATTGCTAACGGGAAAATAAAGCACTTCTACTTTACTTACTTACTTGCTTGCTTATTTACTTACTTACTTTACTGACTGTACTTTACTTACTTACTTTACTTACTTTACTTACTTTACTTACTTTACTTACTTTACTTTTTACTTACTTTACTTACTTTACTTACTTTACTTACTTTATTTACTTTACTTGCTTTACTTGCTTACTTACTTACTTTACTTACTTACTTACATGCTGCATGAGCGATTGGCGCCTTTTTTTCGAGTTTTATTGATGCTTGAATGTACGCAGTAGCATTTTAGTATTTTTCTTCAGAGCATTGGCAGCCTGAGATACAGCGTTTTGAATGACGCCAATGAATGTGTTCTTATGAAGGAGCGGCTTTAACCTCCTCAGTCATAATTATTATCCAGAGGGAGGAAAATTTTCAAATTCTCATATTTTTGCAACAAGCATACCATTACTGCGCAGGAAATATTGCTTACCCTCTCAGGTGAATAATTATGAAACCTCTGTCTAGTTGTGTCCGTATAGTTACTTGACACATGCTTTCAGGACCCCATTTATCTTTTCACTCATTCCTCGTATAAAAAAAATTCGTTACGCAAACAAACCATGACATTCCAGTTTTTTTTTAAGCTCTTAGGCTTGCAAAGCAAACACACACACACACACACACAAGCAAAGAGAACCTAATTCTCGCCTGAACCGTACCAGAGATATCCTGAAACGCGGAGGCATCCGCAATTTCACATGCCTGGCTTGAGATGGTACGCGGCTTGTCGTAAAGGGTTCCAAATATATGGACTTCGGCCCTTCGTAGCAAACTGCAGTTGAGCGCCAACAGAAACCGACACCGAACAAGTTACCCGCATATAAGGGTGGCCGAAAGGGTTTAGCAGTCCCTTGAGTGAGCACTCCTCTGTGTATTGTTTTATTTGTTTTCCTTATACACCTCCGTTCAGAGTCTCTGTTTGGAGAGGCCAATGTCTCCACGTTTTTATTTCTATAGCGCAAGGCCCCGGTGCACCGTCCCGCGTGGTTTGATTGCACCTTCGCTAAGGCTACTCCAGCGCAGGTCGTGTTGCGCGCGGGGAGCGCGCGGAAATTGGATTTCTGGCTGCGCCGCTCGCGTTACCGCGCGTTGAGGCAAAGCCTCGGGAATCGGCGCGGGCCTCTTTTGTGGAAACCGGAAGGCACCTCTTTTGTTGTCGGCGCCCCTTCGCGCCTAGCTCTCGTGCATGAGGCCCGCGGTAGGCGTGTGTCGGGAACTGTCTACTTGGCAAGCTGCGAAGGAGCCGCAAGGCTCGCATCGGTATCGCAAGCACCTACACGGTAGAAGAAAGCAGCCGAACGCACCGGAACGACGGAGGTGTAACGCGAGCGCAGTTCGCTGACTGTCGCTCTTGCGCTAACAGCGGCTTTCACACAAGACTCTCTACGCACAGTGTTCTGGTTTCTAGGGCGCTGTGTGATTAGGTCCGTTGTCGAACAAGCTTTATCAGGAAGAGTGTCAGTCTGTCGACGCCGGTGATTCGCACATGTACCCTCGCACACTCTCAACAGATGGACATTGGTCGTTCCCGTCAACGTCTGGGCCTTTTCTTGTACCGGAAAGCCCGCGCTGCTCAAGCTGGACTTCGCGCTCGCCTGTAGGCGAGTTTCGCACCTCGACGGTCAATCCACGCTTCCGTGGCGGATTCGCATACATGCCGGAAAGTCAATCTGCACGCCTCCCGTGGCCACTTCGCGAGACCCTTGCAGCTTCGAAAGCTCGAACGCCAATGCCGGGGTAGTCATGGAGCAACACTACACTGACAGTTCCTCTTCTCGCAAGTATCTTGGGGGTGACTGACTCTTGCGCCCGTGCACTCCAAGCTGCAATCTCGCAGTGCCCCGGCGAGCTCTGCAAATCTGTTATCCTCCACGGGCACACGGCCGTGCTTTTTTTTGCTGTTCGGGCCCGCGTTCCCTCAGGCCCCCCGTGCCTTGGCGCGGTAATTAAAGTGAGCCGCGGCGGCGGAGTGCATGGCACTGGGCGGCGGGGAGCAGCGGCACTGCCACGCCCTGGGCGCCCACGAAGCGGCGACTCCCGACGGCATACGTGATGCTGGAACGGTTCACGCTTTGCCAGGACGTGCCCAAGGGTCCTTCTCGGGCTAACTCAAAACGTGACTCCGGACGGCAGCAGAGTCCACGAGCGCGGCGAACGTCTGCTGGGGCCCCCGGTCTCGTCATCGTCAGGGTCTCGCTCGAGGGGAGCTAGGCAATGAACGAAAGATGAAGTCGCCTAATGGTGCCGCTGCCTAGGCCCAGTAGCGAGAGGCGAAAGGCGCCGAGAAAGGCGACAAATAAGGCGCTCCCAAAGGGCGAGAGAGAACGAAGAGAGCAATAAGAGAGGAGGGGAGTGAGAGGGCGCAGCTCATTTCTTTTCACGGTCGCAATGTAAGAGCTATTGAAGGTCACATACTGTGCGCAGACGTCCGCGTCAGTGCTGATGAACAATATTGCACAACAAAACAAAATGTGGCGTGGAATGATGCGCGTGTCGTTCAATAACGTCAGAAATAATAAACGCACGGTGATTAGAGACGGTACTGCTGAGTACAACACGTGGCCGTCATGCTTACGCTAGTTTACGAATTGTGCCTGTTTTTTTCGTATCCGTGGTCATGATCATCCCACGCAACACCGATCAAGCATCCACATTCGCACCCACACCCCTTCCCACCATTACCAAAATGCGTGTCCCCGAGATTGCAGTCGTCGCTGGTGTCTGTGCTTCTTGTTGACGAAGGCATGTTTCTTGGAGTGCTGCCAACTGCTGCTGTCTCAAGTAGTCGCTAAAGGACTCTTTCCCCTATGCCTTTTTGCAGGCGTTTTTTTTTAGTACATTAGCAGTAGACGTGTCACTAGCGAAAAAGCCATTATGTGCAAGTGAAGCTCAGAGCACGGCCGCTTGATGCAAAGCGCGAAGCGAGGTGCGGCCAGCCACGTCGCGCCGCCGACAATGGGTGAGCATGTCCTGGCGGAGTTTACAGTCGCGGCCGCTGTTTTCGGTGGGGGCGCCACTGTTCGGGGACAGGTCCCGGGAGTGGACTCCCGAAGCGCTCCTTGCTTCGTCGTGTTCGAGCGCGTTTGCGTCATGTAGAACCGCGTTTGCGTCGTGTAAAACCGCGTTTGCCTTCCATATTCAATGCAAAATAAAAACCACTACTACTACTACTCACGTTCCTCATGTCTGCAGTGCTTTATTTGGATTTTCTCCTGTGCGCGTGAGTGAGCACGTTTGCCTCGCGTCTGCGGTGCTGGATTTGGACTTTTCGCGTGCGCGTGAATGAATGTTTGCCTCGTGTCTGCCGTGCACTCTTTGGGATTTTCGTGCATGCGTGTGTGGAGGTCAGGGACGATGCCGCGCATCTGCCGTGTGCCACTGTCCGTCACGAACTCCAGAAAACAGCCAACTGTGAGATATCATGAGTTTCCCTCTGAACTACAGCGTCGAGAAGCGTGGCTGAAAATATCGCTCGCCAAGGACTGCCAGGGAAAGGAAGAGAGTGGGCGCCAAGCGACAGGTCTCTGGCATGTTCCTTGCATTTTACAGAGAATGACTACAAAAAGTAAGGTCAAGGAAGGTTCTTGTGAATGGTTCCTTCCTTCCTTGTATGACCATGCAATAAAAGTGTCAAGTACTTTGTGGTTTTCTCGGCTGCAGGTGGGCTTATGAAGTTCCACAACTACAGCTATGATCGTTTTTTTTTATAAATTGCAATAACTTGTGTATATAAGAGCCAAAATTCGACGTGACACGAAACGGAAATTTACTCCGTGTGACCAGCTGTGCGTGTCCGTCTCATTCACGGTCTACACATGGGGTAGCGAGAAGTGAATGAAAATCAGGGAGCACTTTGACGATCTAAAGTGCGAAGAGGCGAAAGCCTTTAACCGCCTCTGTCGCTGCCCTCTGCTTGGCGACTGTTGAAGATCGTTTGGCGACTCTTGAACGCTTCCGTACGGCATCGCGAGCGCGTTTCGTAGCGGGCGACATTGGAGCGCGCGCGGGCTGCATCCTTCTTCGATCAACGTTCAGAGAGCACCTGAGAGAGCTCTGGGTGATACGACCATTGTGCAAACTTTTGACGTCAGTGTACATGCGCCGTTGTTAAACCACCTGCAAATTGCGCATGGGGCACTGCGCATGCGCAGTGTGCGCGTTTAGTGGGTATCATTAACTAATAATCATTACTGTTCGTACATCTACTGTTTCGCTCCTGTTTCGCTCCTGTGCACCGTTAGCAAGGTAATGGAGCACTTTATTTTTAAGCATATAAGCAGTTTTCTGGAAAATGATAATTTCTTTTCTGAGGGACAGCACGGTTTTCGACGTGGCCTATCCACGGTTACGCAACTACTACACACTACTAATGATCTCATGGTAGCTTTGGATCAGGGTGGGCAAATTGATATACTGTTCCTCGACTTCGAAAAGGCGTTTGACCGAGTCTGTCACAAAAGGTTATTACTTAAGCTAAAAAGTGTATTGCAAAGTGAACAAATTTTGAATTGGCTTGATTGTTACTTATCCAATCGACAACAGTATGTCTGCATTGAAAACTCACTTTCTTCATCTGCCCCTGTATTATCCGGTGTACCACAAGGTTCTGTCCTTGGACCTCTTCTTTTTCTGATCTATTTAAATGACCTGTCTTTGGATTCATCTGTATAAAGCCGGTTCTTCGCCGATGACTGCATCGTGTACCAGGTCATCGAATCTGTGCAAGATCAAATTGTGCTACGTGATTACCTCTCTGCAATTAACAGTTGGTGTCAATCCTGGCGTATGAACCTAAATGTCTCTAAATGTGCCCACATGATGGTCACAAGAAAGAAAAAACCGTTAATATATACTTACAAAATTAACAATGCTGATGTCAAGCGGGTTGACAACTTCAAATATCTTGGTGTTATAATTGACTCCAAATTAACGTGGAACGCACATGTTGAATATGTTGTGTCGGCGTCACTAAAAAAGCTGTGGTTAATAAAGCACCGCATGAGGCACTGCACTAGTGCAACAAAACTTGCAGCATTCACGACACTCGTTAGGCAAATTCTTGATTATGCTGACACTGTTTGGGACCCTCATACTAAGAAAAACATCAATCACATTGAAGGGGTACAAAAGAAAGCACTTCGATTCATTTTTAACGCTTACCATAGAAGTATCTCTGTTTCAGACCTGAGAACACAAGCTGGGCTCCCGTCGCTAGAAATGCGCCGTAAACTACACCGCTTACACATGATGTACAGTATTGTCAACCACCATGTCAAAATAAATTTTCTTACTTACATGCACTTCAACGAATCCAGGAAAACGAGAGGCAAGCACAGCAAAACAATTGTAATGCCGCAGGTTAAAACTAACGCCTACCGCTCATCATTCTTTCCTCGAACCACAGCCGAGTGGAACGCCTTACTCTATGAAGTAGCTGACATGCCCTCAGTTGAATCTTTTGTTACGGCCGTGTCATCTTATCTATGATGCAGCAAGTATTTCTTTACAACGCTTCTTGCTTTGCCGTCCGCCTTTCATCAGATAGGTATGTTCAGCCTCCGGGAAGACGCAGCGCGAGAACAAGCCACACTCGATCAATCAAGCCTTACGACTCACGTGTTGATATTTTTAGGTACTCTTTTTTTCATGATGTCATCGAAATGTGGAATGCTTTGCCAGTTGAAGTTGTTGAGCAATCGGACGTGCACAAGTTCGAACGTTCTATCGATATTTTGTGTCGGGGCCACCCAACTTGATGTTATGAGACATGAATTTCAGTGCATTTGTATTCCCTCCCTGTAACGACCCTCAAGCGAGGGTCAACAGTATCAATAAAAAAAAAGTGTATTCCTTCTTTCTTTTTTTGTGTTTTTTGATTCTGCACATTCCTTCGTGGCTGATTGTCAATAGCATGTTTTCTTTCTTTGCCGCTGTTAAACTCACCTTAGCAATTGTTCAATAACAATGTATCCACTCCTGCTTTGACTGCCAAGAGGCAGTTGGCAGTATTTGATAAATAAAAAATAATAAAAAAATACTACTACACCATTAACTATCATTACTGACTTTTCAAGTAACCATTATTGACAGCTGCCGCGGACGCATGGACGGACGGACACGCTGGCGAGTCATGAGCCATAAAAGGCTTACGCCTTAAAAGTAGATCGAAAGCTTCAGGCGCATTAATGCAACATCCTCAGGTACAGCCGCGCGCGCCGTCGTGCATCGTATAGGCGGCCGTTATGGACAGCGTTCAGGCATACACTTCCTACCTGCTGCGGTGATTGTGACATAATCGGCGTTTTCAATGACTACTTAAAAATGCAATCTTTAATGAGCAAGTAGAAAGTGCACTGTTTACGCCTCAAAGAGTGAGCAACGGGCGTACCGACGCAGCTGTCGCGGCGTTTCCCTGCGAGCAGTTGTCCCCGAGCAGTGGCGCCGCGGCGGCCGCACGGAGAACTAGGCCCAAGACGCCGTTTCTGTGTGACGTGGCGGGCCGCACCTCGCTTTGCGCTTTGATTCTAGCGGCCGTGCTCAGAGTAACTCGGGTAAGCTCAGAGGAGCCTCGCGCCAGCTGCAGCCAATGGGAGGAGGGCGTCGCGCCAGCTGCAGCTGAGTGGAGAGAGGGTGTGAAGATGAAGAGCGAGAAACGCAGTAGCATGATCATGCAGATTCCAGAAAGAAGAGGCCAATGATAACGTCGCTGGAAAAACGGGCAGGGCAACAAACGATTAGTCATGGATGAATCCGGTCATTAGACAGGTTCCGAAGGCGAACGACGCGCACGGCGAGCTAAACAGCAACGCAGAAGAAGTGAGCGTCAACTTCAGTCGACCGATCCAGTGGATTTAGCGAGGTGATAAGCCAAAGCAGAGCGACGAAGATAGTATAACCTTGCTGAACGGGATGTGGAAGGAGATGAAGAGCGAGAAACGCGAAGAGCGGAGATAGAAAAGGCCAATAATGAAGTCGCGTGAGGAATGTGCAGTGACGATACGGGTACAAGTGGCCTCAGCGACCACTGAATAGAAGGAACGACGACTCGAATCGCAACAATCAGCTCGGACGGCTCATCAAAGGAGGAAAGACAAGAGAAACTACAAATAATTTGGTGCAATTAGAATTTTCAAGCGTTTGAAAATCTAAACAGAACAAAACAGCGGCAAACGCGCTAGCGCACCTAAGTCACATTGAGCTTACCCAAGTAGTTCAGTACAGTTAGTTGCTGGGCTAGTTGGTATTCTCGAATTAAGTTCATAGTAGTCAGCACAAAGGCACAAGGCCAAAGAAGGAAAAGAGAAGAAGGACGGGAAGGAAGACGAACACAGCGCTGACCAAACTTCCGTGCAGCTTCACTCCTGAGGTGGTGAAACCATTTTGCGGCAATCCATTCCGGGTAGCTCACCACGAAACGAAACAGGCGAGCAGGATGCTCTTCCCTGTATGCGCTCTTTCACAGCAGATCCCCTGTAAAATGGTGCCACCTACAACTAGTAAAACGTTCGGCTGCATTTCCTCTATTTGAGGAATGGAAGCATGTCGAGGAATTTGCCCGATGAAACGACACTATTGTAAAAGGCTGAATGACTCATTCAGGTGAATGCAGTTCTTATGGACTATTTTTGATGAACGGAATTCTGTTCAATGCATTACTATGTCGACGCCAAACATTTATGGAAAGTCTTGTCACCACACTGCTCTACGCGGATCGCCACCTCTGACGAAGCAATCCTCTTTCTTTTTTTTGTTATATGTGAATCATCCCAACTGCATGCAGACACTAATAATCTGATCACGGAATTGAGTGTCCACCGTACAGAAACATCTTTTCAAATTGTTCTCAGCACTGACGTTAGCAGTATTCTGCCAGGTTTACTTTTTTTTTGTAAACAATGGCTACTAGGACGTGATTAATCTAGGGACACTCTGCATACTCAGTCACATTGGAGAGAAAGCTACAAGATCAAGGCGACGGCATCCACAAGTGTTCTCAGTGCTCTCGCGAGACGACCACACGAGTCTCGAAGCTGTCGCCTCGCGTTGGGGACTCTCACTCCACTTCGAGCAAATAGTGACACAAAGTACGCCTGTGCTAGTTTGACTCAGCGTCATCAATTTCCGGGCCTCGGCGGCAGAGTGTTGCTTTGCGCAGCGGAGTGCTGCTGAAACCCGCGCGTTACCGCAAACATTCGCTACATTAAGGGCCTTTCGGTTATCTTCATTAAGAAGTGCATTAAGAGCCATCCTAGTGTTTACATGACTTAGAAGTAGCCCACTACGGGGCAGCAACACTCACAGAAACGGCTCGCGAATGTGCCGCGCTGCTCCGGATGTCAACCTCGGCGGGCATGCACCAACCCGTTAGCATTAAACCGGAACTGCGCCAATTCCACTTCCATTTCGAGGCGGGGCTTTACGTAACGCTGAGGCGCCATTGAAGTGGCGCCCGTCGCTCTGACAGCAGAGGAGGGCAAGCCGGCAGTGAAGTTGGCAGGGCACGAGTCGTTGGCGGATGGCAGGACGTCTTCGGGGGCCCGAGCGCGATTTCCGGTCTGGAAGTGGTGCCTCGACCGGGCCGGATGTTCGACGTTCGAGGCTGCCGTGTTCCGGTTCGTTTTAGGAGACCCGCTTCCCGCTGCGCGTTGCGGTGCGCTCGCTTCGTCCCCATCCCTAAACCGAGGTGTTTACTGCAACTGATAGGAAATAAAGTGCCGCTGCGAACAGCTTTTCTATGTCGACAAGAAGGAAGGCAGCCATCGTGCCGCTTGCTTGATTGAGCCGCGCTGCACGCCCCCTGCCAAGTGCCTGCAAAAGAAGCACGCAGGGCCACCCGCCGCCACGCGGCCGGCCATTCCACTGGCCGCGCTACGGTCGCGTCTTGGTTAGTGCGAGCGCTCTTAAACAGATTCGCGGGATTTATTGCGTCCCGGGAAAACTATCCTTACCAAATCTCCGCTTAAAATGTTCCCATCCCTAAAGAGTACTGAGTTTAGGGAGTGTGCGCCCCCCCCCCCCTTCATTTTTTTTCCTCGTGTGACTGTCTACCCTAATGAACGAACAAACTACGTAAGCTGCGCGTTACTGATCGGCTTTTGCTTGTGCGCCGTAAACAGTTGATGGGGGCATCGTACCTATACGGGATGTCTGTTTCGCCTCGCGGGAGGCTTCGGGGCGCTCCAAAGGTGCCAAGGAACCTTTGAATGCCTGCGCTTTGTCGTCCACAGTAGGCAGTGGGCAGTTGGATGGGTTTCTTGCAAACACAAAGTGAACAAGAAAGGGGGAAGCCTCATGAAGCTTGCCAACGTTTCGACAAGTGGACCTGTCTTTGTCTGGTCAAACCGTTCATCATTGGTGGTGTTTAATTAGGGTCTTCACTCCAAGGAGTGAGACCCCGTGAAGGGGAGGAGGGCGTGAAGTGGGAAAGGCGTTAGGATTTGGCGCGTGAATCTTTCCTAGTCTGCTCGAGAGGAGTTACTGGTTCACCTGGTAAACTGTGAAAATAAATGTGCCAGAAATACGCCAGAGATCTGCCCTGCCACTAATTATTCATCAGCGTGATGGGTGCGCGCAGCTCTCTCGAAAAGTAGCAAGAAATTTGCGTATTATCTGCCATAGTTACCGTCTCACTAGAGATGTTATGCAAAAGCCCGAAAGCAGATTCTGGAGGCAGAAACTTCTTATCCGCCTCTTCCTTCATAAATCGGTTGCTCCAATTCCACTTTCGCTACAAACGCACACGGTGATGGCATGCTGGAACTTTTCTAGAGGGAAAATAGGAAAATGTTGAGAATAGGCAATGTTACACAGGTATCTTTCGAGTGCGTGAAACGGCCAACAGTTCTCGATTTACTTCACAGGCCATGTTTTTCTTTTTTTTTTCGAGGCACTTAAAGGACAACTGAAGCGGTTCTAGAATTCGATGAGTTTAAGGTTGCCGAATGTGCGAAATGTGCTGGTAAAGCCTGCGAAGTCGTTTTGCTCTATCATTTTAAATGGTGGCGTAATTGCCGAATAAAGTCGTCGTCGGCGTTCAGGCTTCTCTGAAGTGCACAGCGACGCCATCGAAGGTGAACCTCACAATGCATTGTTTCGCGCCATCTGACGACGCACAGTATCATGCAGGCGTAAGCAGCGGACATTGAAATTTCGGCAACAATGACGTCACTGCCTAGCTTCCTCGCACTCCTCCAACGTAGTGAGGAGAAGCTTAAACATCGTCGCGGTTTTAATCGACGATTATGTCACTATTCTAAATGCTAGTGCAAAAGTACTTTGCATGGTTTATCTAGAAGCTTGGCAGATTCGAATTCTTGAATAACCTCGAATTCTCAAAAAACCATTTCAGCTTCCCTTTAACTGCCCCGCTCTACTTGTCGCCACGTATGCTTTTTTAAATAGTAAGACGGTGTCGGAAGCACATTGCTTCACATATTGCACACATAGCTTACTGCCGAGCCTCAGTAGCTGCTGCTAAGCGTGATAGCGCAGCTTGGTCTCGGGCAACTTCGTCGTTAAACCGCCATGTAGGCGCGCAAACTCGAAAATACCGGTCTGCAACGGTGTTCAAGGAAATATTCAGCCCCGGACTTTTGAATCGGTACTAAAACTTCTACTGCGGGATGCGCCATAGCGTATACAGCGCCGGATTCAGACTTATAAATTGCATTTTGATAATCATAATACTGCTATCATTACTGTCATCGTTATCCCTACCAACACAGCACAAGTACTTTGAGCAGTACATTTTCGCACCTTCGATACAGTTCTTTGACTCTCGATACTGTAACTCGTTACATTTATTTTAGCATTCGCTTCCCATTCAAAGTTGATTGGATTAGGGTTGGTGGATATTTTCAGATTGTGTTTTCTGGATCAGAGGTGCATTCTTCGCATTCTATTAAGTCTGAAAAAGAAGTGTTACTTACACGCCCTCCATTACACTTCCTTAACAAATTATTTTTTTTTTATTTTTTTTTTTGGGGGGGGGGGGGTTGATTGGAACCTCCGTCATGGTAATAGTTTGCTTTTCACGTGTACGCTTTTTTAAATGTCTTAACAGCAGGACGTACGAGGGTTGTTCACAAAGTTCTAAGGCTGAGACAGTAGCAAGAATGTAGGGCCAAGAACAATTTTATTTTTCAAACCAACCATCTCGAACTTAAACGCGCTGCACACATCGTTTTGCAAGCTTTGTGATTCCTGAAAAGAACCAACTTTGTTAACACCCCTGGAAACTGTTATCAGCCGCCTTTTTGAGCTCATGATCGTCCAGAAATTGGTGTCCTCTAAAGTTATTCTTGAAATCTCGAAGAGATAAGTGATAGTCAGCAAGGCGGAGAATGGACTCCTTGGTTGCAGACTTTGACCCTGCAATCTCGGACAGCGTCTTGATCAAAGTGAGACCTGTGAGCTACAAACCTGTCATGAAGCAGCAACATGTTTTGCTATAGTTTCCTCGGCGCATTTCTTCTATTACCTCATGGAACAGAATCGGCACTTGGGCATAACGGGCCCTGTCAGCGCAGCTTTTGGAAGTAAGTAATCAATCATCTTCATCCAAGAAAAATAAAAATCCGCCGTGTTGTTTCCCGCAGGTGCTGTGTGGAATTTGACGGGCGCAAGAGAGTTATTCTGCTACCAGGCCATGCCCTCTTGGTTGCCCTCTTAAAGGGGAGCTGAAGAGGCTTAAAATTCGACGAGCTGAAAGGGGCCGATTGTATGAAACTTGCAGAAAAGCTTGCGAAGTGTTTTGCGCTAGCATCTGAAATGCTGACGTAATCGCCGAATAAATCTGCGTGGGCGTTCAGGCTTCTCCGCAGTGCATTGCACCAGGCAGACGCCGCATTGATGACGTCATGTATGGTGGCGCTACGCTTCCAGCGAAGAAAAGGTTGCTTGGACGAAGAAAATTACTGCCACCGAAGATGAAGCCTATGAAGCATTGTTTGGCGGCATCGGACGACGCACAGCAGCATGCAGGCGACAGGAGCGGAAATCTGAAATTTCGGCAACAGAGACGTCATCACCGAGTTTCTCCGCACTCCTCAGACGCTGTGAGGGAAGTCCTAGATTTAATCTACTATCACGTCACCATTTTAAATGCTAGTGCAATCTTACATGGCATGCTTTCCCTAGAAGCTTCATACTTTCGAATCCTTGAAACTCGTCGAATGCTCAAAAACCATTTCTTTTTCCCCAGTAGTAAATCTAGATTTGATCCCTGACTCGAACCGCCTGTAAAAGTATCTCTAATCAGCGCTCATCGTATCTAGCATTTCGCGAGAACATTGCATTCGATTTTTCTTTGTTTTAGGTGCTAGAGTTATGGGCACCGAGAGTGCGCGTATAATGTCCGTATTAATGCCCGTTCCTTAGCAACCTCAAGAACTGTCACTCGCTATTGCTCATATTCATGTCTCCCACTTTTCAGCCCATTTCCTCAGTTGTGATTTCAAGTGGACGACCAGCTTTGCAGACGACCACGTCCCAAAGAATGCCTGCCATGCCTAGACAAACACTCAGACCGTTTTACAATCACGTTTTACGGCCCGCAGTCCCCATACACATTCCTGTTGCGCTCAGCGTCAATTGCTCTTTCATGAAAACTTCCATCCCATGCTGTGGGCTATGCTTTCTTTCGTGCCATCCGTTGCCGCCGTAAAGCCTTCAGCGTGGTGCGATGCGAGATCGAGTTAGAGACGACAGCTGCGTTTCACTAAACCACTGTTGCAAGCATGATGCAATATGCCTGCAATATTACAATGTCGTCCGGCTATGGCGTCATACACAAGCTTAGGACTCATTGAATCCCCTCGTATGTATATCCTGTCTTGCCTAAATGTAACTGTGTTTTGAAGGCTGCATGCAGCTGGCGTCACCAAATCAGTGAGCGACTTCCCGGTGTTTTTTCGCGCGAATGAAAGGTTTCTGTACGGCAGATGCCACTGACCACGGCGGTCGTGACAGCCCAGCTGTAGGATAGCGAAGGCGCCAGCGAAGTATCGACCGTTCATAGTGCGAACAGTTATGCCGATACCACCTGTGCCTCCCGATTTGCCGATACCACCTGTGCTCCATACAACGTCGCCACGTTTTAGTGAGACAGAGTGAAAGTTAAATTTGCCAGTAATGCTTAAGGTGGCGTTCGTGTGGCCAAGAATTGCCGAATTGGTTGCCTTGAGTGAGTTTTGCTGTTACCTTTCATTAGTACGCCAGGTTTTCAGCTGCACCGAACGGAAGTGAAGGAAGTAAAGGAAGTACCAATAGTAAAACGTCACAGCTCAGCGGGTTAATCTTTTCGCAACTCGCAAACGTTCAGACCTACTTTTTTCGTACCATGTGATGAAAACACACAAGCGCAATTTTCTTCGTTCACATAATACTTGCACCCAAGTCAGCTCGCATGAAGGGGGGGGGGGGGGGGGGGGGGGGAATGCGTGAGACTCATAGTGCTTGGATTAAGACGTCTAACTATCGCCTGTCTTACGCTTGTGGTTAAATTTATCCCTCTTTCTCTCTTTATCCCTCATTTGCTGTGTAGCGTCCGGCTCGAAAGGCGGCCAACTTTGGATTCTGCCCTCAGTACGGTGGCGATGAGCCGCGCTGTCCTCATTTGCTGCTAAAACCTCAATTTATCTGTACGTGCAGCGAACGAGGGATTCACCGGTGCAGTATACCCTTGCCTTGAGTTACAAGCTAAGTGCACGTAGCTCTGCAATTCGTAGTGGTCGCGTAAAAAACACCGCTTTCTTAAAGCTTGCGAAACTCCTTCGGCGGTTTAGAGCCGTGTAAATGTTATTCAGCGAAGCCATTATAACCTAATCAAGTTAGGGTCACTAATTTTTGGAGTATTCTTGCTTCAAACTTTTATATGAGGCTTTAAGCATTTATGACGGGCTAGACATCGCTTCAAGCGCAGGCAGCAGCGGAATAATTGCTAGACGTTTCGTTTTCCTCCGCTCTACTGAGCGTTGCAAGAAGCAGAGGAAGACACACACGCGTAGACACTGTCCGAGTTGTGGCCAGAACGCTATAATTGGGTTACGACTGGCACTGTTTCTTTATTTTTCGGGCTCGCTTCATTCCACCGCCTTCATTTTCCTCGAAGATATTACAACGCATTTAAAAAGTTAAATTCCGGTGACTTCTGAGCGACAATAATTCCAGAGTAAAATTTATGTAGTTGTAGAAATTAGAAAATACAAGCCTTGCGATGGTGGCTGTACCCTTCGCTCTATCTCTGCTGCTATCTGTAAGGTATGCCGACACTGTCATCAGCCTACGACTGGCAATGCTTTATTTCTCTTACTTTTCACTTGTAGCAACCGGAAGGTGGTAAATACCTTTAATATAGTGTACTAAAGTCAGGCAATACCATTCAGAAGCCCCTGCACCTGCGAATCGTGGGCTTCGTTGCACTCCTTCAAGAAACTGTTAAAAAGAAAAACAACTTAGTGAGCAGAAACCGAATAATAAAAAAAAGGAGAGAAGAAAGTATGTCGAAAAGGAAAGCAAAATAAAACAACAATTATACGCAAGACGGAGAAACGGAATTATATGCACCTCCACCAAATGTCACCGACAAACGCAGCAGGAAGCGTGAAACACAGCCGTTTTCTAGGACGAGGCTCGCCGAACCGCCAAGCTCATTCACGACAAAGAAGACGCTCGGCCACGCGCTGGGAGACAAGGTTCGGCTACCAAGTGGCGCCGTCAGAGTGTCAGCAGTGTGGCAATATGGAGATTGTTGCCGACGCTTGCTATAGCGCACAGGCACAAAGGTTACTCGTCTCGCGTAGAAGGCCAGCACTTTCGAAAGGCGGCGAGTTCTCGCTAACCCTTGAAAACGCAACAGACAGTTGAGAAGAACAGGAGGGAGGCTGTTCGCATCTAAAAGAGGAATCTTTAATGAACCGGTGTCGGGTAAGGCACTAATAGACTTACCCCCATCACTAACCTACAGCGGTTTACCTCACGGCTAAGAGGAACGCCTTGGAAGTATTGGGCCACGCCGATGCTGGTCATTTACGTGCCGCTGTATTCCAAAACATGCACGTAATACGAGACACCGACGGCCAGTCACCAAACGTAGGCGGGAAATATGTGCGCAGTGCATGAACAAATCAAGAGCTCAAGGAGATATCAAAGCAGCAGGTCTGGATAAAATAAACGAAGTCCGACAGTTCTTAGTTCGCCAAGCAGGAATAAGCAGAGCGTCAGCGTATTCTGATAACTGTACGCCGTGTAAACAGTGGCAGTGTGCAAAAAGACTGCATGGAATAAAAAGAGTTACACAAACTGAAGTTGAGGGGATCATTTGCGAAGGCTACCACGGCCACTCATTGCCAAGCCGACCCTGTCTGTTTGCCCTCTTTTTGTCAATAGTAGCTAGGCTGTTCTGATTAGTGCGAAGCAACCCCTTCACATCATCAGCTTTTATGCATCGGAGCCCCAAGAAGCTGCGACCAACTGTCTTTATCTGCTCCGTACAGCGTGAGTAATTCTGAAAAGAGCACATATTTGCGAACAGCCTAGAATGATCAAGAAACCAGTTGCAATGGTTACTTACTAAAAACGTTGAATAGGACCCTTCGTTAAAACTAACAGTCTCGACACGCTGTCCGCAAATACAACTGGGGCCTAGCGCCGTGCTTGGAACGTTACGCGTTTCCGCCAGACCAAAGCCAAAAAGACGCAGCAGATAAAGTACGGAACTAACAAGCTCAAAACTAGGCCATAAAACTTGCTTCGCAGGGGTTGCTTCCCAAAAAAACAAAACAGCCAAGCAGACGACGCTAGCTCCAGGGGCATGACCGGCGCGCATGCTCGTTCCTTCTCCCGATTTCCGCTTTGGTTCGTTAAGAATTGGTTAAACCAGCTCTCAACTCGAGAAAGGTTGGTTTCATCGCGAAGAGAAAAAAAAAATCAGCAGAGAGCTCGCGAGAGGAGTAGCCTGAAGCCGCGCTCCTGCTTCGCGGTGAAGTATACTTGCCACCGTGTTAATAGCCGGTGTAACCATTTCTCGTGTTCCCTCTGAGTGTGACACATGGTGTGTACTGACCTTGGCATATATTATTGAGCTTTGCCTGTAGAAGAAACGCAGGAAAGGCATTGCATGTACGGAAGTGCTTCTGTGCTTCCGTGGTAGGCCACGGTGCATTGCTCAGTATCGGCGCAATACTTGAGAGCAAAACCTTGTATGGATGAGTCAGCATTTGTCAGCCACACCGGCGCTAAGGAAGGCGTGAAGAATTCAAGGGAAAAAAAAAAGTAGTGGCACAACCACCTTGCCCTATCTCTGGTATCGCGAAATTCTCGCACCGCAACTCTCAAAGCCAGACTTATCATCATCCGAGCATGTGAAAGAGTTTTTGACAAAATTATAGCGCATGTGTCGGAATTTTCTTTGAGCAAGCTTACGTTGCTCGTTCCTTATTAACACAGCCCTGCAGGGGAGCACTAATCAGTGCAGCTGGGACTCATTTGTACAGGTTGCTGTTAGAAGAGTCAACGCAATGATTAAAGGAAAAAAAAGACGGCTGCCAAAAACCAACATATCCTTCACCACGTTTTCATCTTTGACAGGCGTCATGAAACGGGCTGATGCGTGCTAATTAGCACGCTAATTACTAGAGTTTTGGTAATTACTTTTTAAATATTGCTCTCGGGTCACAGATGGCGCACGAAGGAACGAAACCTTCTCTAGGACGTGGCTTAATTCCGCTCGGTTCCCCGAAAAACGCCGTTTGTAGTGCGAGACGCTGTTCGCGTAAATTGCGCCTCCGCGTCCGCAGCCATCCTCGCTCACTGGTGGTGCCGTGGCTGCGCGCAGGTACTGACGGTCCGAAAGCCATGCCGACCCCTTGCCAGGCTGCCGGCCGGTGCGCCTGGTTGCTTGTTACTTTGCTGGGCTGAATTTGGTGTCCTTTCTGTAACTTCTTCTTTCACGACGTGTGAGTCTGAGTGCCTGACTTCTTGCTCGTTACTCGTGCGGGCATCAGTTCCGCCTTGCTATTTTCTCCAGTCCTCTCTTGTTTCTTACTTTCCCAAATCCCCCCCCCCCCCCTAACATACTTTTTTTTGCCGTCAGCAACACCAGGAATTGTGGTTATTTAGTCCGCCTTTTCATACCTAGTTCTTGGCCCGTTTGCCAAATAACACCGCTATTATTATTATTGGTGTCGTCATTTACGAGAGTACTCAACCACCAATATCGTTCAGAGAAAGTGTTTCAGAAGTGAACTGAGCATCGTGCAACGGCCGGCGCTGAACCAGTTGTCAGTTCTGCTGCACAGCTGAATGTAGCAGTTCCAAGCTCTTGCAGTTCTTCATACTGTAGACTTTTCAAATGCCGACTGTGTAGTACCACTCGCTGAAAATTATGTCATTACTGCAACCGACCCCCCTCCTATGTCTCGCATACCAGCCGACGTAAGCGATGAATAACTTGAAGCCTTCGAGCATGCAAATATTCATTTGCGTTCAGCCGTCCCCATGAGCATTATGCGGTACCTCTCTTGTTTCATGGTTCGTTGTTTTTTTTTTATTTAGCAAAACACGTCGTACTCTGCTTCCACATACTGTTGAGTTAGGCAGTCCGCGGCAAAGTGGGGCAAACGAAATAAACACAAATGGTTTAGGGTTTTTTAGGGTTTAACATCCCAAAGCGACTCAGACAATGAGGGACGCCGTAGTGGACGGCTCCCGGATAATTTCGACCATCTGGTGTTCTTTAACGTGCACTGGTGTCGCACAATAGGCGGGCCTCTAGCATTTTGCCTGCATCGAAATGGGACCGCCACGGCCGGGATCGAAACCGCATCTTTCGGGTCAGAGCCGAGCGCCATAACCACTGAGCAACCGCGGCGGCTCAGAAACACAAATGAAAAAGTGAAAGTCAAATGGCATGAAAACGCTCATAGGCGCAAGAAAAAAAAATGTTAGCAGAATAAAGTCTCAGTTTCTATTTGTTTTTTTTGTTCATTATTAATGAGGCAACGCTCCACAAAGATAGGCTACATAACATCACAAATTAAAAGTGGAATTCAGGCCTAGTGATCATCTCATTCTGTAGCCTACACCCCTCACAAACGCTGAAAACCCTGCTCTTAGACCTCCTGAGACTTGTTTCATGCACCAACATTTAGGACACAATAAAATGACTCAAGCAGGAGCAGCCATGATATTACCATCTTCTCTTAAACATACACCGTCATTTAGAGGAGTTCTGCTTGCATTATTAAATATTTAGAAAGTGCGGCCAAGAACTTTAGCCAAGAATCCAATTTTTCATCAAACTTTTGTCGCCGTAGGCTTAGTGCAAGCTACCATCCCGCGCCGCATAATACAGCTTAGAATAATTGCAGGAGACGAAACATTCAAAACACAAGGTACGTTTCCAGCTTTTGACTGAATCTACTTTTCTGCCATTAGGCTCTCGCAGGAAGAGCAAGTGGGCGCCAAGGACGCTTAAACATTTATAGAGGAGGCCTTCGCGCTTTCCTCCTGCCCCGTTTCCGTGCACCCTCTGTCCCATTTATACGCGCCGCAAGGCATATGCACTAAGCGGGAAGTCGTGCTTTTCGGGCGCTTCAAATTAGATAACGAAGTGCACGGTGGTTCAGCTGTGTTCCCTCCACTGCGCGCAAAAAAAAAAAAAAGAAGTGGATAGACGAGACCGCTGTTGTGGAGCAAGGGCATGCACGTAGCACCAGAACGGTGATAACTGCGTCCGCCTTGCGCCGTCGCAGGGCAATTCGGAACGCAATACGATGAGCTAATTTGGCACAACCGCCGGCACGTTGGAAACTCCCTCCTGCCTTCTTTTTACCCTTTTTCTTCAAGCACTGTAACGAGCCACGTCGATCCCGCGAGGTGTTGGCCCCCGCACGGATAATGATGCGCAATTCCAATGATCGCTTCGATCGCCCGCGCCCATGCGACCCGCCGCGTCATTACCGCGGTCCTTCTGCCACGCCGAGCGAAAACTTGGCCAACCGCTTCGGAATGTGACTCATAATGCGCTCACGTATTATCTCAAGTTTCTTCCCCTCGGGAGTTTTCAACTTCCGCCTTCAAAACACATTTCCTCCACGCTGGTTGCACATCGCTCCAAGCTGCAGTCGCGTTCTGTTCTTTTTTTTTTATATAGAAACGGGTAAGCAACACTATTCTTATTATTCTTCGATACTGTGTAGTCGTAGTAATGACCTCATTAGTCATGTTATGGTGATTTGTAAAGCGAATGCGCTCAAGAGGTTCTTAACGTCGGGAAAATTCTTGATATCAAATTTCAATTTCAGTAGCGAATATTGTCGCACTATAAAACGCGCTTGAAGGGAGCTCTCTGTTACGTGTGTTCTGTTGCTTCTTTGTAAACCATGTCTCGCGTGTGTCTGCAAGCAATTACCCATCGGCAGCCATATCTCGTTTCTGTGTGTCGAAGAACGTCCCAACATATGGCTTTTGCGTGGAATGGGAAAACCCATTCTCCCAGATGGAACTACTTCTGAGGTGCTTTCGCTTGAACGCCATCATTAACCCTCTCATTAATACGGGCCTCATATGGGGACAGGAGTTTATCGTTCTCTAAAACCCTTGCAGTTGCTTTCAGTGTGTCACTAGCCGCATGGTGTCCTCAAATGAGCACACGATTAGATTCCCAACTTGTTTCACAGATGGTGCTTGATGTCAACGTTTCTAGAAAGCCCCAGTCTAATGTAGAGCATGCTTGCTTGAGGTCGCTGAATCTGCATAAAAATTAAAAAAATAGTTGCTGAAACGCTGTAGTGCTCTCTCTCTCTGTCTCTCTCTCTCTCTCTCTATATATATATATAAAGATATATATGTGTGTGTGTGTGTGTGTGTGTGTGTGTGTGTGTGTGTGTGTGTGTGTGTGTGTGTGTGTGTGTGTGTGTGTGTGTGTGTGTGCGCGCGTGTGCGTGTGTGTGTGCGTGCGTGTGTGTGTGTGTGCGTGTGTGCGTGCGTGCGTGTGTGTGTGTGTGTGTGTGTGTGTGTGTGTGTGTGTGTGCGTGTGTGCGTTTGTGCGTGTGTGTGTGTGATTGTGTGTGTGGAGGCTCTATGCATAAATGCGTAGCAGCACGTACACTTCAAACTAACAAAAACTTACCTACATAAAAGGATGGGCCAAACTCCATGCGCGATGGAGTCGGTGTTATCGGCAGTTTTCGGGTATGTAAAAGTGTCGCATTTTCTACACCCCGGAAAGAACGATGTTTTCCGAAAATGTCTTCAAAGCGAGGACTGTCCAGAGAAGAAAGCGACGCTCTTTCGGACCTCTCGTCTGACTCTGATGACGATTCCAATGCGGATGATAGGAAGCAGCTACTCATCGACCTTCGACACTTTGAGCAGCTCAGAAGAAGACAGTGATGACAGTCCTGTACGTGCTAACGGCGCTTCAGCAAGCCCTGGCATGGGGGTGCCCTCGAGGACACCGACCGCGAGAAAAGACAACACGGTGTGGATGCCACCAGGCTGTACACCGTGGAAGTTCACGACAAGCTTCTACTTCATGGTTTCCTTGGTTGCGAGGTAAAGAAATGACGTCCGAACAAGGGGGTTGTTTGAAAATGTTCTTCCACCTAATGAGTGCAGCAGTTTAGAGGAGGAGGGACAAAAGTGCGGAGCATTTTATGGGCTAACCTGACTTCCTGAGTGCCTTGCCGTGGCACTCATATTCCGCGGTGAAGCAGCACAGAGCTTGAAGCGACGAGGCCGTCCATTCAACAATCCTCCGCCAGCGCCCACAGACAACGACGATGTTCCACCGTGTGTCCTTGGAGGAGAAGTTCGAACCCCCCCCCCCCCCCCACCCACCCTAAGAAAAAAAAAAGAAAAAGAGCGACCAAAAGAACGCCAGCCGCTCCCGAAGTCTTGCCTGCCGTAGCAAGACAAGGTTTTACCTCTGCTGTCGTTGCAACATCCCTCTCTGTCCCGAGAGCTCCGAATCCTTACACAGTGTATAAAGAGAATTTGCAAGACCCATCGCCATCCTTTCATTTGGAGCTTTTAATTGCCTCTTTCAGCGTTCTAGAATAAATGCTCAATATTTTTTAGAGTATTACATCTTTCCTACGTGCTTAAACCAAGGGCATAGACCGGCTTACGGCATGTTTTCCGCATTAGGGTATAGATCGAAATAGTAAGTCCGATGTTCTTTATTACTTGAAATAAATTTTTTTCGCTACCTTTGCGACTTTTATCGAGTATGTTTCAGCAAAAAATAGTTTTTTTTTTTTCCGCTGAGTAAAATTCTTGCATTATAGTGTTAAACAAAGCATATGACAAACATATAGCGTCCATTTATAATATGCGTGCCTTATCTGTTTTTTTTATAACAAGTTACAGCTGTGATGTCTGTGCTCATGAAAGGGGGAGGAGGGCTGTAAGGTCTATAATTCCATTCTCTGCAGTACCCATGCCTAAAGTATTATCACAGCCTCTCCGGGAAATAAGGTGATAAAGCACTCTCTTCGCCCTTTTCTTCTTCTTCTTGCTCGGAAGTCTTTCGGTGTTTTGCATGTGATGCAACATGGACCGACACGAACTCATGAAGATCTATTTATTTAAACGGAAGACTATAGAGGTGTGTCAAGTGCCAACGCCCAATGCTTTATTTGCCCGTCAGGGACGAGGCAAAAGAGAGAGAAGAACAACAAAAAAAGCTCAGGTGTTTTAGCAGTTTGTACAGGCCGGATGTTTGCTTTTTCAGGCTAGCGCAACCCTATCGGCTAACAAACAAAGAAAATGCGGCTAATTCACCCAAACTACACAATAAACTTCTGGCGACGCAGTCGCGAAACAATGCAGCTTCATAACTCCCAATTTTTTTGTGCCTTTACGTGCCCGTAAATGCCTTAGGAAACAACAGCGCGAATTAGGACGGAGACGAAAGTAAAGACGGCCCAACCAGCGCTATGTGTCGTCAGAGAAGGAAGAGAACTTCCTTCTCTGAATGTACCCGGTATGGCTAATTAAGTTTATTAGCAACACAAGATTTTCTTGTCTCTCGAAACGATTGACGACCTCCAAATATCGCGTGCTCATCCCAGGTTTCCTGTCGCTCCGTTTTGTTACCATTTAATCTGAGTTTCATAAGTCGGCTCCTGCTTTATAATGTCGCCAATCCCCTTTTGAGTCAGAATGAAAGGCAAGCTGCTTCAAGGTAAATTACGCATATAATTCGTGTAATCTCGCAGAGTGCGGAGTGTCGCTTGCGCTACGAAGCTGTTTACTCTCTCAGTGGGGGCCTTTCTGCATGGCTTCTTCGCTTGCGAGACTGATTTCGCCAGCTGTCTTTTTGAGCCTCTTGCTGCTCAGATGCTGTGCTAGATTTCTCCTGACAGGATTTTGTCATATCTTGCGTATTCCCAGTTTTTTTTTCTTCCTCCCCGTTGTTCCCGCTTGTGAATTTGAACGCCCGACAAGGTGGCGCTGTAATTCGCGCTAGAGAAGACTTCGGTCTTACACCATCTTTGCGAATATTTCTTACAGCTTCTGTAAAAGGAAATGGCGCTGGTTCCGGGATATATAAAGCTTTCGCGGGAATGGAAAGAAGCGGAAAAATGATTTTTTTTTTTTTTTTATGGGAGTTGGAAACCGTAGCACGGACTTGCTCAAAAAGGAAACAGCGCGTTGCGTAAACAGACTCGATAGCTCATGGAACACGCTTTTATGCCGCCTGCCGCATGAAACTAGTGATGCGTGAGGCGAGCGTGCAGCGTATACCGGGTGTCCCAGCTAACTTGAACCAAGGGTTTAAAAATGAAATATTGGAGTCAGGAGAGTGAAACTACCTGCATATTGGTGATAGGCATTTGGCGCACCACGGGAAATTTTTTGTATCGCAATTACTTAACTAGTAATTAAGATAATTTTTTTAAATTTTTTAATATTGACTTTAGACACTAAATGTGATTCGCAAAGTTGGAGAGCACTTTCAGAAACCCGCATTCCATTATTCGCCATAAAGAAAACCTTACGTGTACCTCTTTTTCCGAGCTCGAAAGAAAGCCCGCGAAATACAAAAAAAATCACGTGACGAGCACATTTGCGCGTCGCGATCGTGCTGCTCTCAACCGTGCTTTCAGTGAACGAAATCAGCTCCGGCCTTTATTCGACGGCCCCGTTGCAGCGGCAGGCCGATATCTTGGCGGGGGTTTTTCGTCCGCGTCAGCTAGTTGGCACCCGGCGACGACGACTTAGTCCCAATCTGATAAGATACTGAGATGGCGAGTCTGCTTTGTCACTCAGAAGCAAAAGAGAAATACAGGGAATAATGTTTCGCCGCGAGGTGTTGGCGGCTGTGTGTTGCAGTTTCCTAATGAGGATTTTGAAAGCTGGAAGCAGCGGTGAAGCACAGTTTGTCGTGTGCTCTTCTTATGCCACTCTCATGCGAGACTGAATCTTTGGTGTAGTGATTACTAGCACTGCAGACATGCCGTTTACAAATGAAGAGAAAGCAGACATGGTTCTGGCTCTAGGTGCATGTCATGGGAACAGAAGGCGCGCTGCAGACCTTATGCAACAATGGCACCCAGGCAGGCGGCCAAGTTCAGTAACGATCCTGCGTGCCTTCGAGACGCTGCGACGGATGGGCAGTTTTACGTCCACACGACACAGAGCACCTGTTTTTGACGAGGACTTCGAGACGCATATTTTATCGCTGTTCGCTCTGGAACCCCAAGCAAGCGTGCGCAGCGTGAGCGAGGATACCGGAGTCTCCAGGTCATCAGTTTGGCGAATACTGCGCAAACATCGCCTGCATCCGTACCACGTACAGCTTCATCAAAATCTGTTGCCACGGGACTTCCAAAACAGGACCGATTTTGCTAATTGGATTCTGATAAAGATGCAGGACGACCCGGATTTTTTGAACAAAGTGATATGGAGTGACGAAGCTAGTTTTTCGCGCAATTCACAGGTGAACCTGCACAATGCTCATTACTGGAGCGATTCAAATCCCTACTGGGTTTTACAGACGCAGCACCAGTACCAGTGGTCATTTAGTGTTTGGTGTGGACTTTTCGACGGTAGTTTGATCGGGCCTGTGTTTTTCGACCAGACGCTGACAGCAGATCGCTACACCAATGATATCCTCAGAGGACCCGTTGACGACTTCCTTTCGGATCTACCGCTCGCCAGGGCCACAAATGTGTGGTTTCAACACGATGGCGCCCCCGCGCACAGCAGCGCC
Organism: Amblyomma mixtum; assembly: GCF_055824585.1. Classification (NCBI taxonomy): domain Eukaryota; kingdom Metazoa; phylum Arthropoda; class Arachnida; order Ixodida; family Ixodidae; genus Amblyomma; species Amblyomma mixtum. The sequence goes on along the minus strand of NC_143014.1, from coordinate 150,902,749 downwards.
AAGGCTCGGACCTGGCTCGACGCAGCGTTCCCGCAGAAATGGATAGGACGACTAGGTCCCGTGAACTGGCCAGCCAGGTCTCCTGATATGACACCTCTGGACTACTTTTTGTGGGGTCATATCAAGGACAAGGTGTACAGCACACCAACTTCCACACCGCAAGACCTTAAAGACAAAATAACGGAAGTCTGTTTAAACATGCCTGAGGCTGTCATACGAAATGCAACGGCTGATTTGGTTACAAGATGCCATAGCTGTATCGTCGCACAAGGTGACCTATTCGAGCACTTTTTATAATTGGTAAGAAACCGAAATGAAATGGAGTCAGGACAACCGCATGCCACGGCTGTCATCGCCGCACAGCCAAGCCATAAACCGCCACTTTTATTTTCTTTGCAACTGGCAAATAAAACTCCTCTCATTTGAAAACTTCGAGCTTGGCAGTCTTTATCGCGACTGCAAAGCGCAGCGCACTCGCTGCAATTTACACCGTCACGCGCGAACTGGCTGACACGGCCGAAGAAACCACCACCAAGATATCGGCCTGCCTCTGAAACGGGGCCGCCGAATGAATACCGGAGCTGATTTCGTTCACTGAAAGCACGGTTGAGAGCAGCACGATCGCGGCGCGCGAATGCGCTCGTCACGTGGTTTTTTTTGTATTTCGCGGGCTTTCTTTCGAGCTCGAAAAAAGAGGTACACGTAAGGTTTTCTTTATGGCGAATAATGGAATGGGGGTTTCTGAAAGTGCTCTCCAACTTTGCGAATCACATTTAGTGTCTAAAGTCAATATTAAAAATTTTAAAAAAATTATTTTAATTACTAGTTAAGTAATTGCAATACAAAAAATTTCCTGTGGTGCGCCAAATGCCTGTCACCAATATGCAGGTAGTTTCACTCTCCTGACCCCAATATTTCATTTTTAAACCCTTGGTTCAAGTTAGCTGGGACACCCGGTATATACGCGAAGCCATTGTTCGCGGCTCTCACGGTTCAGAAATTGGTCAAGCTACTTTAATACCCTTCAATCAGGCGTTCAATCAGGCTTAGAATCAGGCGATCAGCGTCTCCACATTTTTTTTTCTTTCCTTTTTCGTTTGACCGAATCATCAGCCCCAGTAAATGAATGAGGATAATGTAAAAAAAAGAAAAGAGTGGTTAACTTCGGGTCCCGCAACGGAGACACGCCAGCTTTGCATCAGTACATAAGGTGGAGGGTTCTTCCTTCAAACTCTAATACGAGCGGTGCCTCAGTAAGAACAAGAAATTTCACCAGAAGATATCTGCGGCGATAACAAATTATTTGCAGTGCTTATAGAGAGGTAGCTCACTTATCCTGGTCTTTTCGTTCAGAAGGATTCCCTACCGCTCCGGCTAGGGAACGGCGCGGAAATTCCCAGCCTCCCGACATGTGTTTCGGCTTTTGCAACCAAAACGTCAGAGGTGTCAGTCGTGGCCGCCTGCGTTCGATCACGCAGTGAAATAAAACGCTGCGCTCCCATGCATTATCCCTATGGATTCCAGCTTGGCTCCACGTCTGAACTGGTGAGACGCTCCAGAGAAAAGAATCAATGACGCAGAGAAGGAAAGAAATCTCCGCCTTCCAGGGGGAAATTTGCGGAGAAAGCTTTCGGCGCGATGAAATATCGGAAATGCTCTGCCAAGTACGAACCATCGCGCCGCTGTGAACAAGAGCGCGAGTTTGCTTCTTGTTTTCTTGTTTTTCACCAAAGCTTTTTCTTTTGTCTGCCGGGTTCCTGTTTTCGATCTTCCTTCTCGCAAACAGCCCTGAGCGATATACCTACATGCACAAAACCTCGGGATCTGATTATGAACCACAATCATCCCTTGGATTGTTTTCCTCGACGCTCAGCAGAACTTTGCCGCGAGGGTACACTGACACAACTCTGGCACCTCTGCGCTCGATACAAATCGCGTAAATCTCATGGCCGAAAAACTTCCATCACGCGTAACGCCCAGCGTTCGATACGCTACGACCGTTGTTCCGTTGACGCACGCCACTTCCCCCTGGCACCCGAAGCCAGAATTACCGCCGTCGTCCGCTTTCGTAGTAGAACAGTCTTTCTTTTCTGTTTTTGGAAGGAGGGGGGGGGGGGTGCGATCCCAGTTCCCGCTATAGAAACACATAAGAACGCTCCTTCCGTGCTGGCAAATTGCGTTGTTGTGTGCATTGAATCAGCCGCGAATTATGTAGCACACAGCTGCGCTTGAACTTAGACTTCTGAGTGGCTGAGTTTCCCTCAAGGCGAAGTAGCGACATGCTGAAAGGAGTGGCCTGAGTGAGACAACGCTTCAGTTGCGATAAGCCACGAGTAAATAAAGCTGCGTTCCTATTAGGCATCTAGAATTGCTGGTGCAAGAACCCTCTGTGGAAAAAAAATGGAGTCCTTACTAAGTTATCTCATATTTGGAAACAGATGAAATGTGTGAACTTAGCGAAATATAAAGCTTGTATCAGTTGAGTTCAATTCAGTTCAGATTATTACCTTCAAGACCCCCGCAGGGGTTTTACATAAGGGGTGGATTATACAGAAAAATAAGTACAATGGTTGCCACGTGGGTTCAACATTTAATATGATCTGTTACTGCTTTGGAAAAGTTGGACGCGCAGTTGATAGCGGCGATGCTGTGGGAAAGGCCGTTCCAATCTAACGCTGCTCGGGGGAAGAAGGAGGCAGCCATCGTGGTCGTATGCATCCGAGGCCGGGCAACTTGAAGATTATGACCAGTGCGATACGATGCGAGCTGGTGATGTGTTATAGCCTGCGTAGTCGTGGGTGCTGTACATGAACTTATGAAACAGGTTTAGTCTGGCAAGGAGGCGACGAAGAACAAGGGTTGATACGGCGGATTCTGCTTTTAAAGACAACACGCTGACTTGGTATGAATAAGTATTGTGAGTAAATCTAACGGCACGGTTCTGGACGGATTCTGGACGGAAACTGCCGCCTCACTGTCACATCTGTTTCCCGCAATATGAACGCATGCTGGCAGCGTTCGAGTTTAAATTCTCTCTCAAGGGGTCCGTACCGCCGCATGGAGCTTAGTTTGTTATGGATCTTCGCCGTAATCGCTGATATATCTCACGGTTGCCACAAATTTTCAGATAAAAGGCACCTTTTTGCGTGACTGCTGAGCCCAATGATGAGCGCGGCGCAAGACGACTTTTCTCCTTCGGCCTGCAGCGGTGGCTCAGTGGCTTTAGAGTTGGGTGGTTGATCCCATGGAAGCGGATTCGCCCCGGTCGCGGCAAGCGTATTTCTTTGGAAGCGAAATATATAAACGCCTGCGTGCTGTGGGATGTCATCGCGTGTTAACGACCCCCGCGACGTCTAAGTTAATCCGGAGCCCTCCACTACGGCGGCCCTCATATCCAAGTGCGACATCTGGAAGTTAAACGCCAGAATTTCTAATATACAGTTTCTAGTTTCTTCTCTTAGCGCTTTCTCGAAACAATCATCGGTATTCTCACGTCTGCAGTTAATGCAGCGATGAGCGACGAAACGACAGCAATGGATGCCGTGGATTCGTGACAACCCTCATGACTGTCGACGGTTGACTCTTTTCCTGTAAGCCTGTACTACAGTGCACCTCGTTGATAAGAGCCGGCTGCCAAGACTGGAAAGCGACGTTCGAGTTCCATGCAGAAGTTGCAGCGACCACTAAAGCTCCCAAGACGGATGCAGCTGGAATGAAACTTCCCGGAGCGTTCGTCTTATTCCCAGCGCCTACCAGACTTCTTTCCCGGGCTACAACACTATAACAACATCATGGCACCTTGAAGGAAGAATAAAAGGAAATACGGAAATAAGCAATACGAATAAATTATTCCTCCAAAACACTACAGGCGGTTTTTTCTGCGCGGAAAGATGGCTGAGTTGCTGAGAGAATCGCAAATGGAAGTTCTGAAACCCTTCCAGTTTCAAAACACCCGAGAAAATGAAAAAAGTTGCGTCCTCTCTACGAGGTATTTGCGATGAAGCTCTCCCAGCAATCAGAGGCGCCACTTCCAAAGACCGGAAACGCGGCCGGAAACCGGAACTAGTCCGCTGGCCGAGTCAGCCGTCACTTCCCAATCTAATCAGCCCACCTGACTCAGTCGCCCTCTGCAACGCTTACCGTCTCTTCGAATCCGCTTTCCTAAGAGACCGTCCGCTTTCTTCTCTCAGCGTGACATGCCCTACCCACGTCCATTTTCTTTCCTTGATTTCAACTTTAAATACCATTACTCTTGTTTCTTCCATAACTACACTCTGCCCTCTTCTGATCTCTAAACATAATCCCTGTAATTTACGCTTCCGTAGTTCGATCCATTATCCACAATTTAATTTCAAGCTTCTTCAGCCGCCAAGTTTCTGCTTCATATGTGAGTACTGGCAAGCTACAGCTATTGCACGCATTCCTCTTGAGGGTTTCTTAAGCGGCTATTAGCGACCAGAGAGCACTTGACGGATACACTCCACTCTATTCTAGTTCTCCGAGCTATTTCCCTCTCGAGGTCTAGATATGCGGTAACTACCTGCCCTAAATATATGTATTTCCTTAGCACTTGTAATAACGCACTGCCTTTCCTAAACTATTGTTCCCTTTCCACAATATTTAACATTATCATAGTTTTCTTGGTTTTAATTTTTAATCCCACCGTCCTGCTTTGAATGCTTACGTCCACAATCGTGCGCTGTAATTTTCCTCCTTAGTTACCCAGTAGGCCATTGTCGGTGCACGTTAAAGAACCCCAGGTGGTCGAAATTTCCGGAGCCCTTCACTACGGCGTCTCTCATAGCCTTAGTCGCTTTGGGACGTTAAACCCCATAAAACCATAAACCATTGTAATAGCAAATCTAATGTTAGGTGTCTTGTCTATCAGCTCCTTTCCCCAGCTCCTCGCAATCTACCCGCGGTGTATGGCAGTGCAGAGCTTGTGTCAGCTGGCCTGAGATCCTTCCTTATTGGTATTTATGACTTTCTCTGCGGAGGACAATGGTCGCTATGCCCTATAAATATTTTCCCTATAAAGATTTTCAAGCACAATTCCATGTGCTTATTTCACACACAGGTGAAATAAGCACCTGCATGCTTGCTGATGTTTCTACTGGATCAAATGCTTTCTTCTAATCTAAGAAGTCAATGTAGGGGGTGTTTCAGAGAACTTACGAGAATTCATATAAAAAAAAATCTTTTCAGAACCAGACTGTCAGCTGCGTCAAGGGTCAGTAATTATGAAAACTATGATAACTGTCTTAATTCAATAGATAGCTAATTAATGTTTTATGACGCGCAGTTTACCGCAGCGGTGACCTAATAGTTAGATCATTCGCCTCGCATGCTGGAGGTGCGAGGTTCGATCCCCAGTGCCGCCGGGTACTCACCGGTCATACAATAAACGCAAGCTTACCCCTGGCCCGGCATATCTCCAGGCCACTGACGGTGCACATTTTCTTCGGGTGCAGGCATGAAAGACACAACGGTCCAGCGACAGAAGCGCGTGAAGCCGGTCGTGACGCTCCATGCTCCCGCGCCTTGGCTGACGTCTGCTGCGTAACGAAGGCATAACGCACACTAAACAACTTCATAGGCTCTCTTTCGGCTTCGAGGTGCCCAGGAAGGCAAAATTCAGCAATCCTCAGCGAGCACTGCGTTTTTTTCCCGTCGGATTTAACAGTGTCGTTAGGGGATATGAAAGGTGCACTTCAATTCTGCAAACGAAAGAGGGTCCGTGAAATGAGCAGTTTGGAAGTTCATTATGAAGTTTTAAATTATTAGTTTAGAAACCCTGGCGTTTTGGAGTTATTACGGCGGCGCGGCCGCCAAGGGCCGCAACTGCGTCAGGAGAAATACCCTGGCGGTCACCCGTTCTTCCATTTTAATTTTGAAGCTGAAAACGCCTGTTTAGAACAAAAGAATGTCCAATTTGTGAGCATCAAGGGTGGGAAAACAAGACGAAAAGCATAAAAGACGAACGTAAGCACGAAAATTCTATCAAAATGACACTTAACAGATGCAACAAAGCAAAAACAATATTAAAAAGATTTGACTGAAGGCATGTTAAAGGGCAACTGCAGCACTTTTTTGAGAATTTCGCGGCATTCAAGGATACAGATCTTTATAGGCTGCAGGTAAAGCATGCCAAGTGTTTTTTCACTAGCATTTAAAATAGTGACGTAATCGACGATTCAATTTTGCGCTTCTCCTCAATGCACCGGAGAAGTGCAGGGAAACTCAGCGTGACGTCATGGAAGGTATGATTTCAAATTACCGCTGTCGTCAGCCACACCCTGCCCTGACGCGTTAGACGCTGCCAAACAACTCTCGGCAGGGTTCGCCTTCGGTGGCGTTGGTTTTTTTCCTTCAAAGCACGCGTTTGTGCGTTGGAGATGTACCCATACCTTCGATGACGTCATCGTGCGCCCCCCTCTTGGCGTTGTGCGCTGCGGAGAAGCTGGAATGGCGTCCGGATTTTAATCGGCGATTACTTCACTATTTCAAGTGCTAGCCCAAAAAGACTTCGCATGCTTTACCTGCAGGTTTCACACATTCGACCCTCTTAAGCTCGTTGATTTCTAAAACCTATGCAGTTTCCCTTTAAGTGATGGATTCACTAAAATGTGCAGCGAGTTGGAGATGTAATGTATCCGGATGAGACAAAGAAGCGATGTTATCTGGTAAATCATTAAATGGTATGATCGCTCGAGGAAGTTTGATTTTATGGTGTATAGTGGTTTAACGTCCCAAAGCGACTTAGGCTATGAGGGACGCTATAGTGAAGGGCTTCGAAAATTTCGACCCCCCGGGGCTATTTAACGTGCACTGACATCGCACAGTACACGGGCCTCTTGAATTCCGCCTCCATCGAAATTCAGCTGCCGCGGCTGGGTTCGACCCCGCGTCTTTCGGTGCAGCAGCCCAGCGCCATAACCACTGAGCCACCGCGGCTCGCTCGAGGAAGTGCCCACGAATTAAAAGCTAATGTGTCACCGCAGATCCGTGCGAAACTGTGGTTACAGTGTAATCTTTTAGACGTGCGAGACGGAACATCGAGATGAAGTGGACATAATCTATCGGTTAAGGTGAACATACGTGTGAAGTAGTGCTAAGACAGTAATGGCAAGGTGTGTGGCCAGAGACTATTGGAAGATCGGTTTTGATTTGAGTGATGCTGGAATAGTAGTTATAGTTTATTTATTTATTCAAGTTACCCCTAAAGGCCCTCCAGAAGAGGGTATTACATAGGGGGGGGGGGGTACAATAATAAGTAATCGCGATACATTTTAACAAATAAGTGTAACAAAAAACGTTAATTAAAACATAAGACATCACACAAAGAAAAAATGAACACTAACAAAAACAGCAAACTTTTACACATTTCCGTCACAGCGAAGAAGCTCTTGAAATTTTTTATTGCCAGTTTCTGTGGCGATGACTGATGGCAAACTATTCCATTCAGTGATAGTACGGGGAATGAATGAATTTGCATGAGACGATGAATGACAGTTTACGCGTTTAACTTTGAAAGAATGATCACGGCGTGGAAAGATAGCATCAGGTGACTGAAACAAATCACTGCGAAGGGATGTGTGGTGATAAAGCTTATGGAAAGGGGTTAAGCGAGCAAGTTTACGGCGATATGACAAATCTTCCAGTTCGGCACGTTTTTTTAATGCTGAAACGCTTGTGAAGGGTGAGTAGTCTGAAAATATGAAACGAACAGCACGGTTTTGCAAGGATTCAATGTTAGTGCTTGTGTCTCGTCCTCGTTCCTTTCTTGTGGTTTGCATGGTTTGGCGCTATTTTTTCCCTCTAATTCAAGTATGCACCAACTAGCCCAAAAAGAGGTGTTCATTCAATGTTAGTGATAACGTAGGTTTGAACAGGGTCCCAAATGACCGCAGCATATTCGATTTTAGGGCGTATTACCAAGTTTTTTAACGTGTATAGGGGCGTATTTGAGGTTACGTTTAAGAAAACCAAGTGAGCGGTTAGCAGATGCTAGGGTGAGGTCGATATGGTGATGCCATGTTAGGTCAAACTGAAGGTGCACCCCAAGGTACTTGTATGTTGATGTTAGTTCCACAGTATTGTCATTTAGAAAATAAGTGGTTGGAATGCGAGCTGAACGGCGAGTGAAAGATATCAGTTTAGTTTTAGAAACGTTTAATGTCATTAACCATGATGAGCACCAAGAGCTTACTGCGTTCAGGTCAGATTGTAGGGATTGGCGGTCACTGTCTGTAGTAATGTTACGATAAATTAGGCAGTCATCAGCGAAAAGGCGAACTCTAGATGTTCCACAGGCAGGCAAATCATTAATATAGATTAGAAAAAGCAAAGGCCCTAGCACGCTTCCTTGTGGTACCCCAGATGTCACATTAGCAGAGGAAGAGTTAGAATTATTAACGGAGGTAAACTGAGTTCTAGATGATAGAAAGTCCTTAATCCAAGCGAGCACGTTAGGGTGTATACTAAGCTGTGCTAATTTCAGTAGAAGTCTTTGATGAGGAACCCGATCGAAAGCTTTTGAGTAATCGACGAACACTGCGTCGACCTGAAATCCCGCGTCAAGTAATAATTGTAAGTCATTAATAAAGCCAGCTAATTGAGTATCACAAGAAAATCCTTTGCGAAAACCGTGCTGATAATTGAAAATAATGTTATGATCTTCAAGATAGCTAATGACTTGGCTGTGAATGATATGTTCAAGGAGTTTGCAAACAGTGCTGGTTAACGAGATGGGTAGATAGTTTAATGGAGAGGAACGCTCACCTGATTTAAATATAGGTATTACTTTGGCTACCCGCCAGTCATTAGGAATTAATCCGTGTGATAATGATTGCGAAAACAAACAGGACAACACAGCGCTAATACTTTGGGATGTGTTCTTCAGCAACTTATTGTTGAAGCCGAGGTGATCCGAACTATTAGTTAATTTAAGATTGTTTAATAAAGCTAAAACACCCGTTTCATTAATAACTATTTCAGGCATGCAAATATCTTGGATTATATCTAAGTGAGGCAATGAGCTAATGTCTTCTTTGGTGAATACTAATGAGAAGGCGTCGTTGAAAACCTGAGCATGTTCAGACTATGACGCCGTCGCTGTCGGAAAGCAAAATGTCGGGTTGAAAGCCAGGATTTATGATGTGCCAGAATTTACGAGGGTTGTTGGTTAGCAGAGATGACAGGTCATGATTGAAAAAGTGACGTCGAGTTAATTTCAGTAGTGACTGGTAGTCCTTGTCGCATTTCTTGTACTTTTCCCACGCGCTTAGAACACCATTTTTCACTGCCTGCCGGTAAAATCGCTTTTTCTTCTTATTCGCACGTCGCAACTTCTGAGTAAACCATGGTGCACTGCTGCTACATCTAATGTTCATTAGAGGAACGAAGTCATCGATAAGTTTATTAAAAGTACTCTTGAATAAATCCCAGTTTTGCTGAACAGTGCGCAATAAAGATTGATTGATGAACTGGGCGGAAAAAATTTCTAATTCCGAATTTATTTTTTCATAGTTGGCTCTGTTGTAACGTCTGATTTGTTTAACAGTCGTTTTCTTTTCGTTAAAAGAACCAGTAAGGCGTCCTGTTATTACGTCATGATCCAAAATGCCATCTAAATGAATAATGTCTGAACAAATATCGGGATTATTTGTTTATAATAAGTCTATAATGTTGGCAGTACTCGATGTGCGACGCGTGAGATTGGTAATGAGTTGCGATAGTGAAAAATCAAGACATGATTGAAGCAACATGTTAGCTTCAGTTTCACTCGCTGTGACGGATTGTGTCAACCAGTTTATACTAGGGAAGTTCTCCAAATATGAGTAAAGTACAGTTAGGGAAACGCGTACATATTTCACACAGAATTCGATGAAATTCAGAAGAAAAGCCAGTATTCATGTTAGGAGGACAGTAAAAAACACCAATAATTATATCAATAGAACAACACTTAAAAGAAACCCATGTACACTCAAGAAAAGAACTAATCATGAGAGGCACAGTTGCCAAATCATCCCTTATCGCCAAGAGTACACCACCTCTTCTCCGGTACGGTCTGTCGCTACGAAAGATGTTAAAATGTGTCTAGCTGACAAAAATCAAATCATCAGGAATAACATCACTGAGCCATGTTTCGGTTAGCGCTACTAATGATGCGGAGCACGAGTCGATTAGCGAAGATATTGCGACATCTTTCGATAAAACTCTTCTGATCTTAGTGTAAAGGAAAGAAATGGTTTTGGGAGTATTACATGACGAACTTTGAGAAGAAAGGAAAGCTGGGATCTGATTTGAGTAAGTGACAGAAGAACGTCATTCTTCTTGCGTGGGGTGCTGGGAAACACATACTACGCGATCAGCCTCAGTGTCCCATACATACATAGGCATCGTTATTAATGTGAAGCTTGTTAAATGCGAGACGAATGAGGTCACCTTCCTTTTTCCCGGACTTGGCGTACTGCCAGAGATTCTTGAAATTAATCGTGCAGCCATTAATTGTCACCGTCGAGTAAACACCTGAAATGCTGGTAGCCTGATTCCGATCTCCTGGGCATTGCGGAGTTTGGGGTTCGAGGTTTCTTCTCTGGTTTTTTGTGCGTCAATCGAGGAAATGGCAGATCTATACTGATGTTTTGTTTGACGAAATGAAGGCCGTAATATACGGCTTACAGTCCACAGGCTATAGAAGTTTAAAACTTGTTCCAATGTTCCAAAATGTTCCAACGATGTTTCAAATTTAGCGCTTTACGTACTTTCTATAGGTGCGGCATGTACAGAACTTATTTATTTTTTCAATATCGCCGAATGTGGCATGAAATTCCCAACGCTTATTTTATGACGAAATTTTGTTACGCTTGGACTTTGTGCACATACATTTTATGCGCGGGTTGAGCAAATGTGTACTGCAGGCTGTGTACCTGGTGCGCACAATTCATTTAAAAAAATGTATTTTCACCCTATATTGCGTCCTGCGGACAGCACAGCGGCTGCAGACTGTATATCGAAAATTACGGCACATGCTTCCTTTTTTTTTACGTTGACATTTGCTGCAATATCTTCACCTCTCCAAGTGTCGCCTCCTGAGAAATTACCGCTGAGAAAGAGAACAAAATGCGAATAACGTTCGCTTTCCAGTACGGCAATGCGCGCGATTGGGAGAAGACTATACTCTTCCGACAATGCCCTTTCTTTTTTATACGCTTCTGACTGAGCTAGCCGTGGAAGTCATTATGAAACGGTTAATGTAAGGCGTGCAGGCTTGCATCACAGCATACGCAAGTAATATTGCGAAAACACGCTTGGCAACCGTCCTAAAAGATTCGCGTAGGCATTGCCTGGTTAACTTCCCTGCCTTTCCGTCCTTCTGTTTCTGTTTCTCTCTTTGGGCAGAATGCTCCCCATTGACGCGCGTAATCTTTACGGGTGGTCTTCCAGAAACTCCGAAAGGAGCAGAAATCTTGCCCGACTAACTTTTTCATCCAAAGGAGGGAAGGATGCTTTTTCCATTTGCAATGCTGATATTTCAGCGAACGTCTTGTCGAATGAACTGGGCAATACGAGGATACCTTTTTTTCCGCGTATGCACATGTCGGGCTCAGCCGCTGCGTTGCACGTTGGTTATGCACACATTATGTTCGCAAACTGAACAAACTGCCACAACTAGTATAAACATCGCACGTATATTGCTACAGTCACTGAAACTGACAAAAGCGTAGGGGGATGGTGCGGATGGTGAGAAATCACTGCGCGTGGCATGCGGACATCGTGGGTTCGGATACCACCCGTTGCATGCGTAATCTTCAATCTAAAACTACTACGCAACTAATTTTGGGCTGTAATCAACACCACGAAAGAAAAAAATTGGTGGGGTTTAACGCAGTTAAACCGAGAACACGTGCGAAAGCAGGTGTTCATTCTTCAACTGGAGGGGGCAGTTCAGCTCCGCCTTAAAGGGCCCCTGCCCACCCCATGGTCGCAAACACTCTCTACCTCACTTTGAGCGAGCCTCCTCTCCTTCCATTCCCTCCTCGAAATTTTTCTCTCCCGCTCCTCGTCGAGTAGGCTCGGCAAGGCAAAATCACCCCTTCCTTCTCCGATGTAAGCTGGAGGCGTGGTGTCTGTGGAGTGCGTCACAGGGCTACGTCATGGCCCCGCCTTCAATAGAATTCTTTTCTTGGTTTTCACTGCTGGGTCTGTTCGAGGGGAGGGGGGGGGGCGCTGCGGGCGCGCACACTGAACGATCGAGAGGCGCGATCGGCTCGACCACCTAGACTTGTTAGCGAGCGCATCCTTTCATACATCTGTTTGTCATTCCCAGTTAGCGAGCCACCTTTTCATTTTTGTTTAGGCCTCCCCACCGTTTCACGAGCGGAGGGGCGGAAGTCGGTTCTGTTCGAAACACACGGCGAAGTGCGGGCCCGGCAACCGCCCGTTTGCTTTTCTTCATGTGTGTTTGTGTTCTGCGTGTTTGTGTCTTTTCTCCGCTCCGAAGCCCATGTCGTTCATTGGAGTCAAGGCGTACGCAAGATGCATGAAGGATAAGCGGTGTCTGTGCGGAGCGGTCAAGTGGGCGAGCGAGGGAAAGGCTCTGCTGCACTACTAATTAAAACCTTGTTTTGGGGGGCTTGCATTGAAGCAAAAAAACTGAGAAGGGAGCGCGCACGCAGAGCGTCTCGTGACGTGATCACGGCGGGGGGGGGGGGGGGGGGGGGCGAATTAACTCCCTCAGATTTACTATTTTTTTACTTTTTATGGCTAGGGTTCAAGGCTGTCTCCGCACGCTCCCTCCGCAGTTTTTTTTTTTCCTTCATGCGGGTTTGTAGGCATGAGCCAGAACAGAAGGCGCTGCGGAAAGCGTTGTGCAGACGACGCGACGCCAAGGCTACGCCCAACCTTCTCCCGTCAGTCAGAACGATGCACCAATGGAGTGCCTTTAGCGAAAGTAACCCCCCATGACGTCAACTGGGTTCAGAGTAGTGGGGCGGGCCGTTTTTGTTGAAGGAAAGAACGAGCGGGCTTTGATTTGAATTTTCGCAGCTTTTCGGGGCGCGTATGGCTCTAGTATTTCGCAGAGGTTATCTTCGATGCCTCATCTATGCAGTGGGCTTGTTTTTCAAAAATGTCCGGACCCTGGGCAGTGGCTCTTTAAGTGCACGACGCGATACGAGCAGAGGGTGAATGCACATGTATGCAGAATTTTTCATTCTCTATTTAACATTCATAGATGGCGTTGAGTCCTGATACCACTACCAGCGCTGTGGCGCAGCGGTTAAGAGATTTTCCATTGCACTGGCAGGTGGCTGTTTCTATCACAGCCACCCGTAGGCTTTGTGCGACTCATGTTGCTCTTCCCTCGCAACATCTCGCGCAGCTGGCGCGACGCTCTTCCGAACTTACCTGAGCTCACCCGAGTAACTCTGGTAACCGGTTGCCAAGTAAGCCTAGCGGTTGCAAGGTGAGCCAAGTAAGCCTAGCTTGCTTGGCTGTCGCCTTAGAGTTAAACTGTTCAGAAGCAGTACAGCAACTAGATTCAGATATAGACTCTTCGTCGGGGACTTCCATGGCGAGACTCCTCGAGGAGCGCGGCACAACCGGCGTCCACGGACCACGTGACGAGCGGTTAGACCTTGTGTAGTATTGCTTTCGCAATAAAACATGCCCCTATGCTTTCCTTGGATCTTTACAAGAAGCTCACCTCCATTCCCTCGTCTACTCATCCCACGGATACTGTCACACTATACCGTGTTAGGTTATTAGATATCGATGTGAATATGTACTCTTGCCACAGAGACCTTTTACTCAGCGACAAAAATTTTCGAAGCCTAAGCCTGTCAGTTATGCGGGCCGTGACAACTTAATATTAAAATGCATCCGAGTAACCATTCTGTAGAAAAACACTGTCGCCTCGTTCTTTGCTGGCAAAAAAATGGCGAAGTTTGTCTTTTCTTCGCGACTAAGTGCCACTCTCCGTTTTGTTCTGTGTCTGTCGCCAGCACACCTAAGTTTATTTAGTTTCAAACCATTTGTTTTACGTCTCTCTCGTACAAAACTACTTTTTTTGTCTGTTCGTCGGTTCCATAGTCAAAGGCCCTGTTAATTTCTCATTTTTTCGCTTCCTTAAAATGGTTAACAGAACATGCAGCTGGACTAGTTGATGGAGAACACATTAACATGTTAGTCCAAATAAAGTCGAAAGACAGAGCGATGAAGACTGGATGATGTATTGCCTGACCCATTTAGTTTTCATTGTTTCTTCGTCTTTCGTCTTGATTATCGCTAACATTCTTCATATCAATCGTAAAAGCATCTCTTAGTTCTAGTAACAAAAAAAAAGAAAGCCGCAGGTACAGCACTTTAAGTGACAAATTTAAGGCAAGCAGAAAGAGTGCAGCCAGCTGCCATTTCCTTAACCGTGCTCCAGGCTCCAACAGTGTGTGCTACTCTCCCGAAAGGAGGCTGTCCATGGGGACAGGCGGCTCTCTACACGACGAGAGTACACGCATGCGCTTTGTCGCAGCTATGATGACAGGAGAATTTCTGCAGAGCGTCATCGATGCGCAGACACTCACGTTTTCACTACTGTTTGTACGTGGGCAGGAAAAAAATAGAATGACAGCGTTGCCGAAGAAGCTCAGTCCTTCTGCCGGGCAAACAACCAACAGCGCAGCCATGCTCTCGCCCCTATACAGGAGCAGCACAAAGCCACACAAGCCGCTAATCCCGCTGCAGCTCTACCGGCACCAGCGCACACCCGGCGTCTCCAAATCCTGTCACATAGCGAGAGCTGGCGGGCTTACACGGCAGAGTGGCGCTCTTCGCACTCAAAAAGAACTGACGCGCTGGGACCGGCGCGATAACGTGGGAAAATGAACGGGTTGCGAACGCCTGCCACGCTAATAATGCGAACACGCCAGTCTGGCAACTCGCCGCTGAAGAGTGCGGGCCGGCGGGGATGTTCGAAGCCGGAATCAAAACAAGTTTGCCTGTCAGAGGCTTTATCCGCTGCGTTTTCTCTTCGGCTGGAAAAAAAAGGAGATAAAAAGTATTTTGGCCTGCTCAAGCGTGGAAGGAAAGTGCGACGAAGAGCACAAGTGCGGGAAAAGCTGTGTGGCCCTAGATGCGCGAATTAACGAGCTAGTCTGGCATCAAGCAATAAAGTGTGCAGGCGTGGTTCATAAGTCGTTGATTTTGTTAAGCTGCGGCGTCCAGCGAGAGTAAACATTTCTCCTCATTTGCTGGACGCCCTCAGTAACAAAGTGTATAAACTTTTGCCGGTGCCTTGAGGATGAACGTTTAGCGAAGCTGCGCCTCCTCTCCGCCTGGGCGACTGTATTCTTTTCGTTTCTGTCGTGCTGTGGGTCTTCCTGATTGTCTGCTGGAGCGCGTGTATCTGCTTACAGTGTTCATACGCATTCCTTCTCGCGCGGGCACGCAACAGTGTGTACACGGTTATGAATCATGTGTCCAAGAGCTGGCGCACGAAGCCAAACGCGATTCATGGCTCTGGGTGACGCGCGATTGAATGTACTATGGCAAAAAGAGCGCGCATTTTGTAGCGAGAGCTACACTACGCCAGCTCTTCGAGCCTTCAGCGTGGCACCCTTTGAGATCCATGGCGCGCTGTGGCCTTGAGCCGGTTGGTCACGTGGTGCGGAGCACCTGTTGCTGCCGGCGGCGCGGCGCTATGGCGGCGCGCCGGCGAAATCGAGCTGCAACAGCTGTGCGCATGCGCAGTGTTGAGATGGGGGAATGGCGACGGGGAGAGGTGTCGCAGCTGTATAAGTAGGCGGCTCGGCGGAGCCGCCGGGGCAAAGATGGAGAGCGGAGAGGACGAGCTGAGCTTGGTGGTTCTGAAAGAAGCCAGGACTCGGCGTTGGCACGAAACCAAGAGGAAGCGGCGAGCCGAGGAGACGGAGGAAGAGCCTGCGATACGCCTCGATAAGCGGCGTAAGAACGACGCGGCTAGGAAGGCGCGCATAGCCGCCGATAGTGAATCCACGCCACTCTCGCGTCACTCCAGGTTTAACCAGAGCTAAACCACAGTCAATTTTTTTAACCCACGATTTTAACGTCCGCAACAGGTATCAGGATGTCTATATTTATAAAACGTATATTTTAAACTGCGCCAATCAGTTTATGAAGACCGTCATCACATGCACCTTCTCTATGGATTCATCACTTTAGACTACGGCAAACTGCAGCGAAATTTGTCTAGTTCTCGCGGCATACGGTGCCTGTGTTTAGC
The DNA here is from genome assembly GCF_055824585.1 of Amblyomma mixtum. Taxonomy (NCBI): domain Eukaryota; kingdom Metazoa; phylum Arthropoda; class Arachnida; order Ixodida; family Ixodidae; genus Amblyomma; species Amblyomma mixtum. The sequence continues at coordinate 150,886,491 of NC_143014.1, read as the reverse complement.
GTCACCGTCCACTCATTCCAAGGTGAGCGAAATAACAGCATCCGGCTTCTCAACACAAAAGAAAAAGAGCGCCACAAGTAGTGAGTTGAATCGCTGTTACTGAAAGGCCAACGTGTCACGTAATGTGCAAGTTACACTCACATAGATACTCTAACGCAAAATTATGCTTGAAATGTTTGTTGATCGTGTAATTGAACTGATATACTCAGTTTCTTTGTTTTGAATGTGCAGAAAACAACCGACTTTAAATAGGGTCTGCCCTCTGGCGTGTGACAGCCATACCACGGCATGTAGCAAACGCAAGGTTAAAGCTGCCGCTGCAGGTTATTTTTGTTAGGATCATAATTATTTTTACTTTATGGCCCCGTAGTGATAATTGAGATCAACTTCTGTCACTGTATCCTTATTCGTTACGTTCAAATGCCTGAATCTCCTAAGCGAATCTTTACTACCTTGCCTATCCCTAACCCAAAACTTAACTCACAAGAAAGCGACATGCTTTGCCACAACTGCCTGCACTCTCTAAGAAAAAACAGCAAGCTTGTGCTGCTCAGCTATGTTTTATCTTTCTGTTAAGCTTAAGCTCCAGAGCAACTCGGGCCGCGTTTAGCTTGAAGGGGACGCTCACAGGGAAGCAGCATGAACGTCTCATCTGAAGTTTCGACCGCCTGCACTTGTTTATAATCAAGTAGGAGCACAAAGAAGCCTCATTTCTAGCTTTCGCTTACACGCGTGGAAGCCACTGCTGATGTTACTTAAACATACTCTTTTTCTTGAACGAACCCACCGCGGTGGCTCAGTGGTTAGAGTGCTCGGCTACTCAGCCGGAGGATCCGGGTTCAATCCCAAGGGAGGATCTACCCAAATATAGCACAAGCACTAGCACAAGGGAGGATCTACCATAATATACCAGTATTTCTTTTTACTTGTCTCTGACAGTAGGCTTACCCTTTAATGTATGTGTTGCATTGGGTTTAATGGCGCATAGGCAACTAAGGACATCATGCGCCAAATGCAAAGTATATAAGATATATTGAGGAGAAATTTTGGGAAAAATCTGAAAGGATCTAGTGCCCTTCTTGTGTACAAATTTCTCATTAACCACCATAATCACCCTATTGTCTCGCTCCCATCTATACTGGTGAGCTCTCGAGCGGCGACAGCTGCGCTGGCTATAATTATATGCAACATTTTAAGGCGGAAGCCTTTAATGTCTCATCGTTGTAAGCAGCAGTTGTCGACAAAAAATGTCACGCTTTTCAGTTGGTGGAAACGGTCGTGACGTCACGGTGCGCGAATTTCAAACGGGGCCAATTGTACTTTGCCTTGTAACCATGCAACCAACTGAAGGGATCGTATAGTGATGCTCCAATTAAGTGGGACTGAGCATAGTTAAGTGCTTAATTACCCAATTAGCCTAATTTGCTTTACTAGTCAGGCCATATAAATAAATAAAACCGATTAAGAAATTGGTCGAGCTCAGGAATCGAACCCCTGTCTTCGGCGTGAGAGACGAGCATGCTATCCACTGCGCCATGCCAGCTCGATGGTTTGGAATGAACAAAGGCGCGTCTAGTGAATACGGTGTCTTCACTCACTCTCATCCTCCTCCATTCCCTTCCCGCGAGGTTTAGGTGTCCACCGACAAATGAGAGACAGATACATTTCCTTTCCTCAAAAACTAATTTACTGACGAGCGAGGTGTAGAACCGAATGGGCGATGGCGTTCTATGGACTCCTTGGCAGCGTTGTAAGATGCTGTCGCGTTCCACTCGCATCAGTGACCACACTTTAGGTCAAAAAAGTGCCCCCCTGAATTTTGTGAGACAGTTACTGCGTAATTTCCTTTCCTCAAATACAATTTTCATTTTCTTCATTACGGCTCCTCTTTATCTATCCTCTTTCACTCCCACTTCCTCCCTTCCTCTACGGTGCGGTTCAGGTGTCCACCGAGATGACAGAGAATTACTGCGCCATTTCCTTTCCTAAAAAGCGTTGCGTTCAAAGGGCAAGGCATCGCGCTGAACGGGTGGTGTTCCGTGGACTCCCTGGCAGCGCTACAACGCGCTGTCGCGTTCCACTCCTAAAGGCGAAGCTTAAGCGTCATTAATTAGCAGTTAATTAGTATTCAGGCATTAATCAGTAATTAACCATTAATTAGTGATTTGTCATCACTTAGTAATTAGTACTCAATTATATGTGACGCCACCGGTGCCACAGAAACAGCGAAGGTGGTGCGGAAAACGCTTCCGCCTCTACCCACTTTAGACAGTCAAAGTGCGCCCTGAATTTTTCTCTAGTACAGCATATGCTACTCTGAGGCGCTCGCTCACAGGGAAGTAAATGTCTCACGCGGTATGGAAGCGTCTGCCTATTACTTGCTGACTCGCTCCCGTGCAGAAAAAGGGGGCGCTATACATGATAACGCATATGTACGAGCACGCTGATTTGAGAGCCGTGACTGTCCACCGATCGCTCTTCACATACATATTGTGCCACTTGGCGCATGTCGTGTCGCACGAACATTTAACATCCTCGCCAGACAAACCTACAAACCTTTGATTCTAGCAGCGGAGGGGAGGCCAGTCAGAAGACAGGAAAAATGTGCCAGCTCCTCTCTGCGACTCTACCCGGCAATGTTGTTCAGTGACCATGGCGTTCACGACCGGTCGATGGGTCCTGTGTTTTTTCCTTCGTCCTTGCCCCCCGTCTATCACGCTGTTCAGTTTATAACGCTGATTTCCTGCGTATAGTAGCACGGGGAAAACGCTAACAGCAAGTGCAACCGTAAGTTTTGATGTTTATTTTTTTCTTTTTCCCGCGCACGTCCATCTTCTACTTTAAAGCGGTCATGACAGCTTATATTCAATAAGGCATACCTTACTTATCGCATTGATTCAAATCATGTCAAATTACAATTTCACAAAGTTTCAGTTTCTATGGTGCGGTAGATATCTTTAAAACGATTTTTTTTTGTTTCTTTTGCGAACAGCGTGCTGGTGTGGCAACCTGTGATCGCTGACGTCCCAAGGGCATATCCTCGCTTGGTCTGCTGCGCGCTGTTCGCTGCGTTGAGGTGCTTGCATGCATGCTTGAATGCACACCCTGGACGGCGGTCGCTCTAAAAGCTTTTTGTTTTTTGAGCTCACCGAAATAAAATGCATCTTCCGTGTTTTCTTTACGGAAGCCTTCAGCAGTACCAGAGCCTAGTGATCTTTGGAAAAGTGAACTTGTTCGTGAAGCCCGTTTTGCGATATATTGTTCAGGAAACAAAAATTGATGGGCCCCTGCTGTATTATTTACACTTGGAAGCCTGTTACTCGTATGTTATGTGTATGCTTTCATCAGCAGCCTAGTGCTCCCGTATGTGAAAAGCGGCACGCACGTGCAGTGCACGCCTGCGCCGCGATGTGCGCCGTGAAGGGCGTGGCGGTGGTGTTCCGTCGCTGACTACCAAGTTCTTGCCCTCTGTTCGTCGGCTCGATTATTAGACTCAATTTATCACAAGGTGGCATTAGAGTAAAGCTTACGGCACGAAAGGAGCAGAGAAAAGTGCCGAATGCGGCGGCTTCCCAGCTGCATGCATTCTTGAGTAGCTATGTGTGCGTGTATGAGTCGAATATACATTATTTTCAGCTGGTAGAAATCGCTAGCAAAATCCAACGGGACTCGAATGTTTCGCGACCCGCACCGACGAATAGCAGCCGCCGTCTTCATTTTGCCCCGGCGCTGCGCGAATCTGGCTCCGGCTCCCGAGACTATGTGACGGCTCCCTTTTTTTTTCTGCTGCCTGCAAAACGCCTTGTATTCGTCAAATGAGTGCTACAAGATAGTAGTGCACCATAAAGCATTTACTGTGCCCGCGCGAAGTTCCCCCAAGAATGCGACGATTACGACAACTGCACCTCTCGCTGAGGGTGTTTACATAGCTGCAGACAGACAGTACTGCTCGTTTGCATGGCACAAAACGCAAGGTTTGGTTTGATTTGGATTATGGGGTTTAGCGTCCCAACGCGACTCAGGCTACGAGGGACGCTGTAGTGAAGGGCTCCGGAAATTTCGACCACCTGGGGTTTCTTAACGTGCACTGACATCGCACAGTGCACGGGCCTTTAGAATTTCGCCTTCATCGAAATTCGACCGCCGCGGCCGGGATCAAACCCGCGTCTTTCGGGTCAGCAGCCAAGCACCATAACCACTGAGCCTCCGCGGCGGACTAAAACGCAGGGGTAGCTGTATTTTCACTTTTTAAACACTATGATAACACTGCAATGAGCGCTGATGATACGATCGCCTGCGTGGCGCTTCCCACTAATCGTATCTGCTTCCTGCACTGTCACCAATGCTTTCTTTTAAATCGCTTTATCTAGAAATATGTTCGGCGACCGTTTGAATTAATGAAAACAGTCACATTTGTTGTCCACAGTGGGCACCGACCACTGCTGCGGGCTTCCTTCACCACATGCTTTGCAGACCGGGTAATATCTGCACTTGTCTCTTATCGTACGCATGTCGTGGGACGCAACCAATCGGTACTTCGAGGTCACTGTAGCCAGAACTTCGCTCGGCGGCCACTTACATGCGCTAAACCTTTTGAATTCGCTCTCCAAAATCGCCCGAAATCGCGCACACTAATCCTGCGGAATCCTGCGCCTCGTCACAAAACGGGCCGGCGGTCCGCCGTCGACTGAAATTTGAGAGTCTGGCAAACGTTCACCGCTGATCGGTGTTAAACTGTGAAGAAATAAAATGCAGCCACTCGTTTTGCTTTTTATTTATACGTATGAGGCAGACACAAGCGCAGTTTTTCAGGCCATCGCCAACGTGAAGCTTTCGCACGGCCGCACAATCCCGAACGACGGCGGTAAGAGACGAGCGGCACCGTGGCACGATGTTTTGCCCGTGTCGCTGGCCTCGCTGCTCGGGTCTGTGTGCAGACACCGAATGTAAGCACATCTTCGTTGGTCACGTATGCGTCGTGTATGTGACGGTGGCGGGCATAAGGTTTCCCACTAAGTTTCTAAGTTGTTAAATTTTTATGTTATTAAAATTTCACACCAACCAGCCCCCCACCACACTCTTCTGGTTCCCACTAAGCTCCTCTTTACACAACTACGGTACGCGGCCGTTGTTCGTGCTGGCGCCGTCGTCGGTCTAGTGTGACATATCGATGAGTCGATGGCAGCACCTGTATGCCGACCAGCCGACCAACCGTCGATCGGCGTCGCATCTGCCTAGTGTGACCGGACCGTATACCTACCTATACCGACGAAAACTATACGTTACTGTTATCCCTTTTGCGGCACCAGTCGCCCATTTGTGAGGGACGAATGTTACTTCGATCACCCACTAAAGTACAAGGGACAAGAGACCTGATTGCGCGCACTGCAGCAACGATAGCAGACGACGCTGCACCTTGTATGCCCTTCTGACGGCACACAAGCATTAAATACGGCAGTCGCTGCCGGCGAAAAAAGTTCCCGGTCGCAATTTCGATCGCGTTTTTTGGAGCATTCAGGGCATCCAGGGCACCCAAATTTTGCAAATGTAATCTTATATGGTGTTCTATTATTTACTGAAGTACAAAACCACAATATTAGGAACGCCCATGTCATGGCCTCTTTCGTCATAACCAAGAATCGCGCAGTCCCTACTGTGCTCTTTCGGGAGCTCGCAGTGTGCCTTCGCCAACGCAGCAGTAGTAACAAAAAAGTCGCAGATGGGAAGTGAGGAACGCTCGTGCGGTGGGACAGGCGCTCTCAAGATGAAATAACCGCACTACAAGCTATCTTACACATATAAAATACCTTTTGCAAGTAGAAAAAAAACAGTAATGCATTTTTATGGTTCGCAAAAAGAACACTCGCGAATTCTTTGAATCTTCTGAACATCACGCGGAAGTAGTTTAGACGCTACAGAATGAAAAAGAGGCTGTAGGCCCAAAACTGGACTGCGGGCCTCGGCTATATCGAAAATAGACTCGTAATGACGCCATCAGGATTATGGGTTTCGACCGTTTATGAGCGTAATTGTCTACTGCGGGCGAATAATGGACGCATGAAGTAAAGCTGCGCTAGTATTTCGCGATCATGGTAAGCAAGCGAATCACGGTGGAAAGTGGAAACGGAGATGACACAGCCTGGCACTTCTGCCAAAATTAAAGCTCCCCATACAAATTTCCCATTAGTGCGCAGGAGCGTTCGTTGCGTGGCAAACGCGGAACACTATGCAAAAGCACTCAACAAATGAGACATACGGCCTTTGTTGACTAGAAGTAATTATTGCGAGGTCTTTTAGCAAGAGCTCTAGTGTGCGTCGGATATCCTATTGCTTTTGTACAGCAAGAAAACAGCGCATACACGGAGACTTTAGACATTAGGTATTAATGAGCAGATACTCAAGCCCAACTCATTCCGGACTGATGGCTTAGTTTTTGCTGTACTTGAAAAATTCCGTGCAGAATTGTGTGATTTGATCCTCATGACAAAGGTGAACACCTTTGAGCACTGTGTCCCCCAGCCCTACCTGTAAGTTTTGGACAACTTTATGCTCCAAATTAAAGGCGCGTTTCGTGAAGGCGTTTTCTGAAGGTATTCGTTATAAAGTTATTTGAGTAGCCTCTTCAGGCGTTCGACCTGATGCTTCTAAGTAGCTGGCCGATAGAAGTGCTTGAAGGCCACGTCTTGCAATTGTAGCCCCAGCAAACAATACAGATCAAGTGAAGGCCGTTAGGTCTTCCCACATGATTATCCTGCCTGCACAAAAATAGTAGATGATATGCGCAAAATCCCGATTCAAAAGAGGAGGAACGATCTAAGTTTTCTGCTCTAAATTTCTTTCAAGACTCCCGCGGCTGTTAAAGTTGTCACGAGTAAAAACTAAGTGGGGATGCCTGTACCACCCATACCTTTTCAAGATGATAATAGAGTATAAATGACTAGGTATATTTATTATTGAAATGCGACCGCAACCAATAAAGACCAGTTTATCGTGGAGCAAAGATTAAAGAAGTTTGTACGAGGGGCTTTGTGGTCACGGACAAACAGCGCGAACCAAATGCCATGCGCACGCCTGAACGCCTTTTTGTTATCGACCAGGCATTAGCAAGCACTGACCCGGACTTGTTTCGGTGCAGCTGCTTGCTTGCGCCCTTCCATGTGTTGTGCGGGAAGAAAGATAAATAAAACTGGTGAGCATAGGAAGAAAGCCGGTTGGGGCAGAACCTGACGCCCTGGGGATCGCAACCAAACAAACGATTCCCGCGGAACAAAAACCTCTGAGTGCACTGTTTGCCTTGCTTTCTTTCCCTCTCTCTCTCTCTTTTCCGCTCTCCGAGCAAAGTTATCCTCGTGGCCTCCTCGAGTCTTGCGAGCGAAAGGCTGCCTTCTTTGTCGTCCGGACCGGCCGCGGGACAGGGCTGCCTTCGGAAGGAGAAAGACGTCCGTTCCGCGCCTCGGAGACGCTTGGGCGCGTGACATCCTGACCCTGATATCGGCTCGCAGGCACTGTAGCTTGAACCAGACCTATGGCCTCCCTCACAAGGATTCAGGATTCAACCTGCGAGACGCCCCTCGCCTGACCAGAAGCGTCCACTTTCTTCGGAGCGCAGTAGGCGGATTACATCTCATACGCGAGAAGGGCTGACAGATTTGCTGCTGTTTTTCTTTCGTGCCCTTTTCTGTGAGCACAAAAAAGTTGAAGAGAAAACTGCACTATAAACTAAAATACGACGTACGGCAACATCAAGAGGTGGTAATGCGGAAGCTTCGGACTCGATGTCTTTGTTACCGCTCAGTGAAAGGAAAAGAAATTGTTATTGAATGGGCATATCTTAAAGGTAGAAAATGTAGATTTCGTTGATTGACTGTAACAACATCGAAGAAGACGAATGAAGCAGCACATTAATAATGGAGTTATACGCGTTCTTTTAACATAAAAACCTCACGCTCAAACACCACGAGAAAAAAAAATCGTTATGCACTTTTCCTGCTGGGGCAGATCACGGCTTATTCTGTTTTAGTGGAAGAGTCGGCTGAGACGCAAACGGCTTGATCGTGGTCGGCGCGAATTATTTTTTTCTTGCTTGACTATGGTCGCTTCAGCGTTTATTCGTGATTTTTTTTCATATCAATAAAATAATATTTTATAACGGCTGAAACAAAAAAAAATGCTCGACTGAGTGGTTTTTAATGGTCTCCCTGGAAGGCCAGTAACATCTTAATAATACAAAAGGCGAGTAGACGCTATAAGTGCGCGTACTGATTACGCAGACGCTTCTTCTGGCTTTATCATGAAAAAACTTTCATAACAGGCATTTTTTTTTCTGTAGGATTGATTGGGTCGTTGACTGTTTGAGTGACTGATTTCGTCAATTTTTTAACAGTTTTTCCCGTGTAATGAAGCACAATTTGGTTCGTTTATCGCGCGAAATTTTTCATGATATTGTACCAATTACATATGGACGGTTAATAGAAATCGGCCAAGTACATGCTCCTTCGGCCCTACAGTGCTAGCAGCTGTTCTAGCTCCATGGCTTTAGAAGTCACTTTAAAGCAATCGCGTCTCCGGCGCGTATGCATTCGTGTCTTTATATTTATAGCTGTAATAAATGTTAGCTTACTTACTGATTTGTGAAATTCATTTCTGTTGCAGTTGCGTAAATTTCAACATATACTGAAAGGATAACGTACTTGAATTTTACTCATCTAGGCCTGAACTGTGGAATCGATTGTTAATCAACTGCTCCTAATTTCCTAAGGATTTCTCTTCGCGACTAATAATGAATCACGCCATTGTCCTGTTTGGGAGAACGTGCAAAAGCACCATTTTATGTAGGTCGTGGTTCATATAATTTGTTCTTATTGCAATTTACAAGAATAGGATGTACCCCAGTAAGTGGCAACTGAAAAATGTGCATGCTCCTGTGTTACATCGAAATATTTGCCGCAACGAAAACTGCTCGACCACCGCCTACCCGTCTTTTCACCACTCGTTTCTGAAATCTTGAAGAACCTAAAGAAGGTGATTTTTCACTGCTCCTCCGTTAGGTGGTCATATGTCTGAAGTTGCACATCTGTGATCTCTAATTTGTGAACGGCGCCTGATCAACAATGCAAGCTCTGTATATTGCGAAGTAAAACATTGTTTAAATTGTTTTGACTGAATGACCACTGCGTTTCAGAGGACCGGCATCAGTCTCGGTTTAGTGGTGGCCGTACTATCTCAACTCGACTTCGCGAAATTTCGATGAACTCTAAACGAAGTTTTGCTGCAGAAGGAACAAAAAAGTAAGATATGTGTTTATTACATAACACCTCCGAGATATTTCCGCCCTCTACTTTAGCATTGTTAAGGCGTACAGCCAGTATTTCAGCCTTTTTATTCTAAGCCTGTATTTCCTCTTAGAAACATAATCACAGGGATGAATAAAGATTCTCAGCCCTCAAATACAGGTGATAGCTATCAAACAGCTAGTGTCGATGCCTAATTGTCTACACACCATTGGGGCAAGTGACAACGCCTTTCTGAATGTTCAAGCCAGCTCAGCATAGCGACCCGTGCCTTTTACGTAAGTTAACCGTCGGGGCAAGACTTCCTTTTGCTTGTTGTTCTCAATAGTGCCAGGCTCGCTTACCACCGGGCAGTGCCGTTGAAATTTCCGGTTAGCTCCTCTTCCACAAGGATATCGAGTTGCATAGCGCTGTCGAGACCTTGTGTCACTTCGCGCGTTAGATTTGCAGCTTGTCGGTCATAATAAACGCTGCTGTTCACCTACCTAGCAAGTAATACAGCAGCAATGACTCCTATTGTCGATATGGTGCATAACTATAGCACGGCCTATATTTATCAAGGTCTGAACTCGATCACTTCCGTCAGTTCCCAAGACGTCTGCATAATTCATATGGTTTCATCGTTCTCAATGCTCTGTCTATATTTGGGCTGAATGTAACACCCGTGTTGCATCACGACTCCCCTGAGGCGTGACATGGCACGTGTGACACACTGGCCTTGGTTAGGCTATGAAGGATGTGAACTTAAGAATTTGCTTTACCTAGGTTATTACTTCTGACTTCTCGTTTACTTGGTCATCAACTTCCATTTCTGTCGTAACTACTTCAAGCGAAGGTTTTACCCGTAGCTAACGCAAGCAGCACGCTTACTGCGCGTCCTAAGTGAAGTATGTTATAACTGACCATTCTATTCGGTTATGAGCGGTAATTGTGCCGACAAGGTACAGATTACAACTAACAAAAGCGCATCATTACTTACTTGTGTCCTGGTGCTACGCCTACACTGACATATGCATGATTGTTCCAGACACGACTGTGGAAATAATAAGCTACTCATAGCCACCGCAAGAAGGGCCTCACTTTGGAAAACATTTGTCTACCATCCCGTAGAAGAGTACTGCAAACGCTTAAGATGCTGTGGTGTACCTCTGTATTGTTAGAGCGGGGACCCTGCAGAGTCGACCGGTTGATGGAGGTAGTGCGAACAGTTACTGCCTTCGGTTTCAGCTAAATACAACCTTGCGGAACGAGCTGTATCTTATACTAAGTATGTTGTTCCCACAGCTGTACGCACGCGGCCAGCCCGCGCACAGATCTACGTAGAAACACTTTTTGAGCTTAACGAAGTTGGTAAATTGCGCTTTTAATTTAGACTCAGTTCCTGAGTCGTGAACTGCTAGGAAATAAAGATGTAACAATTACTGCAGTGTTAAGTGAAAACCGCGTGCTAGCCCCTTCTGCTCCAGTCTCCTCAATGTTAATTCAATCAGGCATTTTTTCAAGCGTTGCAAGAACCAGGCCAGTCGCTGAGAGACATGGAGCGACTTGAAACTGTCCCTGCTCTTAACTGCTGCCGCGTTTAGACTGAGAACCTTGAGCCAGCGACAAGACTTACTTGGCTGAAAACGCGTGATATCCTGTTCCCTCACTCTGTGTGTGCACGACCCACTGTGGACATGCCTCCAATAGAGATGGCAATATGTGTGAATAATAAAACCGTATACTGCGGTGGAAGAAATCTGAGGGAAGTATGCCATTTAACTGTGTGCTGTTTGCGACATCGAACTTCACACCATGCACTATATTATAAAGGACCGCTTTTCTGACTCCGCGTGAATTCAGTCATTAATCAACCGAGTTCATCCGGATTCAGTTCAACGTTGTCAATTGATTCGGTTTCTTGGGTTCAACTCAAATGATTTGAACCGACAGGATTTCAATTCGCGCTTAATTTATGGGCACATAGCCGACGTGCGAATTCCGGCAACAATGAATGCGTCCATGCAGACGTTAAATGCTTTCCAGCCTCTAAGAAAAGCTGAAGCCCGTTTTACTTTTTTCACCCCGCACTCAATTACGCGAATTGGGCTCCTCAAAGTACGACCGGCAGTGCATTCGCAGAATAGTAGAGGTTCAGTTTGTGATCAACAAACTTTCATGCCAGTCCAGAAGTGGCAGTTTTGAAAGAATCTCCGCTTGCCATTTTCTAAGTGTCAGAAAACTTCTGAAACTGTCGGGTAGAGATCGCCGCTACCCGTAACGTCGAGCAAGCAAACCACACGCGTGCGCTAAAGAGGAGGAGGAACCCCCAGGCGCGACTAGAAACTGGTTACCTCCGATCTCCTGCGCAGCGCCAGCCAGACCAGAAAGGAGGCAGGGGAGGACTTCCAACCGTGTTGGGCCGAGTCAACCCGCCCCCTGCACTCGGGCTGGCCCAGCTCGACTCAAGGGTCCCTTAGCTCGACCCTTCTAGCGTATACACGAGCCCGACAGCCTGCTCGACACGACTTTTGTCGGGCTCATGTAAACCCCTAGTGTGCAACGAGGCATCAGTGCGTGTTCTCGTGATTACCATGCCGTGCTTAGTTCGGTGAACAGCACAACAGAAACCCCACCAGCCACTTCGCTCACGATGCGGAATGCCCTCAGACTGTTCCATGTCATCGAGTGCTATTTTAACTTCGCTTGAACTGCATAATATGATGGTGGCGTAACAGCGCAACGGCACAATTCCAAAATCTTTTGGGCCATCATGCAAAACCAACTGGCCCGGCATTTCGTACTTCCACATTATGTAACTCAGTGCACATAAGAATATGCTCCGGTCGCAGCTGTATGCTTTCGCCCAACGTTATTACGACGAGATTTTGCTTAGAACTTTCGTTGTCGTAGTAGGCTCACCTCAGACTGGCCCAAGATACCCCAAAAGAACACGTATATTTTTCAAGCTTTACTAAATTGAGTAGCCTCATACTATAATCGAGTTTTGACTTATGATATTATTCATTTTTGTTTTTATAGACCCTCTGTGAGCACGACGTGTTTAACTTCCGTGCCTAGTAGTCAGTCGAATATTATGCCCGGTAAATCTCTTTGTTTCCTCTCTACTTGCCTATCGTCTTCTTCGTAAGGGCGTTATAATAAAGATATTTAAAAAAGAGCTCGCAGCTCTGCCAGTGCCGTCAAATTAAGTATACCCAGGGGAAATTATTCATAAAAGGTTGCACGTGAAGGAAAAATCATCGACGCTATGCAGTTTCCTCTAAGCACCCACGTTCTCCAGCACCCACACCTGCACGTCCTTCTGGAATGGGTCCCCGGTCACCAGCTAGGGAATAGAAGGGAACGAGCGGACACATGCCCTCGCTCTCGATACGCCTCCGAGCAACCCTTCCCTTTTGGCGGACGATTACAACTCCAGGGATGAGAGAGCTATGCACCGCAATCACCGGCGATAGAGACTGCAAGAGCTGCAACACTCCCGCCGCCTCCTTTCTCCCTCCTCCCCACACCTCACTCGCCGCGAGCCTTCTTTCATCACACAAGCGCAGACTGTTTCCCTACCTTGTGACCTGTACACCCACCACATTCTTAACCGCCCAGGCTATACCCCCCGCTATCAGTCAAGTCCCCCCCACCCCCCCTCTTTCCCTCCTCACGTACTCTATTGCTGGGAGAATTGGACTACTGCTCCTGCTGCACTACGCCCAACACTGTGACCACTGCTTGGTGCACACACCGCCCACGGGTGGGGTAACAACCATTCGGTTCCGAGCTGCAGCCTGAAATCATCGACTTGCGATGGCGATGCGGACCTGTGTCACGCAATAGTTTTTTTTTCTCTGCCTCCCATGAGTATCAGAACGGACCATTAATAGGTACATTGCTGAGATCATACACTTATACTACCCACTTTATTTCGAAAGCACGTATTAGAGGTAGTTTTCATCCACATTTATCTTACTACTCTTACGTTTTCACCTTCATGTATTTGCCCCCTACTCACTGTGGCAGACACTGCGGACGTCCATTTCATTTGGATTTGTCGAGAACTTTTTTATTTCAAAAAATCGCACTCTGTACGCACCGACCTACAGATCGCATTGCTACTTACACACCATTACGGTCATGCGCCAAAGAACAGCTATGAGCCTACAGAAATGGCGAGTTGTACTATTTTCACTAGCACCTTCTCAAAGAAATCGCATGACACGAGGTAGAGCAAAGCATTAAGAATATCAGCGATCCCGGGACAGCCCGAAGGCCTAAGGTCGGCTAGTGTAGCTTATTAATAAGCGTTTCCGCCGCCTCCAAATAACCTATTCAAAGTCTGTGACGTCTCTCACACCAGGTTCAGGTGTAGTTTGAAAGGCCCGGCAATTCACGAGTGAAAAGTTTATTTCTGCTTTAGTTCGTCCTCAGCACGCTATAAGTTTATTTACCTTACTCTGTGCATGTTAAAACGACGGCACATCATCACTCACTCGGGGTCTGGCAACAAACGAAAAGAGGCCTCTTGATTTTTTTTTCTAGAATTAAGTGCCTCGAAGCTGGATCCAACTTTTGGCAGGTTTAACGCCATAAAGAGGACTGAAAAGAAAGTAGTAATTGTAGTAGTACTGATAGAAATGCTGGTAGAAATTACTATAACAGGGACTAGGAGGAGGAAACACTTTATTTATGCCACATATTAAAAGTTCAGGGCGTCCATAGCTTCGCGCATGAAAGTAGAGTAGAGAACGACCAATGCCGTAAATATGGGCATTAACCCATTACAGCTGTCGCGTCATACTGTTGAGGCGACGCCAGCCGGGCACGATACGATGGAGGAGGAGGGCTGAGTAAGTGGTAGGATCTGATGGCGCCGGGACAGGAGGAGCGGAGGCAACGCTTGATGCTGGCGTACAAGGAAAGGCAGTTGGGACAGTAGTGGTTGGAGCAGAATCCGTGCAGTTATAGCTTCACGACAGTTTCCACCTCATATGACTCAGACACCGCACCGTACCCCCTCCCTTCTTTACGTCGCACAGTCATACACAGTCACAAGATTCAAACGCCAATAAAGATGATAGCGCTAGTACAGAAAAGCGTGCAGCACTCCTACATTCCCGTTAAGGCTCCCGTTCTGCAGAAAATCAGACGCCGTCGTCATCGGCCTTGTGGTGGTTGCGAGCGAAAAATCCCCGAAGAAGCAACCTAGGTGACCAACCTAGGTCACGTCACCTTGTGGCGTCATCACAACCTGCCCACCGGATTGTGAGCAAACTGATCACCGTGGCAGGTGGCAGTTAAATTAGTGATTTTTCGTGAGAGGTTGCTCGCGAAGAGCAATTTGGGCGGTACAAGCCCCACCGATGGCAGCACCTATCACAGTGCAGTGACGCATTGCTTAACCGCTGCACCCACCATTGCTCCAGGAGTGATATGAGGACTCCCAGAAATCCGCAAATGTGAAGTCGAGAATGACCAATTCCGCATATATGGGCATTAACGCTATCGTGTCGCAGCCTTAAAGCGGAGCTCGAGTGTCCCCTCAAATTGCTCTACATGCTTAATCAATACACTCACCTTCACTGATTTCTGTGTAGTTGATGAGGATAATTTTTATGGTGCAAGAGCACCTTTGGCGAAACAACGCCATAGTAAAAGGTTTTATCGTCTACTCAACGTGAAGTGAAAAACTAATTTCCCAAGCATTTCACCTCAAAGAATCCGAAGCACAAGACCAGGGGACAGCTTGTACTCATTGGAGCACTGGTGGGTACCCGGCGGCACTGGGGATCGAACTCCGCACCTACCGCATCCGAGAAGGATGCTGAAATTACTCGACCACGGCGGCGATATTCCTGCAGCTTTTCCTGTCCTGCAACAATGGCGACCGAGGCTTGAATTTTACACTTTACCATTATTTTATAGCACAGTGCATTTGTAACACACTAAAGCATATTTCGTTGACTATCTCGTAAACCTTCTGGAGAGTAGCGATGAGCATTTTTTCAGCATCCGAAACATTCCCTTTGGCAATAGCTAAACTGAGCCTTGCCCCAGCCGGAGGTGAATTATATTGAAGAGGAGCAGAGCGGCCCGCTACTACTGTCCAGTGGACTTTGTCTTGCGCCTGTGCCTTCGGACCTTTTTGAGTCATTTCGCTGCTTCTCCATCTTTCAGCCTGAACCACCATTCGCTGGTAAAAAAAAATGGAAAGGCATAAGACACGACCGACACCAGTGTCGTCTATTTCTCACGACTAACGGCCCCTTTGAAGATCTATGGTGTGCAGTGTTCAAGAACCATTACGCTTCGCCGTAGCGTTGTCATTTCCTTCACGCTCAGTGGTATTTCTTTCCGGCTTTGCTGCGCGGGCGCTTTTATTGCAGGCTATGTCTCCTTGTCCCCCTTTGTATGTCGAGACCAAGCTTTTGTTGCTCACCTGCGTACTTCACCGGGAGCATTTCATGACCATTTTGTCGGGAAAGACGATATAAGTTGCCGCTGTCTTTCTTATAACATCGTGCCTAGCTTGCGTCTATTCTTCGTCGTTCTCAGAGTTGTTCCCTAACTTGTCGCACCGACTGCGCCCATTTCAAAGAATTTCAAAGCAGTTGTTCATAACTCTAACGCAATCTGCTTTTGCTGAGGAATCAAGCAAAGCAAAAACCTCTCCGAGATGTCAAAGGATGCTGCGGAAAGCCTTGCCCCTTTCATGTAGTTCTGGAGTAACCTACTCGTAAGGGTGAAATTTTTATTAACTTGCCCCGGGGGAGGGGAGTAGTTCCACCGTGAGGATGCGGCACAGTACAACTGAGAGCAGAAGCCAGCGAAAGCCTTCGAAGTTCAAAGAAATTCAGGTAGGATACCGTCCGTCGCCAAACACGTACTGCCCCTTACTCGGTTTGGTAGGCAGATACAGATATCATCCCTTTCTTCTTCAGGCGCTTCTATTACCACACAGAAAGCTGTGACCGCACATGCAAGGAGTATCCGCTGTAACGAAAGGAAAGAATATGGCTTGTCTACACAGTTTATTTCATAGAACTTCTAATTATTTACTTAAAAATGTATGATGATTTGTAAAGAAAGCGACCTCACTTACACCTGCCGGCCTTTTTATTTATTTCATGATGCTGTGAATCGCTTTAGAGAAAACGCGTTGCCACAACTATTGCGTTCTCTTCAGGCGTTCTGTGTTCGTGGTATCAAAGGGGGCGTGTGGCTTACATCGAAGTCAAGGCTGTCTAAGCGGATATAGATTTGGTGGTCACCGGCTGTCGTAAAATGTATTCTCCGGGGCTCCCAGAACGAATTCAGAGATCCTTGCCTACTTCACACCCACAACCTCGCGCTCGTCACTTTGGGAAAAACCCATTCATGATACCTAACCAGGTGGTTTGAAAGTGTGTGGCTGTTACATCCTCTCCGTCAACACGTACCAGCCAGCCCGCATCAGCCCTCTTCGGGATTTCGAGGAAATGTAGCGCCTACTAAGCTGTTTTCAGAAAAGCTCTTAGCTCTGCCGCCATACAGGCGACATCATCAACGAGGGAGAGTGCAGCCGTGTTCACAATGCGATAGTACATTGTTGCGACTGTTGATGTTCTCACCAGTTGTGAGAAGTTACTATGTTGGTGCAGATGACTGTGTCGGCTGGCGGCGTTTTTTGTGCTCCTTAGTGAAGCAGTGCGTCGCTAATAGTTGTCTTGTCGCCGCGTTATATTTGGCTGCATTGGACTGCTACATGTAGGAGCGTACGGAAAATGGATATGGGGATTCCAGGACGATCATCACTGTTAGGAGTCATGCGAAGTACTCCGAAATAGAAAGTCTGGGTGGCACGCACCTTAATTAGCCGGTCGTGGGGGCAAGGTTCATCTGCTCAGCTCTCTCCGAGAGCCTGCACTTCGGAAGGCCGATGACGATGCAGATGGCTTTGTGGTTGATCTTATGAAAATTTTCTGACTCCTTCAGTGTAAGTACGGGGTGATTGTAGCCGTGCATCAAGGAAAAGGTGCCCCAAAAGGTCACAACACTTCTCGACTCTACCATAATGCCGGAATGTCTCTTTCCACAGCGTACTCCTCTCAAGATGTGTGACAGCAGCCAAGGCGAAAGAGAATCTTGCATTCCGAATTGAGTTTTCTATTGACTGACGTAAGACTCCTGGATCCGTACTGAGGGTTGGTGTCGAGTAAGCTGACCCGACTTGCAGAGGCTGATCTGATTGCGGATTGTCTTGGCGTTCCTATCTTTCCCATTGAGAATCGCGACCTGCTCCGCCTACTACTGCGATGTGAACAGGCCAACAGTACTTGGTGAATATTTCGTACTTCATAATAGACCTAGGCCGAGTTGGAGAGTGTGCTGTTAATTCATCCGCTTACCCTGTCGTAGCCGGAATGGTGACGTCGTCAGCGTACAAGGCGTGATGCAACAACGAAATGATCACACGGAACGGGGGATGCTTTGCCGTTACCAGACTGAACAGTGCGGGCAAGGAAACCGCACCCTGCGGTTACAATATTTTAAGGCCACGAAAGTCCGATGTGGTCGCCAACCTTGATTTGGTATGCACGGCTGGCCCATTTTTTTTTTTTTATGAATACAGGGATGCAGCCATGCTCATAGCTAACCGCCCGCTCTCAGTGTCCCTTCTTCACGGTATTCCTCAGGTGAAGGCCGCAAAGAAGCTCTTACAAAGCGTTCGTAAGCCTTAGTAGATCATGACGTGTCTAAATAACTATCCAGCCAGCTGCCTTACCTTTCTGGCAGTATTATGTCGACATTCACGTGCTTGACTTGCACAACTCTCTGCAGTTCTGCGCCTATTTCTGTTAGGTTTTTTTTTTTACGATGCAATAACAACGTTCCTTTTTATTTTGTTTGAGTTGGCAGGTAGGCTTTCTTGGCAAAGACATTACTGCTCAACCAACCCCTTAGAAGTTATTGCCGAAAAGAAATATATTTCAAGCCAGCCTTGCGCTCGACTTATTTTCGGCGGCAATATGGCTCTCTAGTACGACAGTATCTCGCTGCAAAGCAATTCTGAAAGCAATATATTGCTCATCTCTCAAAGAAATGACACGTGTGTACGCCAAGTGAAGATACTCAGCTTTCTTGGTAGGGGACCATTATCCCTGGTGAAAAAACTCGGCAATATAGGGAAACACGTGCTCCCTTTTGACATATTATGCAAGTTGTTTTAGAAAATTCTGGTTCTGTGAACTCTCATATAGGCCAGTGTATCAGTCTCTTCAGCGGACTCTCGGCCGTCCACGTTCCTTTTTTGCTCGTAGACCTCTCATAAACTATATTGTCCTTTAATTTACTGAAAAAAAAAACATTGACAAAGAACCAACCCCCCGTACGGCTTTTGACTGATTCTAAGCTTTATAACCTTTGTAACAATCTCGCCTGTTTAAATTTATCATTCTTCTGACACATTCTGGCATAAAAAGTTTCTAATGTGTTAGCGCACTGCACTGCAAGCGAGGATAATACCAAAGTATTGTTTTATTATGCAACACCACTGCTAGACTTTGTTCGGTTTGTGATTGCAGGTGTATCAACTTCTTGACAATATATTTTTTTTTAATTACAGGTACCTCAAGGGCCCTCGGGGGAAGGGGGGGGGGGGGGGCTTTACATGAGATATGGGCTAACAACATGGAGTTAATGAAACAATGGTTCAATGGCTTTCTTAAAATAATTCTGGCTTGTATGAAGGACGGCACTTGAGGGAAGACCATTCCAGACACGAGCTGTTCGAATAAATAAGCAGTGAAGGTGGGTCGTGGTGCAAGTTGGAGGTGGGTAAACGGTCTTGTGGTGACCAGTGGCATGAAAAACGATGAGCATGTTGTATAGGAGAGTTATAAGGGAACTGAGGGCGGCAGCGTACTAACAAACACGGACAAAAGGAGGACGAACGCGAATGCAGCGCCTGTGTTTGCGTCCGTCCTCGTTTTGTTGCCAGTGTTAGTTACTGCGCTGCCGTCCTCAGTATGTTGAACCAACAAGCCAGCCACTACGTATTATTACAGAAACAGTGATATATTTTATGATACAAAGGCAGTCCTGCAATTTTACAGCGCTGCTGGAGGTTAGGTACGCCTGCGTTATTTTTGTGTTCCATATTATATTTGTATTCCAATAGTTCACATTGGCGCAAATAAGAGGCACCGGCTACATCTTATTCTTTTGCGTAAATGAGAACTTCACCAACACACTAAGTTCACCAAGTCTCTCGGCTAACAAAACTTCCCTACGCGGCTTTCCTTGAAAGCGCTACGTAAGAACAGAAAAAAAAAGGGGGCGCAGAGTGACACAGTAAAAGATTCAAGAACCAAGCAAGTTTCGTTGCTTTTCCTAGCCCTATAAAGATTGCAGGAAATAAATAATACAAGGTGCACAGCAGTAAAAGCGCCACATAACAATTGATCAGAAAACTACACGCACCGAAATGCAGCAGGCTACAGTCGTGCAAGACGCACACTCATGACACGCAGACTTGAGCATGCGTTAGGGAATGAATTAAGTGATAATAACGCCTATACGGATCTACAAAGGTGCACTGAGCTTTTTTAGGAAAAAATTCTGATATTAACACAGAATTGCGGCCAGAAAATGAGATTCCGTGCTCCAGTAGTGTTAGCAGCGTTTGCGAAATTCAAAACGTGTTCTGACCCGTTTTTTAGCGTGTAAAGAATTAGCGAATTAGGAAAAAACTTGTAAACTGAAGGCATAAAAGACAACAAGAAAAGTCGTACGCAGGACCCCCAAGTCCGCAATGTGGGAACAGACAGAATACAGGAGCAATACACAAGCGATGCAACACCGCGCAGCCATACTACTAATGAAGCCCGAAGAAAGAAAACAGGCACAAGAGGCGCACTCTGAATGTCGCTAGGAAGGCCGTTCCATGACTTGACAGTGCGAGGAGAACGGGAGTGCGTGGATAGCTAGGTACCCGATGGTATCCGTGATCACGCATCTGGAAGATGTATACTGGTGTACGACCGTAAGCGTTTTTGCCAAGCGGGATCGACGTAACGCATAACTGAGACTGAAAATTTCATGCGGGAGGAGAGATTGGACCAGATAAGATGGCGCTTGATTTCTGATATCCTGCTTAGGAACGAATGCTATCGTGCAGCAAATCGAGCTGCTTAGTTTTGAAAGGCCGCCAGACTCCTCACGAGACTTTGTGTGTGAGCGTCCATCACGATCACAAGTACTCAAGAGCGGGGCGAGGGGGATGCTAGTAATATGTAGTTATTCCCTGGAATCTTTGCGACTTGTCTATTAACATCTTGAGGAGCATTTCGAAAGTTTCTTTTAATAGAGTGAACTGTTCGACCAACTTGTAGCGGCACAGAATTTACGTAGTTAGTCCAAGTTAGGCCTGAGCCGCTAGTTAATTCTGAACTTTTCACTTCGTTAAGTGCCGGGACGATTGTGTTCCTTTGTCGCAATACATGAAGCTTCGCAAAAAAAATACTTGGATACGTGGAGACACATGAGTCTCGTTTCACGCCAAGAACATATCATAACCGTCAGCCCGTAACGCATCAGCACCAGCACCGTTTTTCACGGTCAAAATGCAAACGTCGACAATCGTGTGCGAGCAATCTTATTTTTGAAATTCTACTATTCCCAATGTCCTCGATAAAAAAAAAACTAGGAATAAAATTTGGCCGAGCGTGGACCATTGTGGTACTCCAGATGACACGAGTGCTCGCAGATTCAACGCCACTAGCGATAACTTTTTGAGAGAGGTATTTTAAATCATTCCTATTCTAGCTGTCAACGTTTTTTTTGGTAAATTCAGGAAAGATATATTGAGCGAAAGCAGTAAGAGGGAAACTTTATGGAATCTTTTTGAAAACGAAGCATTGTGCAATCGATCGGAATCCCTTTTTATTTAAATAGATCGTGGTTAAATTCAAACAACTGAGTGGTACAGAGTAGCGAAGAGCAAGTATATATTGGATCGAAGTCTACTGATCGACTACTAATATTGTGATGCCTACTATTACCGTGTAAGTGTTATTATCGTGCGCAAAACTTAATCATGTCTTCACTTATTAACGACAGTTATTACCAGAAAGAACTTCCAAAGTACTTCTTGAGATTCTACGATTGTTCTAACAGAAATACAACCATAATAAATCTATACGAACTAGAACTCGCGAACGTTGCTCCTTGTAAGGGACTATATCTAGTAATGGTAACATAATTGAATATGATAATTATTATTCACTTAGTTTTGTTGTAGAAAATGATAAAATTGTCTGCGATAGTTTTTTTTTAATTCGGTTCAATTGTTGGGCACTTTTTGCAATTTTTGAATTTCGGGAGGTTTCAACACGCAGCTAACAAAAAGCTTTTCCGTCTAAAAATGCGAATTTTCGATGGGGGTAGAAAAAATAACCGATTAATACAGAGAAAAAGTTTCAGCGTCGCGTTTTTGCTCCACTTTGCCCTGTTATCGTCCTGAAAAGCGCTCTTATTGGAAGCATACATTTTTTAACAACGTCTGAGACTGTTTGTTGTGAACTTCCAAAGCCAAAGTAGGTTTCGCGCTGTCTCAAACAAGAAAGTTGACGTATAACTACTAGAAAGAAAGAATAAATTCACACAAAAATGTATATTTCGTTCTACACATTTCCAAACTTGCAATTTTGCGAAATCGCGAAAGCAGTATTGTCCGCCTGTTGAGATATACATTTTTTGCAGCAAGAAAACTGCTGCGTTTTTTTTTGTATGCATACAAAACTAATGCCCCTTCGTTGGTGCCGACATCTTTTCCTATCAGTTATAAAAAATTACGAGGAACTTTAGCGGCTAAACTGGTGAAAGGCGAAATCCTGAGTGCTCCATTCTGCTACGCGATTGTTCACTGCACATTTTGTTGGTACATTAATTAACTGCCAATTAATGACGCTTAAGCTTCGCCTTTAGGAGTGGAACGCGACAGCGTGTTGTAGCGCTGCCACGGAGTCCAAAGAACGCCACCACCTGTTCGGCGCGGTGCGTTGCCCTTCGAACACAACGCTTTTCGAGGAAAGGAAATGGTCTGTAATTCTCTGTCATCTCGGTGGACACCTGAGCCGCACCGTACAGGAAGGAAGGAAGTGTGAGTGAAAGAAGAAAGAGGGGCCGTAATGAACAAAATTGAAAATTGTATTTGAGGAAAGGAAATTACTTATTAACTGTCTCACATATGTCAGTAGACACTAGTCGAAAATTGTATTTGAGGAAAGGAAGTTGCGCAGTAACTGTCTCACATATTTCGGTGGACACCCGTCAAATTTCGCGCGCGGTGACGTCACGGCAACTTGGGTCAATCTGACTCGCGGACAAATACGCCTTGCTCATCGGTGAATTGGTTTTTGAGGAAAAGAAATGTATCTGTCTCTCATATCTCGGTGGACACCTAAACCTCGCCGTAACGGGAAGGGAGGAAGATGGGAGTGAACGAAGACACCGTATTCACTAGACGCACCTTTGTTCATTCCAAACCATCGAGCTGGCATGGCGGAGTGGTAGCGTGCTCGACTCGCACTCCGGAGACCGGGGTTCGATTCGCAAGCTCGGCAAATTTCTTACTGGGTTTTATTTATTTGTCTGGTGTGACTAGAAAGGTTTGACTAATTGGTTAAGTAGGGAATTAATTAAACTCAGTCAAACTTACTTGGAGCATCACTAAACGATCCCTTTAATTGGTTGCATGGTTAGTAGCCAAAGTACAATTGGCCCCGTTTGAAATTCGCGCACTGTGACGTCACGACCGTTTCAACCAATTGAAAAGCGTGACATTTCTGTCGACAGCTCCTGCTTACAACGATGAGGCATTAAAGGCTTCCGCCTTAAAATGTGATCGAGAACATAAATGATCATGGCACCTCAATTACTGTCTTTATCTGAACACACCGATCAAAAAGTGCATTGGGCTGCGTAAACGCGCTCAGTATACTAAAAGTTCCAAGCGTCATGGCGCAAGAACTAAACGGCAGACAGAGAAAAACACATGAGGCACACCCACAGGCCCACTAACAACTGACAGTTTATTTCTTGTATATCATGTGTCCTTCTGTGCCTGCCGTTTACTTTTGGCGCCATTTTGTAAAAAGTGTATAAAATATGTATACATGCATACTATATATACATGTATATATATATATATATATATATATATATATATATATATATATAGGTTGCGAAAGCATGAGGTATATAGCGAAGTATACGCTTCGTTAAAGGAAACATATTTATTCGACTCGACGTTTCGATCGGAAGACCGATCTTCTTCAGGAGAAGATCGGTCTTCCGATCGAAACGTCGAGTCGAATAAATATTTTATGCATCGATATATATATATATATATATATATATATATATATATATATATATATATATATATATATATATATATATATATATTGCTCTGAAATTCGTCGCTGTCTGTTTTAGATATCCCGCTTGTCCCATGCACCAAATCGCGATATTTTGAGACGCTTTCTGACTATTACCACCGGTATAGTACTATTGGTTGGTAAGAACTTTATTTCAGCCACTTCAGTGGGTCAGGTGAGGGCGGGGAAGGGCCTCAGGTTTCTGCGCTTGATTTGTGATGCGCGACTACAGCGTTAAGTGCCAGGAGGTGACCAACAATCCCGCAGGTTACACGAACATATATCCCTGCAGTTTCAAAAAAGAAAAAATTAGCCGACTACATTAACGTCATTCGTGTAATGACAAACCGCAACTTCAAACAGGATGAAGACGAGAACTGCACATGCCCGAAACCAACTGGCCCAAAATCTACCCTTGTTGAACATTAACATAAGTGCGCGTATTTAGCAGAAGCTGCATAAGTACTGTCTGAAATGCTGCAGAAACGACGCTTTGGTGGCTGCTCACATCTACACAGCAAGTCGTAATTTTCCGACGGACTGGGCTCCCAAATTGAAAGTCTGTTCCACAGCCAAGTTAACATAGCAGCGCTTACGCGCCAGTTGTTTTAATGTCTGCACCGAGTACGAAGCGTTCCTTCTGGAGTCAGTATACTGCTCTGTGGAGCAGGCAGGGCAGCGGCGCGCCGAGACGCCTAATGGCGGCAGCCTCGAGTCGGGCTCGCACTCGGGGATGCCCGGCTGCCAGCACTAATCCATGAGCGGCCATCACGAGCAATTGGCGTCGCTCCCTTCCCCGATAAAGACTGCCTGTTCGCGAATCTCGTTTCCGCAACCCTTCGCTTTGCGTCCGGATGGATGGGCCTTCGGGGAAGCGCATTTCCTAGGCGGATCCATGCCTCGCTGCCGCGACGAGCAATCCCCCTTCGGCGAGGCCCGGCGCGAGATAGCGGTCAGGCTGGGCCGCCAGGGGCCGGGCGTCGTACCCGCTCGGCTGCAGACAAAGCGCCACTAATGTGCAGCGCCTTTGTGCAGCTACTTGCGCCGCCCACTGGACGCTGCTTCGTGTGCGAGCATTTCCCTCTTATTAGCCACCGCCCCTCCTCCCCACACTCGCGTTTTGCCGCAGCGGCCTGTGAAAAGCGCGCCGCTTTCGTTCTTGTCGGTGGGCGTCTGGTTTAGTTGGAGCACCGCCATTAGTTGTTCAGCCTTTGGCCTCGGAGGAAGGAAGGAGCGTTACGCGATTACGTTATCTATGATGCAGCTCTTATCAGCAGGCCTCTACTTTTGTAGGCGTGGGAATTTTTTTCCTTCCTCTAGGCCTCTTGTTCATACGGTTTTGGCTTAATAATTATTGGCGCTGGTCATAAAGTATTTAAACTGCATAATGGTGTCATATGAAACCCGTAGCATCAACTTTACGATGCCACTTTTTTTAATCAAGGCCCCGAAATGACGACAAAAAACACTGGGCGTCGCGAATCCACCGCTTGCCACCAGCAACGAAGGTCATACTTGGGCGCTGCACATGTGGCGTCGGGGTAGGAGAACCAGTCCTGGAACGCATTGACACTCGCTGGGTATCCACGCTGAATCTTCCATGTCAGGACGTGACGCACAAAGTGTGAATCATTGTGCGTTGTTTGTGCGATAGAACAGGGGCTCTGGTATTTCGTTTCATGTCATTTGGCCGGCACAGGCCTGCGTGCGCCGGTTTTGGGAAACCCCGAAGTACAGTTGTAGGCGATGCCCGGCGATCTCTTTGCTTTCGCAGATCAGTAGTCGCATCGGAAAGCCTTATCACAGCGATGATATTTGCGCTATTCCAAGTCAAGGGAATCAGCCGTCACGACATCGAAATCTCCATCCATGGCACTCTGTGGGTAAACCCCTGTTCAAAGCCTTCAGCTTCTGCCTGGAAACTTATCCTAGTGAATCAGAACAGCAGTTACGCAGGAAATTCATTGCCTAAAACAGCGAGGCTCCGCCTTGTCTCGTATGAACTGTACTGTTCCAGCCATTCAAAGTAACCGTCCGTTGCCGTTCATTGCCGTTGCAAAACTTGTAGATGGGCTAGATGGTGCATAACTTTTATGGAATGAAATAACAGCGCTGAAAAAAAGACACTCAAGGATACTTAAATACAAGGATAGCAGAAGAGGGCAAATACGGGCTGGTTGATACATATTTTACGAATTGGTAAAACAGCGCAATCAAAGACGAGACACAAGAGAAGCGCTGGTGTTTTGTCCTTCTCTTGTGTCTCGTCTTTGATTGCGCTGTTTTTCCAATTCGTAAAACAAGGATAGCGTGTGTCCTCGATTTTATCGGCCTTTCCGTGAGCGTCTTTTTTCAGTTTCAGTGGCGCTATTTTTCATTCCAAAAACTTTTTGTGCTTCGCGTCAACATTTTCTATGATTCCTCCCTCGTTGGCACTTTTCCTTGTCTGTATGTCTATTTCCCTATTTTTAAGCTGGCAAGTTCTACGGCTTTCTTGAATAACGTGTTTAAGGAAGCGATCTGCAACTATCGTGTTTAATTATTCAAGCACGTTCCTCCAACTCTGACGAGTTTTCCAGTGCATCAGTGCATTCCGGACTGTGCGCCGCACATGCGCAGTAAGCGGCCTTTGTGAATTTCTTCATCAGGAACACTGCTGCCACAGCTCAGTGGCAATGTGGTGCGCCCGGAAGGGTAAATATAAAAGAGTGACACTAGATTTGAAACTTGAGGCTGCCTAAATGGTTTAGAATATTCATGCCCCGCAGGTCTTCATGCTCTCAATAAGTACATACGTTTCTATTTCTCTGATAAACAAGCTTCTATTCTCTCTAATTTATGGTTTTAATAACCACGGCCGTAATTAAATGCAATGCCACATACTTCAAAAAGAAGACACAAACCGAACTCTGAAAACAGCTAGCGCAGGAAACGGGACGACAGAAAGAGGACACACCACGAGCGCTAGATAATAAACCGATCTCTGCCAGTCACCCCAGTTATCAGATGCGTCGCGAAGGAGGCACTGCGGTTCTTCATCTTTTCTCCTTATTTTGATAGCATCATGCAGAGCGTTCTTCCTCCCTTTCATTTTCTTTTTATAGTTTAGATTCGATGCGTTTTATGCACGGGCCTGCAGAAAAGCACTATTTTGTGAAAACGACTAAGTTCTAACAAGCAGCGCAGATAGTACAATTTAGCAGAACCGAAATCTGGGCGAGTTGGTGAACGTTCAACATTATGTACAGCGCGAAAAAACGAAGGCATCTTCGTTTTTCGCGCTGTACATAATGTTGTACATTTTACTAACATTGCTACCTCAAATCCTCAACACCGACATTTCCGGAGAAGAAACCATTTTTTTTTCAGATTTTTCCTCGTTATGCTAATTTCTGATTTCCCGATGGACGGCACATTTTTGAGAAAATAAAGCACCTGTTGACACAGCTTTTTCACGAAATATTATTCGCTCAGTTTGGAATCGCGGAGCATGCACATGAACCATCGAGATCAGTTTCACAGCGCTAAGGGTTAATCCAGGGGTGCCTGCGAATCCCGTCCGCTAAGGAGGAGGGTGCGAGGGAGAGAGCACAAGCCTGTGCTTCATGCCTCGCTACCTTCGTCGTCGCCAGGTGGGTTGCCCGGACGCGACAAGGCCTCTCCAAACGCTTCGAAACGCACCTTGGGAGAGCATCCTGAAATTCATCAAGTCCTGCTTCGCACTTCGCAGGTCGTCCTCGCAGACGACATTAATGTTGATGTCCTGAAGCACGAGCAATTCGTCACGAAGGTCGCATCAGAGCACTCCCCTCCCGAAACCAGTCCAACGCAGCCGACATCACGAAACACGTGCATGGATTTGATGCTCAGCATGCACGGGAATGGGAAGATAATTACGCACATAAGCACGCGGTTTCCTGACCTCGAACCAGGCCTAATCAGGATGCGTGAAGTGGAAACGGTACTGCAGCCATTAAACTCAGTAACTAAACTAGTAATAAACGTTCTCGTCATCCAATAGTTAACTAAGAACCCACCACCAAAAGAAAAAGTTACCAACGACCATCGAACAGCTGCTGCGCAGCGAATTTCCCTTAGTTTTTGATTACGAACACTAGCTCTAGTTTTAGCAGCATCTTTGGAATAGACTTTGGTACTTGTTGATACATTCTAAATATTCAAATTAAAATTGAGCAGCATGACTCTTTTTCAAGCGAACATTGCGGTCTACTGCTGAGGTGCTAGAAAAACACTAGCCGCTTCTCATCAAGTTAGAGCTTGCCTTGTTAGAAAGTCTCGTTCCCGCACGAAGTACTATATGTGTTTGTTCCGAAGTGTTCCTTTCCTCACCGCCGTCGCATCCAGCGGCCATTGATTTCTCACCCGGTTTGCAGCTTTGCTTGAGCCCTCGCGCTCTCTATCTCGCTCCGTCGCGCCCTCCTCTGCTGTCGTGTGGCGCTCGCGAACACGAAGGGCTATCCATTTTACGCCCCCGTGTCAATAGGTGTCCCCCTGCTCAGTGGCAGCTGCGATCCCATGTTTAGAGCCTGCGGATTTGTCTTCATTCTCGCGAAGGGACGCGCATGCACGCCGCGGTTGTTTGTAAACCGCACTGCCACCCCTCAGGAATCCGGCAGTGCTCCATCCACGAAAGCTGCGACGAACTGCCGCAAAAAGAAAAAAAAATTAAAACAGGTTGGAGCCGGAATGATTCAGCACGTGCGAGCCAACCGTGAAATATATGATGTCTTCTCTGTTTTTCCTGCGTTTCGCGACTCACCGGGACGGGGAGTAAAGGGAGTTGAAACTGATCAGAAGATTTTGTTTTCTTTTTTAGCTTTGTTTTCCTCTTCCATAGTATGGGGTCTTAGGGGACCCTTCAATGCAGAATTGATTATACCATCACTGACAAATGTTACACCTGGCTTCTGGAAGCCTGCATTTCATAAGCGGTTTACCTGCGTAAAATAGCTCGCATGATTGTTGTGATGGTATCAGTTTTAACGCGATCACCTGCATAAACTTTGTGATCCCTCTCAATGTGTTTAGTATCCGCCAAAGAGAAAGGGGCAAGGGATTTGCTGTTAAAAGACGTCAACCAGCGCACGTGATGGAAGTAAAAACAAAGTCCTGGCACTAGGTGGGTCACTAGTGAAAAAGCCGTTACGCGTCCTGGTGAAACCTGGTGGCGTCCTTGTGAGGGAGAAAAACTGGTTTCTGGGCAGCTGCAACCAGGTAGAATGGAGGGTAGCGCGCCTGCTGCAACTCACCGGAGAAGAGGCAAACTGGTTTCGCGGCTGCTGCCCCCAAGTGGAAAAGCAGAATCTACGCCGTACCAGCTGCCCTTACATCGCGCGTAAAACCGTCATAAATCAAATATAGGGAGGGTCCATACATATCGTGCTAGCGCACCTACGTCGCATTAAAGTTAACGAAGTAAATCATGGGTTAACTTTTTCGTGCTTTTTTTTTATCATGCGCGAGTTTGTCATGACCTGAGAGCAAGCCCCACTTCACTTCCGCGGTAGTACCTGCTTTTTTAATACCTATTATGCGCCTGAGAACAGACTTTTGTTCGGAGTCAGCGAAGTCCATGCTTTTATTTTTTTATGTTGCTAACTTTCTGGGAACGATCACCTTGCCGAAATCTACATGCTGCTGTGTTCAAGGTGTGAAATTATCAAAGCATTTTCTGGTTGCGTCGATTGAAGACTTTAATAAATGTCGAAGCTGCCATAACTTTAGCCTGCTCTTTCAGTTTGTGAACGCAAAAAGCCACACTACCAATTTTCAGGTTAATCCTAAATATTACCCGCCTTTCTGCTTACCCCGCAGAGCTGGACATGACATAGTTATCAAATAAAACTCATATTCGTGACTCATAAAGGGCTTTCGAGAGTGGTCGTCGTATCATACATCACAAACGTATAAGAGTGCAATGCAACAAATTTACATTTGAACTGAGGTGATAGAGAAATGCGGAGAATATAACCAACCCCTATATATAGCCTTCATTAATTACGAGAAAGCATTTGACTCTGTGGAAACCTCAGCAGTGATGGAGGCAGTGCGGAATCAGGGTGTAAAAGAGTCTCATGGGAAAATGCTGGAGGATATCTCTAACGACTACACAGCTACCATAGCCCTCCATAAAGTCAGCAATACAATTCCAATAAGGAAGGGTGTCGGGCAAGGGAGCCACGATATCACCAATGCTATTCACCGCTTGTTTACAGAGGTATTCCGAGGCCTGGATTGGGAACAGATGGGGTAAGAGTTAATAGAGAATACCTAAGTAATCTGCGATTCTCTGATGACATTGCCTTGCTAAGTCATTCAGGAGATGAACTGGAAAGCATGATCAATGGTTAGACGGGCAGAGCTTCTAGAAGTGGGGGGGTCTAAAAATTAACATGCATAAAGCTTAAGTAATGTTCAACAGTTTTGCAAAGGAACAGCTATTCGCAATTGGTAGCGAGGTGCTGGAAGTGCTAAGGGAATACGTACCGCTGATCTGAATCATGAGAGGGAGATAACTGGAAGAATTAGAATTGGGTGGAGCGCATTTGGCAGGTTCTCTCAGATCATGAATGGCAATTTACAAATATTCCTGAGGAGCAAAGTATACAACAGCTGTATCTTGCCGGTGCTCACCTATGGGGCGGAAACGTGGAGGCTAACGAAAAGGGTTCAACTTAAATGGGGGCAACGCAGCAAGCTATGAAAATAAAAAGGATAGGTGTAACGTTAAGAGACTAGAGGAGGCCAGATTAGATTAGGGAAAAAACGCGGGTTAATGGCATCCTAGTCGAAATCAAGTGGATAAAATGGGCTTGGGCAGAGCATATAATGCGAAGGCAGGATAAATGCTGGTGCTTAAAGGTAACGGAGTGGATTCCAAAGAGGGCAAGCGTAGCAGGGGGTGGCAAAACGTTAGGTGGGTGGATGAGGAATACTTGTTGGGGGGCTAGTTGGTGCATGTTTACAGAAAATGGTTGTAGCGCCGAAACAGACAACACACAGAAAGCGCCTGTCCCGTCTAGCTTTCTGTGTGTTGTCTGTTTCGGCGCTACAACCATTTTCTGTAAATGGGTGGATGAGATTAAGAAGTTTGCGGGGATGAGGTGGCCGCAGCAGGCAAAGGCGGGGTTAATTGGAGAGACATAGGAGAGGACTTTGCATTGCAGTGGGCTTAGTCAGGCTGATGATGATGATGAAGTCTATTTCTATTAAATGACCTCAAACAACATGTCTTTACGGATCATCCAACAACAAACAAAAAGAGCTTGCTTATTCGGAGGTTGCCTCAAGAAGCGTCGGAAAAATCTGGATGAGCTTTCTCGAAAGATGCCGTGAGATGACGCAACTATATGTAATA
This sequence comes from Amblyomma mixtum, assembly GCF_055824585.1. Lineage (NCBI taxonomy): Eukaryota > Metazoa > Arthropoda > Arachnida > Ixodida > Ixodidae > Amblyomma > Amblyomma mixtum. The sequence goes on along the minus strand of NC_143014.1, from coordinate 150,855,412 downwards.
TTGGAGCGATTCCGATACGTCGGCAGGTTCCCCACCTGATGCCTGACTTTTCCCGACTTTTCCAGAAATTCAGACATCACTTATCACTCTTGCGCTCGTTTTGTTTGGTTTGCTTTAATGAGGTTTAACGTCCCAAAGCGACTCAGGCTATGAGGGACGCCGTAGTGAAGGGCTTCGGAAATTTCGACCATCTGTGGTTCTTTAACGTGCACTGACATCGCACAGTACACGGGCCTCTAAAATTTGGCGCCCATCTAAATTCGGCCGCCGCGGCCGAGATCGAACCCGCGCCTTTCGAGCCAGCAGCCGAGCGCCGTAACCACTGAGCCACCGCGGCGGGGGCGCTCGTTTTGTGAAATTCTGTAATCTCCGCGAATTTTTAGTGTATTAATCATTTGCCGCACTTGTACGCATTCAATACTTGCACTTAACCAACAGGAGGTCCCATAGCAGCTTTTACATTCGGACTTACTTCTGTGCAAAAGAAATTTAATGTCTCTCATTGTTCTACTCAATCAATAAATAAAACTGAAATCTGAATTCTAAAATATTCTCTTTGTGGAAAGCCTAACGGCCAAAAAATGAGCTCTGAGTCATCATTACCGTGATCAGCAAGTTTCAGCTTTTTTGGGACTTCCTTGCCGTATATTTAGTCGCAAGTTTATTACCTCCGTTTATAATATAGCTCGGTCTGCAGGGATTTCTTATGTACTATTAGGTATTAGAGTAAAAGAAAAAAAAAACTCTCGATCACGCGACCAACGATTCCACTTTGTGGAGCAGTACTGCCGCGTCTTTTTGCGCAATCTGGTACAAATCATTCTTTTAAAATGCAGAATAGCACTGTCATACGAGAGAAATTACGATGAAATTTTAGATTTTCAGCTCATATTCTCTAAACACTCGTTTTACACGTCCGTGTAGTGCAACATCTGCTTGTCATATTCTTCGGAGTGCCACAGGTACCGAGACGAAAGACGCATACTCGTAGAACTTGTGTAAGTCCTGTCCATATATGCGTTGTTTACCTTTGTATGCGTGGCGCTTCGCGAATCATGGAAACGGACCAACTACCTGAGCATCAAATTAATTTTCAGTCACCTTTGCTGCTTTCTTGAGCCTAGTAAACAGTCTATCCTGTCACTGGCGAATCATGGAAGCACTTCAACTATCACCTAGTCTTTTTACTTTCAGCGCGAAACACTACTTCACGAAGTCAAAATTAATCAGATATCTTGTGGCTTGCATGACCTTGAAAGTGCAAAAATAACAAAATTGCCGCAACCGGGTTTAGAACCCGCGGCGTCCAAACGATAAGATTTGCTGGTGACTGCACGACAGCACTATGCTATCGCTGCAGCCTATCGCACCTCGTGTTAAACTGCAACACGCTCTCTTCTTCTTCTTCTTCACCATATGACTCGCGCTATGCATTGCACATCTTCGTCTTCATCAACTTCCATCTGCGGCGCGAACAGCCCAGGCCAGCTTAACCTCGGTCAGAGCTCAACCTCAGTTTCATGTCGTCGTTAGACGTGTCGACGTCCCAGCAAAGCGAACCCATGAGTCAACCAGGCTGAACACATTCTTTCACACGACTGCTCGGTTTAACTACGTTAAAACTCTTCCACTTTTTTTGTTTTTTGGTTGCTGTTTTTTTTTTTCATGCGAGCGGCGTCCAAGGATTGTGATTGCCCAAAAGCCCCTTGTAAGGGTTCACGAAGGAGTGCTGCTCGAAGAGCACCAGAGGCGCTGCTCCGTCGTATGAAGGCATATCTGCGCGCTGCTTGTGGTCGGGGTAATTCGAGGAGAGAATTATCCGGGCGTCAGTGGACTGCCTGTGCCCGCTTGAACGCAATGCGAGGCCTGTAAGCTTCCATTCGTACTGACGACCTCGCATTGCTTCCTGTCTCCGGCGCCCGGTTCTCTGCTGGGCGGACAGGGTGCTGCGCCAGGCGCACAACGGGGCAGAAGGCCGACTCGGTTCGCTAAGGCACTGTGATAGATTCTCTTCGGGGCCAACAGGCTAATGATGCAACTAATCCTTTGAGGGAGTCGCTGGACCGCCAGAGCTCTCGTTCGTTCTCTGGCGCCCAGTAGCGCAGTCTCGCAAAAGGAACGAGCAGTCGCCGTGATTAGCCGGCGCAGCCAGCCGAGAGAGACGTGACGTAGAAGAGGGAAGAAGAGAATGATATCTAACATCTTCTTACAGCGTTCATTGCTACCCCTTTCTTTTTCTTTCCCCTTTTTTCTTCCTCGAAAGTACACTCGCTGACGACGATCGTGTTGACTGTCTGCGCGCTCAAAGATTTGCTCTCAAGGCTTTCGCGCCCAAAAAGCATCCGCTGCATTACTGAGCCCCCCGAGGTAAACAAGGGCTCACGTAACCTTTGCCTGGGAATCACGCTGGCCAGGCTTAACGATGCGGAGGTGTAATATTGAAATAAATACTAGGTGGTAAAAACGTTTGCATTTGCAAGGTCCGCCATCTCCTTCACTAAAAGGATTGCGGTGCTAATGTGATCCGTGACGATCCTTGTTCCTCCTAACGAGAAATTTAGCAACTCTTATTTTAATTTTTGCGTCCATCTGTACTATTGCACACTACATTACTAAGTGGCATAGAAGTACTGCGGTCGTCGACTCACACAAAATAAAGATGGAAAACTTGGCTAAATGCTACTTGAAGTTTAGTACGTAGTGCTACTTACCACTGACCACTCGAAGTTCAAACTAAAGTTTCGCTACAAAAAATACAGGAGTATTTTTGTAAATCATACGCTACGGACATTGTAAAATTGAGAAGAAAGCGAAAGTTCACAGACAAGTCCCGATCCTCAGGGCAATCTTTCATCTTCAATTTTTTTTAACCGCTTTAGAGCGAAAATTCTAACCAGAAAATTTCACAGCAGTCGTTTCATTGCACCCATACTTGAAAAAGGCGGCCGCCGGTTTGAAAGTGCGAGTTGAAAGAGGGGAAGTGACCTATATACCAGTGCATATCTCGACAGTTTTAAATCATGCATTCCTTTTGGTTGGCAACTGAGACGTGGCACCGAGCCTTGATGCGTTCCGTACAAAGAAAACCTAACTAGACGAAGTTTCTCATTGTATGGAGAATCCTGATGACATCTGTTCAAAGTAGAAGACCACGCTACATCGCTGATGTTGCGCAGGGAGGCAAAGTTCTGGAAGTTACTTTCAGTGTTAGTTCGAAGCCGGCGGAACATAGATTGGTCCTCGTCAGTACAGTGTCTACGATTAATTGCAATAGAGAGGCTTTCAGACGCAGCAGAAGTCAAAGAGATTGTTGTGAATCATAGCAAGCTGTTTCTTATTATTTAAAAAACAGCATGAAAAATGCTCTACAGAAAGAGGTCCCGTGTCAGAGACAGTACAGTGATATCTTATAATCGTGAAGCAAGTTAATCATGAGTTTTTTTGTTGTTTTTTTTTCGAAATGAGCGAAATCTAGAAACCAACACTCAGGCAAATTATACTGTGCGTACACGCGCCGCGGCTAAGCAAGATGCACGCTTCACTTATGTGTTTGAGTTGTGCTTCTGTCGTCCAGAAATTTCTCCTAGTACGCCAAAGTTTTTGTGCTGAACTTGAGATATCGCTGCGCAACCTCAGAAAGTGGAATGCGCCACCGAGTAGCGCCGTTCGCGTTGCCTTCTTTGAGGCTCCATGAACTGAGAGGCACGCAGTAGCAAAGTTGGTAATCAAGTTTTCAACGCAATAGCGTTTGGGAGCTTGTGTCGCAGAAAATCCGGCGTCGTCGTCGGCGTCGTTAACCGTGAGCCAAAAATCTATGAAAAAGCCCCAGCGAAGCAACCTAGGAGGCAGGTGGGCCACCCAGGTCACGTGACCTCGTAGCGTCATCAAAACCTCCCCACCGGATTGTGAGCAAACTGCGCAACGTGGCACGTGGCAGTTAGATTAATGAATGGCCGCTAGATGTTCTCCGGGAAGGGCAACCTGGGTCGCCCAAGCCCCACCGGAGGCAGCGCCTGCCATCGCAGGGCCGTGGCGCATCGCTTAACCGCTGCACCACTGGGCCAGGAGTGGTGTGAGGGATCTCAGGGATCTATGAATGTAAAGTTCAGAGTGGCCAATTTCGCATATAAGGGCATCAATCCATTTACGCTATGGCGTCATACCCTTGAGGCGGAGCTTAAGTAACCCCTCCTATTTTATTAACTGAACACCGGCCTTATGGGCCAGTGGTACAAAATAAGTTTGTTTCTCTCCTCCTTAGTTTATTTTTACTACTCAAGGTTTGATTTTAAGTTTTAAGAGGCTTAACATCCCAAAGCGACTCAGGCTATGAGGGACGCCGGAGTGGAAGGCTCCGGATATTTTCGACCACTTGGGGTTACTGGCATCGCACAGTACACGGGCCTCTAGTATTTCGTCTCCATCGAAATTCGGCCGCCATGGCCGGGATCGAACCCGCGTTCTTCGGGTCAGCAGCCGAGCACCATAACCACAGGGCCACCGTGGCGGGTTTACTGCGCAAGCGTGGCGCGAAAATTGCCATGATGATTAATGTAAGACTAATCCCGCCTGCACCTTAACACCACCACCACCTGGAAATTCTGTGCTCATAAGCGCAGATCACTATATATTGTCACGTTGTAGTGACGGCAGTCCAGCGGTCAGGAAGACACCAACAAGACTTGCAAACGAAGCTCTTTATTTGGGCTGACTTGCGCCCGCAAAAGAACTGAATCACTCGGCGGCGGCGTAAGCAACAAACGTGCTCGTCGGTCGTCGAACTACGAATGTCCGCCGCTCGTGGCATCGCTCAGTTTAAAGCCGGCAAGGAAACTTCCAGATAGCAGGACAAGATCATCTACAGTAATCTGTAAAAACCTAGATGCAGCCTTTCATGGCTGCGATCAATCGAGATTAGACTGGTCGCTTCTCGCGTCAAGAACAAAAATGATAACAGCCCTTTCCTGCAGCCTTGAGCGTGAACGAACAAACACTACAATGATACGTGGCAATATCAGAGCGATATATAAGTCTAGTACACAGACAAAAACAGGGAAGAAATTCATTCTCGCAGAACACCACCTGTGCGTCTGTGGCGTGTTATACGTCGAGAATCAGCCGCGTGCTGGGCTGGTTGCCTAGCTTTTCTTTATAAATCAAGCTTCTTCCTTCTTCTCACTTTACATTAATGAGCGAAAGTAGTAATACTTCCGAAAATCAAACTCTAAGCTGTTCTGGCAGGCTCCTCGGAAACGCGGTGTCAGCTATGAAACCCGAAATGATGCAGTTTTAGATAGCGTATGTATAGCGTATATCGTCGCCGCTTACCGCTGCCGCCAACGGCCAGTGTGCGTGCGCAGATGACGCCCACGGGTCAGGTGCAAGCATCATCATCATCATCAGCCTGACTACACCCACTGCAGGGCAAAGGCCTCTCCCATGTCTCTCCAATTAACCCTGTCCTTTGTCAGTTGCCGCCACTGTATCCCAGCAAACTTCTTAATCTCGTCCGCCCACCTAACTTTCTGCCGTCCCCTGCTACGTTTGCTTTCTCTTGGAATCCACTCCGTTACCCTTAAGGACCAGCGGTTATCTTGCCTTCGCATTACATGCCCTGCCCAAGCCCATTTCTTCCTCTTGATTTCAACTAAGATGTCATTAACCCGCGTTTGTTCCCTCACCCACTCCGCCCTCTTCCGATCTCTTAACGTTACACCTATCATTTTCCTTTCCATAGCTCGCTGCGTTGTTCTTAACTTAAGCTGAACCCTCTTTGTTAGCCTCCACGTTTCTGCCCCATAGGTGAGTACCGGTAGGATACAGCTGCTGTATACTTTTCTCTTCAGGGATATTGGTAAGCTACCATTCATGATCTGAGAGAACCTGCCATATGCGCTCCACCCCATTCTTATTCTTCTAGTTATTTCCCGCTCATGATCCGGACCTGCGGTCACTACCTGCCCTAAGTAGACATATTCTCTTACTACTTCCAGCACCTCGCTACCAATGGCGAACTGCTGTTCCCTTGCTAGGCTGTTGAACATTACTTTTGTTTTCTGCATGTTAATTCTTAGCCCCACCGTTCTGCTCTGCCTGTCTAACTGATTGATCATGCTTTGCAGTTCTTGTCCTGAGTGGCTTAGCAAGGCAATGCAATGGCTCAGGTGCAAGCGACTGAGGCCATCTACGCAAGCGCATTGGCAGCCAAATGCCACGGAAAGCTGTAGCGGTATCCGTGCGCGAGTACACACTGCGCGCCTATATGGCCACTCTTCGCGAAGGCGCATGGCTAACGGCAAGAAAAAAAAATTAAAATGAAAAAACCTCATCAATAAAATTTAAACGCACGCATATAATCGTCCGCGTCATGTCCTGCCATCCACTTTAGCAAGTTCCTGAAGTAAGGCTTCGGGAATATTTTTGTGATAACTTCTGAACTGCATTACTCTGAGTACCTCCTTGCACGAAGCAACATCGCTTGCTGTTTCTGGCTTTATTTTACTACTCTTGTAGCTGCTGCATATGCCTCTCAACATGGGTCTTCAGACTCAGGATGCTAAAACTGTCAAATGATCACCGAGATCTTCTGGTTGAAGTGGCATATACTCCAGTCGACTGAAAGCATATAGCAACAGCTCATAAACAGCTTTGTCACTGAATATCATACAGCGCAATTTCACTGCTATACTACGTCGAGATACCTTGTGAGGTCTTCAAAGCGACACTGCAGAATATCTTGGGAAACAAGGCGCCTTGCAGGAGAAACCTTTACAAAGGCGTACTTTTTTGTGCAGGGTTTTAGGTAAACTGTTTAAGGTCCTAACAAATCAATGGATGAAGGGGAAAAGAGAAGAAAGTCGTGTGGGCAGCTTTTTGGTGGCGCAAGCTTGACCATTACAGCAGCATCGAGCCGCGCAGTCCGGACGGAGCTAGAAACACCAAGTTTCTTAACTGCACTGCCAGTGAAATTGAATGCGCATTTCGTAATCCTTCCTTTATTGCTTCCTATGTTTCCGTCGCACGTTTCAACATAGCGCACTTCTATTGGTAAAAGCTGGCAGTTGGGGGAACGAGGAAAGGGAAGGGCTGCCCGCTTTAAACTTTCTTCTTTAGCTCAACTTTGAAACGAGCAGGAAACTCTGCAATTAGTTTCGGCTCTTGAAAATCCAAAACATTAGCGGCGATGCTTCGTGTGAGACTTCCAGCTTGGCTTGTCAGGTATGCTGGTATCGAAAGTACGTTAAGGAAGAGTGAACTTACAGTCAGCGTTATGGGTGTATTTGTGAATACATTACAGGCAGGATTTCATTAAGGAAGTAAGGTTGTTACAATACAGTAGCCAGAAAGAATCTGGAAGCAAGTCAGACCGCTTATTTTATCATGCTAATCGTTAAACATCCTTCATTGCCAGTTAATTAAGAGATCGAATGTCGCAAGGCACATTATGTGGGCGAAGGGCTTTAACACTACGTTTCCGTCGATGCTACGCGCTTGAAACGAAAAAAGTTGACTTCTATGCGCGTCTTTTAAGTTACATTTGCAGAGAGCAAGAATTCGATGCAAAAGTAACTGGCCAACACTCGGAAGAGGGACTGCGTGGAAGAAGGCGCATTCCTTGAAAGTTTCTAAAATTTTTTAACGCAATAGAGTTAAAGGTCCCGTTCACTGGAAAATCCGGTGTTGTCATTGTCAGCGAAAAATCACGGGCTTGGCTTTTGCAGGTGGCCCCCATAGAGCAACCTAGGATGCACATGGCCACCTAGGTCACGTGACCTTTCTGCGTCATCACAACCTGCCGACCGCGTAGCGAGAAAACTGCCCACCGTGGCAGGTGGCAGTTAAATTAATGATTGGCCACTCGGGAAAAATAAACTGGACCGCACAAGGCCCACCGCGGAACACCTACCATCGCCGGGCAGTGGCGCATCGCTTAACTGCTGTACCAGTACTGCGCCCGGAGGGGTATGAGGACTCCCAGGGATTTACGAATGCAAGAGAAAAACCTCCTGCATTTGTGGGAATTAACCCTTTAGGCTATCTCGTCATACCCTTAAAGCGGAGCTTAGTGTCCCCTCCGTTTTTTTTTTTTTTTGCTGGTATTGTATTCGCCGCTGTCAATGAACGTTCAAATCCGTAAGGAGTCAAGTCTCGCACTCAGGTGGCAGCCCGAGCAGAGTGACGGTGTGAGGAGTATCGCAAGGAACTGTTCATCGGACAACTTGATCCGGCTAGTAAGAGGAAATCTAGAGAAAGTCAAACCTTATGTGCAGCCAATTTATCCAATCTATCTGCTTGTGACCAAGAGGGTCTAATCGCTTGATTATTACTCGTTTTATTTGAAAGCTTTTGGTTAGCCCCGCATTTGATACCGGAGTCAGCGACTTAAATCGAAGGCTGGCCACCAAACATAACGTAAGAAGTGGTACCTAACAATGGCACGAGTGCAAACAAATGAAACCGTAAAAGAATCGTTGAAAAGTGTGCTGGCCGCTGAGGTTCATAAGCGGCGGTAAAACGTTTCACGACGTTGGAAAAATCTGTGAAACGTAGCGATTGTTCTCCCTGGTCACTCTTCCCAGCGCTCGCTTGTCGCTTTTGTAATGATTTCTATTTAGCGCGAAACACAAGCGGAAGAATACGTATACAGGTTTTTGACAAGGATATGGTTACGAACAGAATCCGCCTTCCTATACAAAAAGAATTTTGAATGCGGTTTCCAAAGACGCCGAGAACACGCGGATTAATCTGAAGTGGAAGTGAAGGCGAAACTTTAAGAAGCTATGTAAAACGCATACGCTACCGCAGTACGTGGTTATAATATTTGGTACGCCTGATTAGCATCCTGAAGCTGCAGGTGAGCTATGGGAGACGCCGTAGTGAAGTGCTCCGGATTTATTTCTACCACCTAGGGTTCTTTAAAATGCGGTGACATTGCACAGTATATAGACATTTGTGTATTTCGTTGCTTTCACAGGGAGGCGGGCCCGCCGGGATTCGATCCTCAAACCTTCTGCTCCCCAAACGTACGTCACAGCCATTAAGATATACTATAATGCGGCGGTTCATTACGTGGGTATCGTGACCGCACTCATTAAGCTGGTATAGCCACAGAATTTTTTTTTTGATACACAATTCGAGCAGCTTTAACTGCGATGTCCCTTTTTTTTTGGGGGGGGGGGGGGGGGGGCAACAGGGGCTTTGTTAGACTACGGACGGTTCTCCGAGCGCGTCTTAGGGCCTATAGGGGCAACCTAGAGAGGCAAAAAGAAATCAACGTGTGGGTAGAGAACAAACTCGAGTTAATGATATCCAAGCGGGAATGAAAGGGAAAAAAAGCAGGCCTATGCGGGGCACATAATGCGGTAAACAGAGAAGCAGTGCTTTGTTAGGGTAACAGAGTAGATTCTAAGGGAAGGAAAACGAATTAGGGGGCAGCCAAGACAGAGCGATGAGACAAGGCAGTTTGCTGCAAAAAAGTTGCCTCAACTGGCTCAAGGCAGAGATACATGGAGAACATGGGAGGAAGCCTTTGTTCCATAGTGGACGTAATCCGGGTTATAATGATGATGTTATCTCAAGGTCACGGCCTCAAACGTCATCTATGAGGCGAACTAGTGCAGCTAAGTTGCCTGAGCGGCTTAGCAGGACTGCATGGCGTTTCCTCCAGTTCACGTGATGGTTTCTTGTGGGTTTCTGCCGACTTTCTTTATTTCTTCCCTTAGTTTCTTCTTGGTTTCTTCCCTTGGGCTCTACCCTGCTTCGCACTGAAGCCCTCATACTGGCCTTCTCATCTTGTGTGCCTTTATCGATCCTGACTTAGTCTCTAGATGCCCGGATCTCCTTTATTTCCCCCGCAGCATGAAGAGAAGCGTTCCATGATAGCACAGTGTACACAATTCAGACGGCGAGATCTGCTTACATAGTCCCCTAACACTTACTGTCTTCGTTTATGTCGATATCCTGCACGTTACACCATGTGGTCACTAATAAGGTCAGACTCTTCTAGCCGTATTTTAGCGTGCCTCATCAAACAAATCATGCTGCACCCAAGACTACTTAAGTGTGTTAGGGAAGCGACAAAGGGTATTTAAGTGAAATTGTTGCAATAGAAGTAGACTTGTGGCTAAATCGTGGAAAAACGAAAAGTAATTACAAGTGCTTGAAAGTGCACACAGCTACATCTGTATAAACTCTACAGCTATATCAGTACATAACCTACGCTCTGTGACAAGCTCGCCGGCCGTCTGACCGCAAAACTGAAGCGCCTTATAGCAGCGGCGGCGCAAAACGGTGAAGAAAATCAATCTTTACCTTCGGGCGCTCCAGTCTGGCCGCCAGTCGGGACTCCAGTCTACTCCAGTTTATAGCAGAAGCAACGCGAAAGGGCGAAAGAGAAATGCGGCCAGTAGAAGAGTGCTGCAGTCGGCAACGCTGTTACGTAAAGTCCACACCGATTCAAGGAACATGAAAGGAGACTACGCACTTTTCTATACCAGGAAAAAAAATGACGATTACGCAATTGGCAATGTGTAAATTGGCATGCGGTATTGGCTGCGCACAGAACGCGGCAATCCAAAGGGGGCACTGCTCACTGGGGGTCACGCTTGGCTGCACGTAAGAAGTCCCTGTGAGGACCGAGCAGTATTCGAACTCACGGCAGCGTGGAGCCAGCAGCATGCTTGGCTGACGCCACAGACCACTCGGCCATCGCCACGAAGCTGTGAGCGGTGCGTCTAACCGCCATTACATGCACCGCGCCAGTGTAGTCGACGACAGCAGCAGTGTGACCGGTGTGTGGGGAAGATGATTTGAGAGCCAGGGTGGGTCCGCCCTTGGAACACCGACATTATCATGCAGCCTCACACTCTAAACTGCCAAACAACTGGCCGAGCCCAATTATTAGAGTACGACAGGCAGCCTCTACAACAAGTCACATAATGTGCAAAGATTATCATTCGAGGTTTCCTGTGCTTTCAAGCAGCGGCATATCTACTAAGTTCTTTAGTTCATGCAGGAAAGAGATAAAACATTTGGACCTTGAGTTCTTTAAAGGAGCGATCCCCACATTCCGCCGAAGACGACTGGCCGAGCCTTGTAATTTCGCGTTTGGCGACGAGAGCCCTTGGCAGTGCTTCGCCCTCCTAAGAACCAACGATGTCACCTTGCTTTCCGATGGCCAGATTTGAGAAGAAAATAATCCCGCGTGGTGACTGCGCCTACGAAGCCAAGACCTCGGTTCTGAAGAGTGCAGCTGCTTTATCACGAATTCGCCACAACCGGCTGGAAGAGGTTGCTCACCTATTAAGAAAGCAATTGACATATAAGTTATAGCACCATCATTGAAACTGGCCGCCTGGCTCTCCAAGCGAGTCGAACCAAAACTTGGCAGCCGGAGAGCGCACGCAGCCCCACCCGCGAGCAGAGGCAACTTGGCGGGGCACGTGTTACGGGGCCTTCTCTGTCTCACCAGCGCGGGTGAGGCGAAATTCGTTGCGCCACAGCAGTTAAGAAAATCGCATTTCCGAAACTCTGAAAGCCGATGGGGCTATATTATAACTACCAGGCACAAATCTTTAATTATGACCACGAGTCCAACCGTTATACTCATGGAGTTGAAGGGTACAATTAATTTATCCAGCTTACGGTATGAACGACAAGCCTATTTTCTGATAATCTTTGTACCTGAAAGACCCTAATGTTAAGTGTTACTGAAGTTATACGGAAACACTCAGCATTGGGCGGTCCTGTGAATATTATTTTTATGCATTAGTAAGTACCATTTTTTTCGATGATCTGGTAAGTTTGCTTATATGCGCTCTTTTGTCTTAGCTTAATGTGCTTGTCAGTCTTGCAACCTCAATGCCAGCCATTGTGTAAGAGTAGGGAGTTTCTTTTAAAGCGAAAGCTTTACTGGCCTAGTCAAGCGAAGTTCATCGTCCCCGCAGTTTGACCTTCAAGTGGAGAAGCGGTGGAGGTGTGGCAGCCACGTGACATATCTTCTCTCATTCCCTTCTTAATGCCTTCCCTTAAGGCGCGGATCAGGTGTTCACCGAGAGGTGAGACAGATACTGCGTCGTTTCCTTTCCTTTTCTTCTTTGAGTACCTCCTTTATCACTTCCCTTACGGCGCGGTTCCAATGTCCACCAAGATGTGAAAGTTACTGCGCCATTTCCTTTCCTCAAAAACCAGACCAAACAAAACAAGTGGGCCGCAGGCGTTCATTGGGTTCATAGGCGCTGGCGTTGACAACATTGTAGATTCCGTTGCTTTTGACGAAAAGAAAGGCACACAACTGGCTTCCGGGCTCAGTGGATACCTCAACCTCGCTTTCATGTACGTGGCGTTGGTGTCCGCCTGCAAAAACCTGCTTTCGCTCAATATTCCGAGCTTAGCAATGTTAGACCGCCAGCAATTTTTTTCACTTTCATTCTTCAAACTGCAGTGTGGCTCGTGCTTAGCAATGCTAAACCGCCGGCAGTTTTTTTCCCTGCCATTTTCTTCAAACTCTAGTGCGGCTCGAAATATCTTCAGTGGTATCAACCGTATGTTCGGTCTGATTTACACACTCCAAAGCCTGAAGCAGACCGCTTGACCCTGACTCGCGCGGGCAAATTGGCCGCATGAAAAATTATTTCACTTAGCTGAAGAACATGGTGCTAGCTATTTCGTTGTAATTTTTTTGTAAGAAATAACACTGTGCGCACGTTGAAGCAAGATACCTCGTTACTTTTGGGTGGTTCCTTCCGAACGTTGCGCGAATAACTGCAGAGCAAAAAAAAAACGCAAAAAAAAGCTGCAACCAGTTCTGTATATAAGGGCCTTAACTTGTTAAGCTATCGCGTCATACCCTTAAGGCGGGGTTCCGTCCAACTATTTTCTCTTGTTGCTAAAATGTTAACATGATTCTGCTTGACAACTTCATACCCCTCTCTTTCGAAATCTACGCTTATCGTATACCTCACGATCATGCGGTCAAAAGTCTTCCTTTTGATGTAACAATATTGTGCTCAATAATGATGCCTAGTGCAGATGTGCTAATCTGTACATGTCGTGCAGTCTGAAGTATACCAGATTTTTAGCTTTTCCTTTCTAGGTTTAGAAGGCTCGCATCCTTTTTTTACTGCAATAGCGGTAAGGGCCCCGTTCTCCAGAAGATCCGGTGTCGGCGTTGTCGGCGTTGTGAGCGAAATTTCTCGGGGATAGCTTTTGCAGGTGGCCCCCAGAGAGCAACCTAGGAGGCAGGTGAGCCACCTAGGTCGCGTGACTTTGCGGCGTCATCACAACCTGCCCATGGGATAGTGAGCAAACTGCCCGCAGTGGCAGGTGGCAGTTAAATTAAGGATTGGTCGCTCGGAAACGCAACCTCTCCCCGACTTGTTCGCGTTGTCTTTCAACCTCGGCTCCTATACCAGGCTGTCTTTCAACAACATACAAAACGAGTATGGTTCACACTTGAAGCACTCAACCACGAAGTCGTTACTGGTCTACCTCGGGAAACTCCTATCTGTCTGCCCCAGGAGTATGCGCAGCTCAACACACTGGCAGAGTTAATTACCCAGCGGCAAACCAACAGAGCACGGAAAGCTTCCCTTCGTCCTACATTTGAGCCTCAACTGCCTCCATGGGACTACTGTCACAGTACTTCAAACTAGCCTGCTCGCCGTAAGAAGTCAAAGTTCTCCTGCTACCGTTGCCACCAGCTCCTTGTGCAAAACTTGATGGTTGCATCCTTTGCACAGATGGCGCCATAGCCCCACCAGGGGGATCAAGTGCTTTTATAAGACCAACACACCCTCACCTCAACAGCCGCCAAACCTACTGTACTGACACTTCATCGCCTCTTGCCTTCGAATTGCAAGTGATTTTAAATGCCACAGCAGCTTTACCTGCCGACCCTTCTTATAACCAGGTTCACATATTTACTCATTATCAAGAAGCTTTGAAGCACCTAAAGAAAGCCCGTGGTGCCCTTCGGGTTTCCCGGACCATACATGCTGTTTGTATACATCCTACCACACATCCTACCCGTCAATCCTATAGCCATTCACTGGGCTCAAGCTAACAAAGATGCCCATAACATCGCAGCTGACGTTCTTTCTCGCGCAACAGACGTGCCACAAACTCCCCCTGCCTCTTTGCCACCATACCCACTTCTGACGCATTTAACATATTCAGCCTTCCTCAGGCAGCGTGCACGAGCTCTCATTCCCCCGTGTACCTACCCCTTCCCCTCAATCTATCACGGGTGGAGGGCATCTCTCTGAGGCGGCTGCGAATCGGAGTGGCCCTTACGCCTGCAGTTCACCTCCAGTGGCGAAGTGAGAAGATTCTTGGGCTGGTAAAATGCCCTCACTGCGAAGCACCCGCTTTCGGACATCCTGTGCACCACCCACTGTGGGCATGCCCAGGAACTTCGCTGGTGCGCGCTCGTGTTCTTCGAAAGGCAGGCCTGTCTTTCATTGACTCGAATTTCTACTTGTGGCTGTCGCTCGAAGTTTATGTGACGTTTTACTCATAACCAGACTGCATGCTTTTTTGTAACGTTTCGTTACACCTTTTATGCCGTGTGGAAAATTTAGCGTCACAAATAATAATAACAACCAGGGTCACACAAGGCCCACCGCTGGGAGCACCTGGCATCGCAGTGCTGTGGCGCATCGCTTAACCGATTCACCACTGAGCCAGGAGGGCTACGAGGACTCCCAGGGATTTATGAACGCAAAGTAAAGAATTACCTTCTAGATATATCGGAATTACCTTTATAGCGGAGGTTATATATGGGTATATATGAGTCATACCCTTATAGCGGAGATTAAGCGTCCCTTCCAATTTTTTTTTTTTTTGCGTACATGGTGAAAGTACCGTATTTACTCGCATATAGGTGGGCCATGAATATAGGTCGACCCCTATACATTCTGCTCGCCGAGAAATTAAAACAAAATTATTCGAATACAAGTCGACCCATATCTTTTGAAAAACGCACATACCACGTAGGACAAGCGCACACTTCATCTGACTTTAATCTCTGAAAAGCGAGCAAATATACAGAAACCTAGGCATGTGCAGAAAGAAACCTGATGTGCAATCAACAGAACCGTTCAAGATATGAAATCTCAGTTTTAAAAATGTTCACAGATGCATCGCTGACACAACTTTTTCCTCTTTTTGTTATGTGGTACGCCTCCAAAACCTCCCCTGCTTTACTATCACCGCTCCTGCCCAGAACGCCAAAATATATTGCTTCCTAAGCTGTCTACCACAATAAGACCACAGAAATGAGCGAAAGAGCAATGCGGGTACACACAGCAATCCACTGTGCACACCTGCGTGATGAAGACCTGCGTCACGAATATAGGTCGAGGTTCTTTGGTCACGAATATAGGTCGATAACTAATTATGGGCAGCATTTCTGAAAAAAAAGGTTGTTGAGGATTTGCGGGGTCGCAGCGGAGCACCAGAGAGAGACGACCAGCGTGGCAGGCTTCCAGTTCCGAACTGCTCGTGCCGGGCGTGCGCGCCCAGCACGCGCTGTCCATCTTTATTTTCCTCTAGCGCGGGAACGCCGATCTCAGCGCCAGCGCGTTATAGCGTCGCCGGGCGCTACAGGGCCCCCCGCCTAGACGGAACGTCGAGATGTGCGCTCGGTAAAAGAAAGGAGAGTATGAGGTTCCAGTAAGTTCATGTCAGGGGCCGGGAAGAGCTGTCGGGTGGAGTGCGCGGGCTCAGGTGGACGAGCCTGGCTGCTGCGCAATGGGCGAATTATGCAGGGTGCCGAGCTGACAATGGACATGGGGGCAGGGGAGGCCATGATTGGGCCGTCACCGACTGTAGTGCTGCCCGCTGGCACAAGTGTCATCAGGGTCGTAACGTTGCAGCTGATGCCGATGGAAAACTGACGCGCCGAGTACACGATCACAAGCACAGGAGCGGATGAAACGGCTCCATGGACTGACAGCAGCTGTGGTGTGACCGTCGACACAACGGTGACAGCTGGGACGATCCGGGAGGAAGTTGCTGTGCTCAATTCCAGGTGCTTGGGCAAAGCGGGAGTGACAGTCCAGAGCGACTGGCCAGTGCTGATTCGCGGGTGGGCATGGTCGGCTGTGGGTGGCTGCAGCCGTATAGCTGAGATTGCTACGTCAGACGGCTGGCTGACAGAGACACAGCTTTTGGATGGACAACTGCCGCACTACTCGGTGTGGGTAGCTCGACCATTCGGTGCCGAAGGTGGTTCAAGTCAGGCACCACAGCAGACGCTTGCTGCGGCAGTGTCGAGCTGCCAGGGTCAGACTCCGAGAAGCGTTTGACCGTAATGAGGGCTTGGGGTGGGGCCTCTTGGGCAGGCGGTGTGGCCGCCGAGGTAGTGGGGCTGGTATGTGGCATATGCTGCGGTGGCGGCAAACTCACTTCGCCTGTAGCACGATCGCTCAGGTCAGTGACTGACGGCTTTGCCGGAATGAGCGACGAGGCGGCAGGTGAGCTTTGGGCTGGCAGCGATGCTACGCAGTAGGTTACAGAAGTTGGTGGAATGGGGCACTCGTCGAGGAAGAGCTCGACTGACGGCGGCGCTATTGCAGATGAGAGAAGTTGCTCACCGGGCTGTGCCGTAGACGCTGTGTCATCCCTATGGGAGGCGGTATGGCCGGAGGCGTTGAACAAGGTGGCGCGAGGTGCATTTGTCGCTGAGTTCGCTGACGTGGCAAACCGCGGTGGGCCAGGCACCTCATCGAGCTGCTGAGGGAATGACTGCGGACTTGGGGCCGTGGAGTCGTCGCACAGTGCTGCTAGCGAAACAGGGGTAGCAAGATGTGCTGCCGGAAGCGATGCGGTAGCGTCTGGTGCGGTCGGTGCTAAAGAATCTGGGCCGGAGACGCTGGACTGGAGTGGCGGGGAGGCGGCGAGGGGCTGCTGAGGCGGGCCGGGTTGTGATGAAGGCTGCGTGGGCGCGAGCGAGGCCGGTGCAGGGCTAGAGGCTGGAGGCGGCGAAAACGGGTCCGCTGCGTCGTAGAGCGGCGGCGGAACGTAGTAGGCGCCGAAGTCAGCCAAGACGGCCGCACGCAGCTCATCGTATGGCCGGCAGCCGAAGGCAGAGTAGGTGAGCCGACGCAGGAGGTCGGGCGGGAGGATGTCGCAAAGGACTGCGTGTTTTAACGGCTGGATGGTGATGCCGTTCAGGTACATCGCAGCCTCCAGTTGGGCGAACCACCCGCCGACGCCTGCAGGCCGGAACGCCGGGAGCGGCGGGTCGAAACTTGGGTGCTGCCAGTACGCCATGCTGGAACGCCGCTGAGATAAAAGGCACGGTTCGCCAGGTCACCACTGTTCAGGATTTTGCGGGGTCGCAGCGGAGCACCAGAGAGAGACGACCAGCGTGGCAGGCTTCCAGTTCCGAACTGCTCGTGCCGGGCGTGCGCGCCCAGCACGCGCTGTCCATCTTTATTTTCCTCTAGCGCGGGAACGCCGATCTCAGCGCCAGCGCGTTATAGCGTCGCCGGGCGCTACAAGGTCAACCTATATGCGAGTAAATACGGTAGTCACAGCTCTCTGGTCACTAAATATAAACCGAAACGTAGCATTGGAACGTAGTCGCACATAAGTATCTCACCTAAATACGCAAACGACTGGATGAGCGCGCTAGGGGCAGTTGTTCTGGTGGGCTCGAAATCACACGGCGACCGCCAAGAGTCACGAGCTCACGGCCATGCGACGTCCCCTCTGCATTACTGAATGCTCAAAAAAGAATAATGCTGTCTGCACAGAAATTTCCAATTAAGCTTCGATGAGACGTTCGACTTGTCCTTTAATGAAAACTGTTGTCCTGGCGCGCTAAAAACATAATGACCTTATCTTTATTCGCAAATAATGCCGCCTTTTAACATCATGTTTGTTAGATCCTGTCAAGAGCAGCTAGTTTCCATCTTTCTCTTTTTCGTTCAATATCGGCACACGTGTGAGGCATCAGATGAATTGGCCTCATTTACGCACAGGAGCTGCAAAAAAAAAAAGAACTAAGCTGTGTAGCAGCCAGGCTGCGCAGCCTAGAGAATTTTGAAGGCGCGCTGCGTCTAACATGTGCGCGAATGCATACTGAAGCTTTTATTTCTGGAGTGCATGTCGAATAAGACGGTAACTTCAGTTCTGTCACTGCTGTCATGATCCACAAATTTTCAGATTCTGTTGCTCGGTAGTTGGACTCACTTTTTTGGTGGAGGTTCGATACCAAGAAGCGGTCTTCAAGTACCAGTTGTTCGGGCTGCTGCTCAAGTCAGTCTCGCGGTTCTCGTGTTCGAACTGTAACCGCTGTGAACGATTTGTAACAATTAAGCGAAACACCAGTCGACGGTCCTTGCTAAATCAGCAACTTCGAGCATTTTATGCTAGGTGCTGTATTTTTCTTCGCCAAAATTGAAAACAGCTTCTGTATAACGTACTTTTGATGTGTTCGTGCAAAACATGCTTTTCTGATTTTATACATGTTGTGCGTTACGGTGTTTAGATGTCGGCGGAGTCATGTGACTACTAGGTCGTTAGTTGATCGCTGCCATTACTTAATATTCCCAGAGCGGTCCTCCACTCCAGAGGTGAAGTTACCGTTCGTACTATTATGACGAGTTTATGAGGGCCGCGCCTATATTTTTTACCCCTTAAAGCCAGTTTGCTCCTCCGTTGTCCTCTTCAACTTTATTCACCTTTCCGCATTTCCTTCACTCATGTACTGCCTTGCAGCTCCTTGACTTTTCAATGCGCGTGATAATGATGGAGGACGGGAGGGATAGCACAGGTACTGTTAATACAACGCCACCCGCAAACACTAAGGTCGAATCCTGGCTTCAGGTTATGAGTGTGTTCGAAAAAATACAAATTGCAGTAAGATTCCCAGACGATATTTTCAAGACCCGAGAGTAGGCAGACGAAAAGGTGGCGGCCACATAATACCAGGAATGCTCAGTTCGTACCCTTGCACAGCAAGCGTTGTCCCGCTCTCTCCGCGCCAATCACGACGCGCGTGCCTCTTTCGTCTGCGTACCGTTAAAGCGATGCGGCAGAGCAAGCACCGTGGACGAGGCGGATCGAAGGGGCCCGACATCTAACGAAGACAGTGGCCGCAAAGGGAACGAGAGAAACGAACGGAAAGCCGACCGTAAACAGGACCGAAAGACACAACCCTACAAAGCTTTGTCTGCCTAAGAGGCGGCGCCTTCCTTCAACGACCGTAATTAAATTGTGCTTCGGTGATGAGGCAAAAGAACAAAGAAGAAAACTATTCGCGGCCTGCATTTCATTAACCTTTAATGCAGTGTTGACGGCCTGCTCTGAGAAATTCTTTGCGCGCGGCGAAAGCCGCTGAGAATTGAGTATTTCGGCGCTTCGCTGCATTTTTCTTTGTTCTTTTTTTTTTAGAACATGCTCACTTGATTGGGCAGCTAGTGGGTGACGGTAACCGCGTAAACTATGCGGGCCTAATGGCAGCTTCATCTTGGCGCGGTCGGCTTGGTGAACAAAGCGGCCGTCGGTGCAGCGCAGCGCAGCGCCGAGGCAACCGTCCCCCATCTTCTTCCTGGCCAGTCCCAATTTGTGGGACCTCTCGCAGCTACGATGACCGTACCTGCGCACCACTGCACAGCCTCTCAATCTTAATTATTTAAAGAACTAATGAACATAGTATAAAACGAAACTAATTGGATGGTTTTGAGCGCGGCTGCAGACGCGACAAGTGAACTGTGTGATCATTACTTCAATTAGTCTGACTGCTTCGGATTCGCCGAGAAACCGTTCATTTGAAACAAAACCAAAAAATGATAGCTCTGCAACAGAGGTTGTGCCTCGTGCGATAGACTGATAAAGTACCAATATGATAAAGATGGAGAGAAATGGATACAACATGTGCTGAATTTGCTGACATGCAGAAGTTCCAGTGACAAAATGAAAACAGAGTGAGCAAGCACTCTGGAAGGAAGGCAGGGCTGTTTTCAGCCACTTGTGCTGAAACGGTTAGAGACAGACAGCACCTTAGCCCTGCTTACATGGAAAACCTCATATATAGAAACGTGGATACTGCAACGCATTCTTGCTGTGAGCCAGAAGATGCCGAGCAGCTGCTCTTGCACTGCCACAAACTTACCACAAACCGGCGAAAACTCTGGGCCCACAGTGATAGATGCTCTTCAATGAACCGTCCTATTCTCCCTTTACTTGACAGAGGCGCCAAAAAATCTTCACTGGAACTGCAACCAGCAATGTTTCACTATAGTAGTAGTAGCAGTGCTTGTATGTTAAAAGTAAAATCTAAACTAAAGAAAAAAATGGGTGCCGGCTGCAGTAATGGCTCTCTACTCTGTGAAACATCTTCTGAGGAGAGTACATAAACTCGCGCAGTCGCTGCATTATCTCGTCTTGAAGGCCTGAGCGAAGTAATACACTTCTACTCGCAGCTGGGAAGCCACAATAGCGCGTGAAAGTTTGTGAGCCCTTTCCAGCGACTTTTTCATGCTCGCGATCTCCTCCGTCGCACGCTGCTGCGTAATTGTGTTCAGAGGTGGCTATTAGACTCTTTCAGGCGTTACGCAGCTACCATGGCCGCGGCCAGTCACAGCATCGCTCCGGTGGGCCAATAAGCACCTGCCTCCCCGGGGAATTCCCGCGGTAGGGCCGGCGAAGGAGAGCCGACCTTAGAGGGTGCAGAAAGTAACTAGAGGAGAAGGAAAGGCGCGAAGACACCGAGATTCAAATTTCGACTGTTGATAACATAGCTCCTACGAAACGCGTAAAAAAAATTTCTAGACGATATTCGTGAAGAGGCGTCCTTTAACAACTCAGGAATACCGCAGCTTTACGAGAGCCCCTTTCAGAGCCCCCTTCAAGCATCTCAGCTGCAGCTGACGGAAGGGAAGGGGGCGGGTGAAAAGATAGAAAGGAGAAATACGGATAGTAGCGACAGTGGTAAACGATGGAGGGGAGATATATACATCTCTATACCAGGCACAGTCAAACTCACATGTACACTAAATAAGGGGAAAAGAAAAAATGAAATCGTTAACACCACTCACGCAGCTCCGCACACGCGCGGGCGATCACTGTCGCTATACACACATGTATAGGTCCTTCAATATGAGTGGGAACAGCCGGTTTACACAAAGAGACTAATTTTTTGGTTATTTTTTTACCAAAGTTGAAAATTACTTTTGTGTGATATACGCCCAGAGAACAACTAGTTAGAAAACAGGTAAAAGTGAGCTTGCCACACATCGTTAAACTTTGCTGCCCTTCTTAATGGAAGTACCTGTGCTCTGTATTTAGACGCCGCGCGTGTGTGATATTCTGCAACTCTGTGCCACGTGCGCGGCACACTGTGTGTGACAAGTAAGGTAAGGCGCCCAGCTGCTTTTCGTCCGCGGGTAGCACACGTGGAGTGTCCTGTCACTGCGCGGCTGCCTGGCGAGGAGTATACGGGACGTCAAGCCCGTCAGCCGTATGCAGCCCAGTTTCGGATTTCGCGGTTTGGCAGCACAGGTGACAAATCGGTAATGTGTTTGGCATACCGGATGGTATCGACGCGCCGCTGGTTTCATAAGGTCCATATCGTTGACAGCGGTGGAAAACGAAAGCTCAAGCCTATTTCCGTCGAGCAGAATGCAGCCATGATCGATGCTGTTGCATCGAGCACGAGGAGGTGTCAGGTAGCGAAGGATTGGAACGCAGTTCCGAGCATGTTGTCTACAGTCTTCGATAACAAAGAAACCCTGCTTCGTACGTGATGCAAAGGAACAAGAAAGAAGCTGAGATAATTTGCCTTGGAAGCAGCCCAGTCGAAAGAGACGACACAACCGTGCCAAAAATACCACAAACTATTTTGTAGTTTTGTCGTAAAAGCCGATTTTTCTGTTTTTTGTAGTACTTTTCTTCAGTACTTTAGTTTTTTTGTAGTAATTTTTGTAGTCTGTTGTTCTATCGAACCTTTCAGTAGTAATTACAGAAAATTCTGTCGTTATTACAAGTTTTTTGTCAGAAACATTACAGAGAATCTGTTGTTACGACAGCAATTTTTATGTTGTGTTTTTCAACTGAGCGTTGACTGAGTCTGCACCAAAGTATGTAATTCTTCTTTAGTAGCTCTCGGTCAGCGGGACTCATTGTCTGCTAGACGTTGCTGTCATGTGGCGAACTGTTAAGGCTAGCTTGCTCATGCGTCGAATTCTCCGTCAAGTCCAGGTCCATGGACTCTTGGACAAGTAGGAGGCCGCCCTTGAGAACCTTTTGTTCTTTTGTTAAAACGAAGTTGTTCCCACCCCACTTCACGCGGCGAAGCAAATAGTCACTCTCCTTGACGAGCGTGACTGTTCACAATTCAGAACTCCTGATATTCAGGAGACAGAGACACGTCATCCCCATCGAGGTGGGGCGTAACGAAACCAGAATTCAGAAAGTCCCAAAGGCTAAAATCTTTCGTCTCACTGTCGCAAACAACAACAACCATCAAAAGATAATAAGACACCTAGCAGAGAAGACAGAAGAACTAGGAGGAATTATAAGCAGAATCCCCAAGAAGAGAAGAAAGGTGAAATGGAAAGACACCCTGCAGCTAATACAGGCATTCATAATCAGCATAATTTATTGCGTCACCTTTAGCTTACAGCATCTTAACTCAACTCAACGTCCTTACCTTACGCACATTACACTGCAAAAAGCAGACAAGGAAAAAATCTACGCCCTGATAGGAAGGTATTATAAGAGAGCCCTCCGCATTCCATTTAGCTCGTCGAGTGGGAAAGAATGATGGAGCTGGGAATCCACAACACGCTGGAGGAAATAATGGAAGCCCACCTAGCATAGCAGGAATGCCGCCTAGCCAACAGCGGGATAGGCAGAGCAGTGTGAGACAGACTAAAACTGGCATGCATATAAGCACAGCGCAAGACCGATATGAAGCCCCCGAAGAGCTGAACAACATCTTACAAGTAAAGCCCGCACCAAAGAACATGCACCCGGAACAGCACGGAGGAAGAAGAGAGGCCACAGCTCAAGCGATAGAAATGCGATGGAAAAACAACAGAAACACATTATACATACACTGACTCGGCAGGGCCGGTTGGCGGAATCATGACGCTAGCAGTCACGGACTCGAATGGCAACCTCAAAAATATCGCGTCAATCAGGTGAAGAGACCCAACTCAAGCGGAGGAGGCAGACATTATGCTCGCCAACCACTCAGAAAAACAAGAATGTAATAAAGGATTCGCAAGCAGTAATTCAGTGTTTTCTAAAATGTTCGCTGAATTGATAGCTGCAGCGTTTTTAGATTCGTTCAACCAAAACTCATTTGCATAGAATACTTTGACGCAGCTGCGGGGTATTTAGCAGAAGTTTGCTTTTGTGATAACTTTCTTCAAGTGACATCCGTTCAAGTGGTTTTTTCACTCCACTCTGAATAATTAAATATGAGAAGGGACAACCTTTTATTATGTAAAGCGTGACACTTGCTCAACTGGCTTCCGGCAGCCCTCTCACATTAGAAACCTGGCTTAGAAAGCACCTATTTTCCGGCGCGAAAGTATTTACGGCGTTCAACTTTTCCTTTGGTAAACGGTTCTTCTATTTGTGGTCTTTTTTTACTTTTTAAGTCAACAAGCTGACTGTTAAATAGTCGACGCTGAAATTTATTTCTCTGTTTTGGAGCTTGACTTTCGCTCCGTCACCGGGGGAATGCCTGGCGCTTCCAGCCATGTTGGCAGAGAGAAGTAACGCCCTCCGCAGACTGGTATATATAGTACCTATGATTAATCTCAGCGTGTGTAAAGAAACATGCCGGGGGTTTTACTCGCTCCTGTCATTTGCGAATCTGAACCTGCGCTGAAGATCACTAGTGCAGGGCGTTGTCTGCTGTGCAGAACACAATGGTAAGCTCCGGTCGCCATGTCTGCAGAGCTGCGTAGTGGAACGGCTGGCTGTTCGTCCTCGTTTTCGCAGCTTATTTTATGTTTAATTTTGGTGCACAAACACGTGATCTCATTGGAGTTGTCGTCGCACCAAAACCCAGGCCCACTAAATTCACTGGTTGGTCGAGAAAGGTCACGTTACCTTATGACGCCACCACAACCTTCCCACAAGGCTGTGAGCGACCTAGTTTCCAAATAGCAACCTAGTTAGAGAATCGGAATTTAGCATCAGAAAACAACTGTGTATATGGAATTGTCGGCTCTCTCACAGCATAGCGGATACCTGATACTGCAGCTACCAGTCCGAATATGGCGGTTGATGGATCGACAGTTGCAACGAAACTAACGCAAACACACAAAGATAAATTACAGCAGAAGCTGCGACAAATGTCACATCTAATGCTGTCGCATCTCACTCTTAAGGTGCCTTAAGCGTCCCCATAGTTGTTTTTTTTTCTCCGCTTCTGCTTCTTTTTCTTCTATGCTCGACAGTCAAGAAAGAGCTGTTTCTTCACATTGTCGCAAAGCCCAGGAGTAGCGGAGCTCAAATATCGATGTCTCATAAAAGCTGTTTCCATCTTCTGTGCCAAGACCTTAAATATTCATATACTCATCGGAATTGCGTGACGCACACGAATGGTACGGCGATGACTATGTCGAAAGTCCAATGTGTATATATTTGACAGGACAGGAGAACACCAAGAAGTGACCTAGGTGACGGGGGGATAAAAACCTCGCAGATGCCAAACTCTGCCTCCCGCTTTCCTTGCGGCACACTCGTGCACTACGACATGATAGCCTCGTCACAAGATGCGTCGAAATCGACACTTTTTTGTGCGAGCTTTCAAACGTTGAAACTCGAGAAAATGGAAAAAGTTAGACTCTAGTACCATACGGGAATTATGTTTGCGTACTATTTTCTTTTATTTGAGGAGCAAACAAACTGCGCATTGAACGTCGGGAAAATGTCTACCTACCAAATAAATTCCCGCCAGCACTTCTTCAGTAACGCAATAGGTTGCGCTTGCGCTAGTGCTCCGCCAGCTGTGCGGGCGTTCATGCGATGCACAGTCCGGGAACTGGAAAAGCTTGCCGCGGCACCTATTGAATATCTCACCTTCGGCGTCGGTGTTACACATTCCAATCCACCACACATTAGGTTTGAACTCCGATGGAAGAGCTTAATTCACAGACAGTGGAACAGAACAACACTCACAATTTTCCGTGCGCTTTCAGTAATTTCAGCGAAACGACTTTCCAGTCCCTTCGGGACAGGACGACTTCTCCGCGTAGTTTCGTCGTAATGCCTCATTCCCAATCAGGGCTGGGGTTTAAAGCGAGAATTTTAGGGCGGACCTTAACGCGTAACTTTTGCTGAAAACAGAAATGTCTTCTTGTTACCTTAAACTTGTTCGCTTTAATTTGTGACTCGTCTTTACGTGTAAGAGAAAGAATCTATCTTACGCGTCGTGCCATCGTGTCATCGACTTTATTCTACGAATTCCTGCGCTGCCGTGTCTTCGAGAGGCAAGCTTCGATTCTGTTTTTTTTTTTTTTTTGGTGCGCTTACTGCCATGTCTTCCGGAACCCATTTCAATGCCGTAGTGAACGGCATGGAGAATCCGTGCATGAACCCGTTTAACTTCCGCCTCCGAATTCACATTTTCCAAAAGAACGTCAAACGAGGAATAAGCGACATTGCGATGTCGCTTTCGATGCATTTACACAATTTTTTTTGCATGCGCAAACTCGCCTACGACAAAGAAGCAGCAGTCTTGCGGGGATCACATTAAACCATGAGCCTAAACAGCGACATTTCACCGAAAGCCGAAGTAGTGGTCAATGGTCGTCGTCTTTACACACGTTGAAAAAAAAACAATGCGAGGCACACTGACGCTGCTGGTAGTGCGCATTGGTTCTAAAAGCAGCTAGAAGCCGTACACTGACATAACGGGAAGCTACCCATCCGTTATCCTACGAACCGGTGTCAAAAACGCGCTCTCGAAAAATCGTCCCAAAATGCCAAGCCACTAACGAGTCAGCGGGGTGCGCAAGATCACCCAATGGGAATCACAGGCCACATACCTCAAGCCGTGCCATTTTAGAATGCTTGAAATAATTCTGACAGGATATGTAGGCAATCGAAAGTAAATGTGGCTTCTTGGTCTTATGCGCGGATGTTGGTTGTAGTGCTAGGTCTTGTATGGAGCTCGCTACTAGGCCGCTATATCCCTCGTGACGCAAAATTAAGACCACAGCAGTGGCCTCTTTTTTTCTTTTTTTTAATGGTGCCTGCACTTCCGTTCGGCTACCTGAAGTAAGAGCACGTATGCCAGTCGGAAGTTCGCACCCCTCCTACACATCTCCTGTTTAGCACTATATATGCCCCAAGTATCACACAATGGGGGCCCTCGTGGATCCCACAAGGGCAAGTGGGGATGGGGCAACCCTTAGAGTTCCTACGTCGGCCCCCTGTGGGTACAAAATGGGCCAACCCAAATTGTTCTTGCTGCTGCTGATTTTACATCGATCCCATATCGGTGTTGCTAGGCCTAAGTCATGCCACATTCCTACATATATCCCAAATCGGTCCCTTATCGGGTACTTGAGGGCAGATGGAGCATTAATGTGGGCGCTATGCTCGAATAACTTCTACTAGCCCAAATGGGGCGACCCACACGGAACCGCTGTAGGTCCCACATAGGGCGTGGCGGGGCTGAAAAACGGGCGTGCCCAAATGCTGCCCACATCGGTCACTTGTAGGGTACTTAGGGCAGAGGGAACTTCAATGTGAACTCTGTGCGGGAAAAACCTTGTTAAGCCTAATTGGGGCTGCGAAAACAAAACCGCTATGATGCCACATAGGTCTTGCCTGGGCTGGAAAACGGGCGTGCCCAAATGCTTCTACATCGGTCACTTGTAGAGTACTTGAGGGCAAAAGGAACGTCAATGTGGGCTCTGTCCGGGAAAATCCTTGTTAAGACTAATTGGGGCTGCTATAACAAAACCGCTAAGATGCCACATAGGTCGTGCCTGGGCTGGAAAGCGGGCGTGCCACAAGCAGCCCACATCAGTCCCTTGTCGTCGCCTACTGGGCAGATGCAACACAAATGCGGTGCTGTACGAGAAAAAACGCGGCAAGCCCAAAATAAGGGCAGCCGATGCATTCCCGCAGGCGGTCCTCCATCTTTAGAGCTGCAGTATAAATTCGCTGAGTATAAAAAGAACAAGACGATACAAAACTAGACGAAGCGCATCGGCTACAGCAGTATCGGCTATCGGCTACAGTGGGACACGGGGGCATTTGGGGCTGTGTCGGCCCCTAAAGCATCCACATGGACCTCCTGCGGGGACCATGTCGTCAGACCTCAACTGGGCCTTTTCTGGACCCTTTAGAACCCGCACCAGTCCCATTCTGATTTTGGAGAGGCTAACCGAGATGAAAAAAATAACGTTCATCCTCAGGGGCTACCCCCCATCCCAAAAAAATAGGGCCGATGTGGTAGCTGGGCGGGCTACCCATATCAGGCAATGCAGGCCGAATGTAGGCAGCCCCACATGAACTACTTGTATCGGTCCCTAATGAGACTTATTGGGACGGTTCTGGGCAGGCCACTTGGGGCTGACAGGGACCGGCGTTGCAAACCCTTCATTGGCGCGACCGGGGCACACATGGACTACCCCCATTGGACCCGCAGGGGCCTCACTCATAGCCAACTTCTATATGGGCATATCGGTGCACCTGAAAGATATTTGCTGCTGTTTCTTGCTTAGTACACCGATTCGTGCCTTTATTCTAACTTAAACAGAGAAGATCACTGATAACTTTATAGGATGGTGGCGCAGGTATGGTTCAAAACAGGGGAGGTAACCTTTGCTCGCAGCAGCACGTATGCATGCGCACGTACGCTTTTGGCCCCACCAGCAATCTACATGCATGCAATGAGTGAATGAACACCGAACGCCTCAATGGCGACCCAAGAAATATTGAAGGCAAAGATCTTAGATGTTTTTGTGATCAGTGGAGACGAGCTCCAAGACGCCCATGCACTGAGACTCCAGTGCTCGCTCAAAAACCACGAGTGGCTGCAATTATTCCCGAGCGGCCGACCACAGCGCGCCTCGCAGTTCACAGCGCTCCCGTGGTGCGAGACATTTATTTCTTAATCGTTAATCAATCAAAGCCTTTCAGCACCGCGATAGATTCGAAACTCGAGAAGCCCTACTTTCCTGCGTGATTTAGAAAAACGTGAAAAAATCGCACAACTGGTGACAAATCCCCATGGCAGGCAACACTTCGTTTATTCTCGTTGTGCCGTCTAAGCGGCTAAGCACCGACCCGCGCACCTACCTCATATACAGAGCGCCGTGATGCTGGCGATTTATTCGCCATCATCACCGACGTTTACTACTTCTACTCAGACTTTACTACTGGCAGTAATAAACGTTTACTGCGCATGGCGCTGTTTCGTTGTTTCATTGTCCTATCATCCTCTCTACACCAGTTACCCCTGCGTTGCCGCTACCTTGGCGCAAACTCTCTGTAGCTAGCGCAAATGCGCCCTTCCGTTAGGCTTGAGTGCTGTGCCTTCAAGCTGGCAGGCACGGCGTATAAAGTTTCTTAACGCCCACAAGTATGGCCGGGCGTAATTCTCATAGCGGCTGCCAAATGTTCCTTACAATTCCGACAACCCTTCGTTTACGCCCTGATTCCCGCGGTTGTGTTTCGCATTTCTGAATTCTCTGTCTTTTTAGTGGAGAAATTTGCCAGCGCAAATCTCTCAGCCTGCAGCAAATTATTTCGCTTGTCAGGGTAACTTAAATTGTAGTTGCCACCACAACTGTAAAATACTAACTGACATAGCTGCCTATTAATAAACGACTGCGCAATCTTAGCCCAGTTTAATGGACCGGCAAAATCTTCCTTCGATTTTCTCATGGTGTTTTTTTTTTGCCTCTTACATGACTTTGCACACAGCGTCCAGTTCATAAGATTTACAGGCTTTTCTTTTCTTTTTTGCGTGTTTCTTTTTCTTTTTTTTCTGCGTTTTCTTTTTTTGCGTGTGTGGCATGAACTTACTTTTTGTTAGTGAGTTTCCTATTATGACCCTCTACATCCATCCGGCTCTGATGCGAAAATACAGCGATGCTGTCACATTCAAGTCTATTTTTTTTAAAGCACTTTGCAACGTAGCCAACCGATAAGCAGCTTTTTCGTTAAGCAGTTGTCACAATTTTCGGATTTTTTCTTTTCACTGGTGTCTTCAAGTGGTGCTGAAATTTTAACCTACTTGTACATTTTTAATGGGTACTCTGAGTAAAGCATGTTACTGTTGAAGTCTTTTTGCGACCGATGCCAGGCGTGCCACCCTAGTCATAAGACTGGTGTATTAGAGTAGAGCAACACTGATTTTTATACTCGGTTTACTCTTGAATTTCCTCTAATAAGCCCCGTCAGTTCAACAACTTTGCTCGATTTTTGGCTCCTCTGCTAATACGAACGTACTAGTGTCCATTTTATAATGACCAATGTCAGTTGCACTCAATTTTAATGCAGGAGTGCGCTCTTCCCTTCTATTCGTAAAACGACGCTGTCCAAAAAAACACTTTTCAGATGCGGTAACAGCGTCAGAGTGGGAAAGTTCGTTTTCATTAGCAGACTTAATGCGATATTTTTTTAGACGCTTTGCCGCTTCGTACACGCAATTTAACATTTATTATACATCCACCTAATATGCACTTATTCATTTACGTTCGTTCCCAATTCTATTCACATTGCATTTGACAGCGAAGATACTGAATTTTGTCTCGATTCTGTTATGAAAAGTACTGCTCGCAGATCCTTCCAGCCCCAAAAGTCATAGCATTTTTGCCTCAGTCCCTCTTTCTTGTAATCCAACGCGACGGGCCAATATCCGTTGACAGGGGTAACTCACTACGGACTCAGCCATTGATCGTGCAGATATAGGGCGCCGGCGTGCCTTGCCAGCGACCGTAACTAACTGCGGCGTACATGGTGGTGGTGTCCCGGTGACGCTAACCACAGAACGGCATTCCTTTTCTTCCTTCCTGAGAGCGAACCGTCGCGCTCCATACAGCGCCCATATAGCAATATGTCGAATCCGATGCAGTTTCGTCATCACATTCTAACAGAGTGCACTATAATTGTGGAGCTCGGCCTCACAGCGCCGCAATTAGAGCCTACACCGAACCAAAAACATACGCATTCACGCAATGGGCTCAAGGAATTTAGCGCTTTGATTACTTGTCGAAAAGTTCATAAAAAGTCTGTCATCGACCTTAGTGTGCAGCGTGTACGCCTCAAGTGCTTGATCTAATTCTTGTGAAGAAGAGCCAATGGCAGGCTCTGAGGCACTACAGCAACGGCTACGCTGCAGTTTGAACAACAAATTAACAAAGGTTTTGCTCTGAATTCAGAATCGATAAATTCCTGGCCTGTTTTTTTCTTCCTTATATCTAATCGGCAGAAAAAAGAAGGAAAGTGGATCAGGTAATTGAGGCAGCAAACGGGAGCAGGAACCTAAGATTTGGTTCTCAAAGGTATTCGTAGCTATAGTAATGCGGGTTCATGATTGAGTTGTTGTCTGGTCAGTTATTGCAGTTAGCTAGCACGTGGGCGCTTGCAGAGCGCGGGTCAGCCTTACTTACAAGGTACAGAAAGCTTTCCGAATCTACTTCAGCTTCTGGGGGCTTTTTTTTTCATATAAAACGCCATTTTGCGCACATGCTTGAGGCAAAGTGCATGAGGTCTTGGGCCATTATTAACGCAAAAGCCTTAAAGCCCTGTTCTCCAGCAAATCCGGTGTCGGCATTGTCGGCATCGGCGCTGTCGTTGTGAGCGAAAAATCACGAGCATGACTCTGGAGGGTGGCACCCAGAGATCAACCTATGCGGCAAGTAGGCCACCTAGGTTACCTAACCTTGCGGCGTCATCACAACCTGCCCACCAGATAGTAAGCAAACTGCCCACCGTGGCAGGTGGCAGTTAAATTAATGATCGATCGCTCGGGAAGAGCAACCTGGGTCGCGGGCCCACCGCTGGGAGCACCTGCCAGCGCAGGGCGGTGGCGCATTGCTTAACCGCTGCACAACTGCGCCAGAAGGCGTAGAAGGACTTCCAAGGGTCTATGAAAGTAAAGTAGAGAATGGCCTGCATGTATGAGAATCAACCAACTACGCTATCGCGTCATACCCTTAAGCGTCCCCTACAATTTTTTGTGCTTTTCATATGAAGGGAGAACGTGAGTTCAAAGCCTAATGAGTCAGAAACGACAGAGCTGTGGCAACATTTTAAAAAGCGGGAAGTGAAAGTACATAAGCTTAAGTTTGACTTAGCTCCGCATCAGCCCCAAAACTTAGCTAAAACCTAAAGAAATGCTTTCTTAGGTAAGAGGGAGGACTTTGACCTTTTATGACCGCCGAGAAATGATGCGCTGTGGACAAAAAACAATGAATTTCTCTCTCTCTCTTTCTCTCTGAAGCGCAGGACGCTCGTGTTGCCTCGGCTGCCTGGTTGGTCGGCGAGAACGAGCGCCGCTGAAGCACTCATGGCCGAGGTTCTGAACGTGAGCGGTATGCTGCAGATCGCAGACAGCCTCTACCTCGACGAGGAGAACCTATCCCTGACGGAGGCTAACACGAGTGGGCCGTTCGCCGGCTTCGACGGCTTCGAAGAGGAGGAGCTCCCTTACCACGGGGCCGAGCTGGGCCGCTTTCACGCGTGGTACACGAGTCACCTGCACGGCTACCTGAGCATGACCGTGTGCGTGTTCGGCATTCTGGCCAACGTGCTCAACATCATTGTGCTTACGCAGCGTAACATGGTGTCGCCAACCAACGGCATCTTGACGGGGCTCGCCGTGGCTGACATGCTTGTGATCGCCACGTACCTACCTTACACCATCACAACGCACGTGATGCCTCCAGCGCGCACACAGAGCTTCGGCACGGCCGTCTTCATCCTAGTGCACGCGCATGTGAGCGTCGTCTTCCACACAGTGTCTACGTGGCTGACCGTGACGCTAGCCGTGTGGCGGTTTCTGGCCGTCAGCTTCCCGGCCTCGAGCAAAGAGTGGTGCAGTATGCAGCGTGCCCGCTGGGCCGTCGTCAGCGTGTACGTGTCGTGCGCGCTCTGCTGCTTGCCGGTGTACCTGTCCTTCACGGTGCACCAGGCAGGCACGCCCCAGGAGCCCTCGTACAAGGTCGATTTCAGCAACATCACGCGCGCCAACGGCGCCTTGCTCCAAAATCTAAACTTCTGGACCTACTCTGTCCTCATGAAGCTGGTGCCATGCGTGGCTCTGACCGGCCTCAGCTTGGGCTTGCTACGCGTGCTGTACGAGGCGAAGGCGCGTAAACGGCGCCTCAGGCGAGGAGCTAGTGGCCACGCTGGCCACGGCGGCGGCAGCGAAGAGGCCCGCGATCGCACCACCCGCATGTTGCTCGCAGTCCTGCTGCTGTTCCTGGTCACTGAGTTTCCGTCCGGCATTGCAGCCCTGCTGAGCGGCATCCTGGGCGATGACTTCTTCCTGCACGTCTACATGAACTTCGGCGAAGTCATGGACATCCTGGCACTCGTCAACAGCGCCGTCAACTTCATACTATACTGCTCTATGAGCAGGCAGTTTCGCAAGGCGTTTGCTGCCCTCTTCACGCCCCGCATCGTGGCCAAATGGTTTCCCCTGACTTCCGAACCACCAAACAGCACATATGCCACCACTTGTGTCTAGAGCAGGCTACACGCGGTGGCGCCGCACTTGGTGTTTCCCTGTGAGAGTGCGGGAGCACAATGACTATTACGTCACCTCGATTCCTCGTTTTGCTCATGTGCTTGAGGACGGTATCCAAGCCAACGTTGCCCATCCAGCATACTAAGTTAACTTCGGACGCACTTTCATCTCCGCTCTTCCATTACACCCACCATTAAAGTCAAAAGATTTCACAAGGTAACGAACAGACCACAGAGCCCGAAGCTCGTTCTCAGCTTACAGAGCTGACATTGGTAGGCCATGTATGCGCCACATCAGAGCTGGAACGAATTCCTCCGCAAGAAAGCCCTTCCGCGTTGGCCGTGAAGGTGCGCGCGGAGCGTGCTTTGCTCTGAGTCCTGCTCTTTCAGCTCATGCTCCGGCTGGCTCAAAATGTAGCCACTAGTCCTCCACGAGTAGAATGAAGTGCCAATGGGGGAAGTACGAATGTGTACTCGGTGACGAGTTTTATCTGAGAGAGGAAGTCTCGCCACAAATAATATCTTACTCAGCCAACGCAACACAAGTAGGCAGTGTCGCCGTGGGCCCACAATCAAACTGCCAGAAGAAACAAAAGCAGGTGGGACATTGTGACGAAATACGTAATGGAAAAATTAAAGAGCACACCCAAATGTACGAAGCAAATCGTAAACGCCACTATTTGCTTAGACATGTGTCTAGTGCAGAGGAGTCCTTTTTCTGCCCAAAAGACGCTATGAGACTCGCAGCTGGCCTCCAATCCGCAGAAGGGAGGAGTATTCGTGCTCTTTCTCTTCCCGTCTGGTTGCGACTCCAGCTTCTTAAGCCTTGTTTCCGCTCCTGGTATTGTACTTGTAACATACAAATATTTAGCAATGATGGCACATGAGTTTGGGACGGCTTGCAGGCTCAGGCATTCGCAACTTGCGATAAGATATCGTTTCTCACATCCAAGCTGAAGCGATACCGTTCACAAGAATGCACCGAAGACTTTGCTGAGAGCTGTGTGAGTTGTGTATACGCTCCTTTGCGTGTGCTGCTGCCGAACATTTCAAAGGAAGAGACATCGATGGCCCCCCGTCAATCTTATTCACGAGAACAATTATTTTCATTGCTTCATGGGCGGTACTTTCTTGCAGTATGCAGCCCATGCGTGTGTGAACCGCGACATGGTCCCATAGAGACCTTCAACACGTTGCTGGCGATGAGTGCGCGAATATATCCCTGTGGTATAGCTTACTCAATATCTCGTTGTTAGCTGAGGCATCGACTACGTTTCTTCTCTGAGAGCAGGGGATGGGCACGCGCTTTCCATGTGCTCATAGAGCGTTCCAGTCATTGTCGTTAATCGGCAACGCTAAATTTAGAGCATACGGGCAGCGCTTTTCTTGTTGATGCCGGAACGCTGCACAGAGCCTCAGGCAGGAGGGGAGGTGACAGAGCAAGCGGCGCTGCGACCCCAGTTCCATTCGGATTTTTGCAGTCTTAGCCAGCTGTTTTATTGCCGCAAAATAAATACCGACTCGTTCGAGTCAAAGAAGCTCCAGACAAATTTATAAAATTCAATTATATCTCTTTGTGCATCCGTTCGAACACGCTCTTGGCACTCAGCATTCGCGTCGTGTCAGAAGCAATCAGTAGCTGGGTGCTAACATAATGAGTCGCTCTACAGAACCAAGATTATACTTTATTGGTCAGTGCGGATAGCGACTGAACGTAACTGTATTTAAAGTTATCGATATAATGATATAAAAAAAATAAGCAAGACAACGAATAGGATTTTCATTCGCAGGTGTAATGCTTCGAATGCGCCAGACCATCTTGGATTAGATTGTCTTAGCTAGCGCAAGGTTTCTGGGACGAAACTACACACTCATTAGAGCCTTTCAACAATTTATAGCTACTTGTCATTAATATATTATGCATGTTTGGCTCTTCTGTTGCTAGTTGTTGTAGACCATGCGGACGATTCTAAGATCCGGAAGGGCTGCAAATTACAAACGCGGAATCTCTTTTCATACATTACCATACACCGAGCTCATGACAAATCAATCTATTTCTTTCTTTAGTGCAAGGAAACTTTATTCAGGAGTACCGAGTACCGAAGAGCAGTAGCTTTCATCACGGACGATAATTATGCATGAAGTTTGTAATAAAACAAAGGCATCTTGCATCATGCTGGTTTTATGAGCCCGAGAAAGAAATTCCTCAATCTGCGGTGAAGTTTCGGTATTGCTGACTTAACAAGGATGCTATGAATACAAGATTGGCACGATAGCTAATACACGACGCTGGCCCACGTAATGTAGCAGCACATAATAAAAACAGGTCCGATCTCTGCGCCGTTTCAGTTTATGTGGAAGCGCCAACTATTCTTTCTAGCGTGCCACTCCTTGGCTGAAAATGGCGAATTTTTTTTGAAGGCCTATGACATTGTTAAATCCTCTGTTCAAAATTTCCACTATGACCGCTATCTGATGTTTCAAAATGTAAGATTGTCGTGCTTGTCATCCAGGAAAGTAATCAAAGCTCCCTGCGTGAGAAATTGAATAACGTTAACGGAAAGATCCTTACGTCTAGACCAGCCCCGAGCGCACGCGCATTGCACTGATTCTCAAACTGAAAGTCCAGGTAGCGTTCGCTGAGCTCGTCAGTCAGCGCAAAAGCCTGTCACCTTCCATCCGTCGGCGGCTGTGCCCCGCGTTCCGGCCCAGCGGTCGGTGGAGGGATAGCCTGCACTGCTGTAGGGCGCCGCTTATTACTATCCTCGTTGTTATTGTGATTGTTGTTGCTTGTCCGAAGCGTCGTGGACACCCGTGCGTTACTTGTTCGTCGTCACGAGCCCCCCTCCTGCGAGGGGAGCGAAAGCGTTCGTTGTACCTGTCGCGGAAGCCGCGCCGAGCCCCCTACCCGTGGCTGGTCGCCGGCCGGCGCCGCACAAAGACCGCGCTCGAGAGGGCCGCCCGCGCCGCCCCCGCGAGGCCGCTGTCCCCTCCTGCACACGCTTGCTCCCTACCCGCCTCCCTTCCCTATTTCCCCAGCCCTTTTCTTGGCAGAGCCCCTGCGCATGAAGGCGTCGCA
Source organism: Amblyomma mixtum (assembly GCF_055824585.1). Classification (NCBI taxonomy): domain Eukaryota; kingdom Metazoa; phylum Arthropoda; class Arachnida; order Ixodida; family Ixodidae; genus Amblyomma; species Amblyomma mixtum. Next base: position 150,819,651 of record NC_143014.1, on the reverse strand, counting down.
CGGCTGACTCAGCGGGCGACACCGATGCCCGTGATGGCCCGCTGCTGTTCCTTCTGCTGCTGCTGCTGCTGCTGGTGACACACCGCGCGCTCAGGCTTCACTCGATTGGCGTGTTCCGTGATACAGGGCTGCGAAGTACCCCGCATTCCTGCCTCTCTGCTTCCGTTATTGGTCCTGAGGGGAGCTTTGGAAGTGTCTTGCGGGGAGAACGCTTTTGTTGTCCCTTTGTTTCCGGGCTGAAATAAAAGGAATAATACAGAGTCAGGTACTTTGGACAAGTGTCAGCGACAGTGTTATGGTGTTGTAAGTTCACTGAAAACTTGCCCGGCGTCTTGATTATGTTCTTTCTTGTGTGCAGGAGAGAGAACGTGTGACTCAGTGTTCTGCGCACACAGATTTTTGGTCCGTTTGGCCAGTTAAGGGAGGAAGTGCGCGCGCGGAAGAAGCGCCGAGTGCTGTGGCGTCGTGCATAGTATTTGTTTTAGGTGTTAACTGTGCTCTGCGGAGATGGCGAAGATCTCATGGATGTAACGAACTTCTAATGAAATGTTCGCGTTCAACGGTCCGCAGCACAGTGCTGCCGTAATGCACCGGGAGTGTGAAAATGAAAAAAAAAAATAGAACAGAAATGTGTGATAGTAACATGTGTACAAAAATGTAAGCTGCGCAGTAGGAACCCCAGAACGTGCTTGAAGCACACAAAAACAGCACACTGAAGCATGATGATTGCTCACGCTACGGGGTTGACTCCTTGTCAAGCCTTTGCTGTTAACTACGATAGCGGTTTTTCTGGGTCCTACTTACACGACAGGGACATTCGAAGCATAAAAAGTGGAAAGCCTGACATTGCCGCATATTAACGAGGTGGCACGTACCTCCCCTGCGTTTTAAGAGTTTTAATGACAAGTCTTTGCTACATTTACCGAGGGTTATGTTAAAGCTATGGTATTCTGCGAAACAAGACCGCAATATCAAGTCTACGCAAACTTACGGGATACATTTTCTTTTCGTATATGCGCAACTGAAATGGGTTACAATGAGTTCGGAAGGTTCGAACGTGTAATCAGTGCATTCGCCATCATGGCAACGGCTGGAAATGATAGCGACACAAGGTAACCCGACGACTTTGTCAAATTTTCATGGTTAGAAAAAAATTCACCCTGGTGTGCCCGCAATTATTTGTGTTTCTAAATTTATTTCATGTCGCGCATTTCTCTTCAGTCATTGTATGAGCCGATGCAGTCGTCGTACATTAGTGTCAGGCTAGCGTAGCACCATGGCCTGGTATACACTTAATACATCGCACAGTCTATTTCCCCATGGTTCAAGTTTTTTGAGCTGTAGCAGCCTAATTTTCAGTGAATTACTGTCGTCTGCTTCACTGAAAATTATCTGTCCGGAGCAGTTTAGCTGCACAAGCACTGGTTCCACTCGAGTACGTTTCCCACGGCAGTGCTTTAGAAACGTGCACTGCGCGAGTTTTCGTAATGCGTTATGCAAACGAAAAAAGTCATACAATATAGTTGCCTTGTTTCACTGGTATTGGTCAAGTCCTAATTAGCCTGAATGTGCGCAGGAAACCATTGCGCAACTAAAAACAACTAATGCTGCAGGCGAGTTGTGTAAATAGAATGAATAAAGCCTTGCACTTGAGGTCTCCTTCAGAAAACTAGCACTTCGAAGTCGAAAGTGGTGCACATATTTTGCAATGTTGCCTGTGATTACGTTAAGCGCAGAGATAACTTTGAAGAACCTCTGGAAAAATCCCTTGTCAGTAACCCTCCAACATAACATGTGACCCCCGCATAAATGGTTTCTTGTGACGAGCTTGACATCCTAGCTATCCAACGTTGTAGAGAAAACAGCAATCACTATGTTATTTACCAGCACTCTCTTAGTTACATTACGCATGTGAACTTTGGCAGGCGCTTTCCATAAAACTGTCAACTGAGCTCAGCCTGTATAGAACGTTTCGAATTTTTCATTGCTTGTTTCATTTTTTCCAGCTATCAGCAAAGGCTTCATTTTCGCTGATGATTCGTTTTATTCCTGTTAGATAGTGAAGCGCCCAGTTAAATTAAAGCAAGGAGGAGTTTTCGGTTCAATTAACTTGTGAGCGTTTCAAGTCAATTTTATGTTAAAAGCTACAATTCTGCTTCTTCCTGTTTACGTCTCCAAGCTGTCATCGATTGGTTGTATTTCTGTCTATTTCTCTTCAACCTCAGCTTCACTGACACAAAGCAGCGCTAGGGCATTTTTTTTTTCGTACAACAGACTGACGCCTTATTTCCTCGACGCTTTCATTGATCAGTTGATCATTTCGATTATTCGCAGCCGTAAGAGGTTCACGGACGGGTAGAACGATGCTGTTGTCAGCATCGACCGGTAGCTAACGCTAACATGCTAACGCGAGAGGAATCCGTTTCGCACCAACTTCAAAGCTTAAAAACCACAGCCGCTGTTCAGGCTTCATTATCAATGTGCACCCTTGCACTGACAATCCTGATCCCTACATAATGAATGGCTGCTAAGAGTATCCATAAAAATTCCAAACAGGGAGAGTTCGCCCAGAATTTGGGATGGGACGAAGCGATTTTCATCATGTACCCAAAGTGAGCGTTGCTACTTGTGAGGTAAGGCATGTGTGTGTTGTTTGTGTTGAACGTACCATCCATTTGTGCCCAGTGACTGTTGTGCAGTGCGGATGTTTTACTTGACTTCTGCTTTTGTTGCGAGCAAATTCTACAAAATAAATTGCCGCGGCCTGAAGCCGTTTTCAAAATCCTTGATTTTGCTCAGTCTCTGGTGCTGAAAATAAAATCATTTATCCCGTGTGCTTGTTCGCCATTTCCTTCCTCTTTTCTTCAAGAATGTTTAACGTTATAGGTAGCCGATCTATAAAAGGGCTTGTTCAGCATACGCTGTTCTTTTTTCTTTTTTGCCACATACGGCTGCAACGCATTTTGACCAAGTCGATAGAAGCTATGAAAACTTTCGCAGAATCGGCAGTATAAACGAGAAACTCGAAAACCCCTCGAACTAACTACGAATTCATCTTCTAGCGAAGTACTTTTCGAGCGAAGTGTGAATTTTGCAAGCGAAAGCGTTGGGCAGTTTTCGATAGAATGACGAGAGTCTCCTCTGTGTACTTCTGAGACGCGCGAAAATTCCGCCAGGAGGAAGACCGTAACCACAACCTCGCTTGCTGTCGGCCCTCAATCTACGATAGCGTCCCTACCCTCATATTTTCACAGCTTTTCCTAGCCTAACCTTCAGTAGGTTCCCGCCCGCAAAATCTTCGTTCTATACACGTCTGAGGTGGCCTCAGCAATTATGTAGCCGCCGAAGTTCCCGTGTGACCGTACCGCGTCATCGAACATTTCGGAACGGGTATACTTAAGGTAATAAATAGTTATTTCTCGCTTAATTTACGTGTATGCTCCAGCCACAGTCGCGAGTCGTGTTCGTGAGACCTAGGTCTTCACGTGCCACCATTTCTTCAGTGGCCCATTCTGACTCGTAGAAGGGCAAATTTTCCTCAAATTTTAATGTTACTAATGTGGGCGGGCTGTAATTATCTTCGTGTTTAGTTTTTCTTTTCGCCGCAATACACACGAGGCTAATCCTCTGGCATTAACCCCCGCGTCTCCCCATCTATTGTCTACAAAAAGCTTGGTAATAGCTGGTTCAGTAGAGTCTTAGTAAATAAAATCGAGATCGTCGACACAGCTAGCAAATCCAATGGCTTGCAATTTGGAACGCAAATGGCCTTTTAAAACCGAGGAAATCGTGAAATCGAGTTAAGTCTAGAAATTACGAACTTTCGTACACTTACAACTGAACGAAAAAAATACTGCACGGTGGCAAAGAGTGCTCACTTCAGCAGCTAATACTCCGTGTCCATAACTCCTCCTTCATGGTGGTGACACCAGCGTTCTCGGACGGCATGGCATCTTTGCGTGTGCTATTAAGCGCAAAGCCGACTTGAAAGCTGACAGTGGATGTCCCGTTACAGCAGTGTGGTTTCAATACATGGTGTCGAAATGAATCTAAATTCAAACGAGAGCTAGAGCCGAACCCGTCTTTTAGCCTGGAATCGGAACCGAAAGGGACCTATCATTTTCCCACCATATTTGAAGTGAAGAGCCGCTCTGAATTGATCTGGGAAATGATCGAGAGAGTGTGCTCATGCTGGCCAGGCGCCATGCATCGTTCTTGAAACAAAGTGAAAGGATCTGTCCTCACAGAACCACCAACAATTTGTGCATCGGTGTAGCACTGCGTTGTTATAAAATTAAACTTGGCGCATCAAGGGATTCGCTTCCAGTGTTCCCAAAAATCGTTTACCATGTCGGTCTCTAATAAAATAGTTTGCTTCCGTCGAATGCTACAGTCGAATGCGACTCTTGCAGATTAAAAGATGAAAAACCCAAGATTCAGTAATAGTTCAGTGAACAATTTTAACACAAACATAAACAACCACAGGGAGAGGGCACACATACTCAAGCGCTTGTGTATGTGTGCCGTATCCCTGTGTTTGTCAGTGCTTGCGCGAAAAATTTTCACTGAATCATTGCGCACCAGCTCACACAAAATGAAGTTTTAATGCAGTTCAGTAACGGTTTTGAGCTCAAATAAAACGGAGATTGCGACGACTGAGGTTGACAGGCGGTTCCACTCAACAGTGGTCTTTGGAATCAATAAGCTGAAAAACATGTCATTAGTGTGGCAGGGAAATCATACTCATTTAATGACGAGGATCACTACTGGAAAGTATACGTGATGGAAGGTATACGAGGTCTGTTAGAAAAGTATCCGACCTTTGGCCGAAGAAAAAAAACTGGCATAACTGGAGCGTTGGAAACCTAATAACCTTCAAAGTAGTCTCCTTGGGGCTCCATATACATCTCCCTGCGGTGCTGCCATTGTTGGAAGTATTCCGAAAAGGCCCTTTTCGGAATGGAATTTAGCTCTGCTGTCGTTGCAGCCATAATGTCCTTTCTTTTCTGAAATCGCGCTCCTTTCAATGGCCTCTTGATTTTAGGAAACAGCCAGAAGTCGTAGAGGGACATATCAGGAGAGTAAGGAGCCTGTTGAACTACAGGAGTCTGGTTTTTCGACAAAAAAGTCTGAATCACATGCGAGGAATGTGCAGGAGCAATGCCGCGAGGGATGCGCCAATTTCGTGTTGACCTCAATTCCGGTCTCTTGCACCGCACAGCACCAACTAGGCGATGGAGGACATCCCTGTAGTACTCTTTAGTCATTCTTTGATCCTGTGGGGTGCGTACTCGTGGTGTGCCACACAGAGGGAGTCAAAAAAGAAGTTAGCATCACTTTGACATTGCTGCGCACTTGGCGGGCCTTCTTTGGTCTTGGTGACGTGGAATGCGCCCTCTGTGACGACTGGGATTTGGTTTCCGGGTCGTACCCGTACACCAAAGACTCGTCACTAGTGATTACGGCGTCGGTGAAGTCAGGGTAACTGTTTGTGGAATCCAGCATCTCCTGTGAGACTTCAACACGAAGCTGCTTTTTCTCCACCGTCAGCAGCTTCGGCACGAATTTCGCCGCAACTCTCTCCATGGCCAAATCTTCGGTGATAATGGAATGTGCAGAAAAATTGCTGATGTCCACCTCTTCCGCAATTTCTCGGATAGTCACACAACAGTCCCGCATCACCACAGCCTTCACTTCGGCAATTACCTGGTAATTTAGGCATGTTGATGGCCGACCGGAGCGTGGCTCTCTCTTCACAGATGTGCGGCCGTCTTTAAACCAGTTGCACCACTGCTTAATCTGTGGGCTGCTCATAGCATCATCACCGAAAGCCGTCTGAACATTTCGAATGGTTTAAACTTGGCTATCGCCAAGTTTCTAGCAAAATTTGAGGTAGTCGCGCTGCTCCTCTCGCTCCGCCATTTTCCTAGCAACAAAAAACCGACGAGAGCACTGCGCACTGCCTCACTCAAACGCTGCTTCCCAGCGACTGACGCTATCGGCAGGCGGGAAAAAATTCGTGCATGCGCACGAGGGTTCAAGGTCGGCTGCTGTAAGCGCGCTTGTTTCATATCCATCAGGTGTTCGCAAAAAAAATAAAGTCGGATACTTTTCTAACAGACCTCGTATATGACTAATAATTGTTAAAGGGTCAAATGCAATATAACAATATTGGCACCTGTACCAGCTACCTACATGGTAAAATATGAGCAAGTTTCAAGGCTGCTATCTTTGATGCAACACTACATAGGCAGGACCAGTTGGAAAATACAAGGTTATTGGGAAAACAAATTGACCTGCGACGCATACTGCTCAAACTTGTGAGAGTTGCTATGAGTTGCTTAATGAGGTTGGTGGTCGTAATGCCTAATTTTGGAATATGACATGAGCCAGTGAACGTACATGTTTCTGGGGACGGAATGGAGCTTCCTAATGAGTGCATATATCTCTTTTTGTAGCATGAAATGAAAGAAAATAAAATAACAATCAATATTAACGAATTAACGTGAACTGGAAAGTGGAAGAAAGTACGTAAAATGACAAGAAACCACAACAGACGCGTACTCTATCCCGCATCATGCGAAAAGGTCCGCACCTCATGAACAGTAGGTTGAACAAGATGCAATACTGTGTGTTCGACTGTCTCACTAAGTACGCACGCCGCACAAAAGCCGTCATTTGCTACACAGATCATTTTATTGGGACTCCAGCCACCTCCTCCATCCAGAAATAAAATCGACGTCATCGCTTCTCTCGGTGGCTGCTCAAGGTAATGCGTATTATATTCGTCGGTTAGGTAGTGCAGCTGCAGGTGCTAGATCAAAAAGAAAAGAAACAAAGTGCAAAAAAAGACAGGGCTCTTATATTATAAAATAGCGCATAATAATTTGTATGTTATATATTATATTAGGTTTTTGTATTATTATTTTTCTGCATCAAACATTACTCTGACCACTGTGCAGGCTGTTTGGCTTTTCTTGTTGTTGTTGCTGCTGTTTCTGTGGTAATGCCTCCTGAGGCAATCCTATTTTGAAATGCAAACTTTAAAGCCAGCCTTGCGTTGCCCGGCCAAATAGATGCGAATTTTCAGTATGCGTTAAATGACTGGTATAACATCGAAAGTTCGCGCTACTGCGTAACCGAAGGTGCTACTTTGCACCTTTGTGACCATGCAGCTATACAGGCGCGCTATCCCTGGCACACGAGGAGCAGTGGGATGTAAAAAATCACGAAGGCCTGAGCGGCCGCTCGTGAGAATGCACCGGCTGAACTGGATTTATGGCCCCCTTTTTTTGTTCTTTTTTCGGGGGGGAGGGGGGGGGGGAGGCGCATTAAGAGGTGCGGTTGAGAGCCAGGCTCTATTGCACAATGCAGTGCTTGAAGTTTCTTTAAAAAATAAAGAGTATGTGTATCGTTTTCCTGTGGAAAACAAAATTAAGGGCGATGTCTAGATACGAAGAGGGAGGGGGGGGGGGGGGGGTGATGGGAGGGGAAGGAGCAACGCACTGCAATGCCGCATAAAGGTTGCCTTGTTGCTGGGAAGTAACCACTTCTCTCCGACTGCTGGTTTAAGTGTCGATTTCATGCGACCATCCCGATTTAGTGGTGCGAAACCAATTTTGTTATGACGCGAAAGCAGCTCCTTTTGTTCCATACATGCAGTCAGGCGCAGCCGTCTGCAGCAGCGGAAATATTCAACCCGCATTTCAAGAGCTCAATAAGAGCCACAACTATTATGGACAACAGATAATGACAAAAAAGTCTACAACCATTTAGGAAACTTTAGCTGAGAGTTGAGGAAGTAACGAAGAAATATTTGTTGCCCTCGAATAGGCGCCGAATATAGAACAAAAGTTACAGTCGTTCAGACACCGCGAGTATCGATGTAAGCATGAAATGCAAAGCAGGAAAGCCATAGCACATTCTACGACACTCTCGGGCAGCCGCCGCACTCATGTTGCGGCTAGAGACCACGCGGAAGCGTAGAAAGAACGTACCTGACACGTAGGGTGGCAGATGGTCATCCTATACCGCGGGGACAACTTGTTACACTGCAGCAGGGAAGTTACCAGCGCGAGGTGACGGCTGCCAATAGCGTGTTCCTCCGCGCAAGAGCCAACGACAAAAGCTTAAGCTGAAAGCTAGCTTTTACTGCAATGCCACAGAAAGTTGTCCCCGAGTATTGTAATGCCCTCCATTTTGCCTCTTGTTGTGGAGCGGCCGTTATAGACATCAAGCATGACGATAACGACGGAGGGGCTAAGGGCGATTTGTGCCCGTCCCCTTTGTGTCAGTTAAAGTCACGATATTCACTCTAATGTAAATGTGGTAGGCAACATCAACTGTTCTTTCACGCAACACTATCATGATGAGCGCTCTTAATGTGGCGCCATTTGATTATCAGTGTTATTTTTTAGCAGGAGGCGGTGGCAGCTGCAGGTGGTGTTGCGGTGATTTCCGGGTGGTGTAGGGTATCAGGTGTCGAAGTTGCCACCGAACATTTGGAGCCACAGATAAACGAAGACGGCAACGATTTAGCCATTATCAAGTGTTGTGCACTAATTACAACGCACAGTGTGAGACGCTGCGCCGATGGCCGAGTTGTCTGTAGAGTCCAGAAATGAAGCTGTTTCCAAGCGCTGGTCCGAATCTCTCTCGGGGCTATGGTGGCACTTGAAAGTTCCTTTCTACTTGATGGCATTCGGACGAAACATTTTTAAATATTTCAGAAAGGTAGAGCTTCATGTTCAGCGTGGTTTCAGGATGACGTTCGCTTGCCTAAAACAAAATTGGCTCGGGATTTCACTCGAAGGGAAAATCACTGCCCTCGGAGAAGCAAGAATTCGTTGCTACCTGCGCGTTTGCTGCGCACGCGAGCTAAGATAGTGCATCTTTGGGACTGCGATTCGGCTTCGTGTCCTTTAGCGCAACTTACCGACTCTTGATGGTATTGGGTGGAATAAAGCTGAAAGATAGAAACTAGAAGTCAGCAAGAAGATTTAGGAGCCAATGCAGTGCGAGGCTATGTGCATTGTAAACAAAATAGTCGACATTGAGTGTTGCATTAGAATGATTCAGGCAGATGAAAGTTAGAAGGCGGTCATTCACCTTAGCTCATCGATTTAAAGTAGACTATCCAAGCCACTGGGAAAGCAAGTTCGACAACATTCCAGTAAATGAGTGATGGCTAGCCACAAATGTCAGAATCCGTCATATAAAATAAAAAACAGTACTGCCCAATCAAATATACATAACCGTGCACAGGAAGTAAAAGCTGTCAGGCAACCAGAAAGCCGCTTCATCGTAACGGTGGCAAAAAGAGAGAAATCGAGCGCGAGATTCTCTTGGAAGGAAATCTGGGAGAAAATGTTAACCACTGTAAAGGTAGCTCCACGTGAAAATCAAGCACTAAGGTGCCTTCTTTCTCTTTTGGAGAGAAAACGGTGAATTTTTTGGGAATGCAACTTAACGGGGCAATCTACAGGCTCGTTTTGTATAAGTTTATGCAGTTTAGAACGCTTCAGAGCTCATTTTGTTTTCCAGCTTGATTTTATATTTAACCTTCTTTGCGAGCACTGAAGATGAGAAATACAAGCGTATTTCAGAATGACAGCCCTCGCTGGAACACGCTTCGCTTGTCAGTGCCAGCTGTCGGCGCTTAACAGGCTGGACTTCATCTCCTCCGTTGTCGTATAATAATGAGCCTGCAATGACTCTCCACTTCCTGGAAGTGCTTTGCCTGCTTAGTTCCTCAACACGAAAACAGAGGAGACTGTCCGCTCCAAAGTCTTGTGCACGTATCTTGTTTCATTTCGCGCTATATGACATGAGACGCGAAATGTTTTTTTTTCCTAATTTAAATGCAAAATAAGTTGCAGTGATAAAGAAACCAGACACTCCAATATGACTGAAAGTTCCATAACGCGTCGGCACCTCGATTCTTTATAGTAATCCCTGCCTAGATAAAACGCCATGCGTACACAGCTTTCAAAATCACACTCAATGGGCCACAATAACAAAAATCGTCGCTTTTACAGCGTGAGCTGTGCAGTCCTTTTTTCTCAAAATATCCGTGGTGTGTGTGTGTGTGTGTGTGTGTGTGTGTGTGTGTGTGTGTGTGTGTGTGTGTGTGTGTGTGTGTGTGTGTGTGTGTGTGTGTGTGTGTGTGTGTGTGCGTGTGTGCGTGCGTGCGTGTGTGTGTGTGTGTGTGTGTGTGCGTGTGTGTGTGTGTGTGTGTGTGTGTGCGTGTGCGTGCGTGCGTGCGTGCGTGTGTGCGTGGGTGTGTGTTTATGCGTGTGTGTGTGTGTGTGTGCGTGTGTCTGTGTGTGCGTGCATATGTGCGTGTGTGCGTGTGTGCGTTCGTGTGTGTGCGTGTGTGTGTGCGTGTGTGTGCGTGTGTGTGTGCGTGTGCGCGCGTGCGTGCGTAGGACACATACACTTACCCTCAACGTGCATATATAGTTCCACCCTTCAGAAGACTCCGTCCACCAGACGTCTAGCAGTCTAGGAAGCAGCTCAACTAAAAATTGACGGCTAAATGAACTACAAAGACGCAATGAATGAGAAGTCGATCACTGTAAATACGGAATGTCGAATCATATAGTATGATTGCCTGGGCATTTCTTTTTTCATTTTTAGTGACTTTGGCCGATGTTTTATTCAACAGATATTTATCCTTATCAATAAAGCAGCCAAAGAAAACCTACATTTCATTTCTTCATCTTGAGCGGTACGACGCGATAATAACCAGTTCAAACCGGCACTAAACGTGTGAGACCTGGATCCCAACATTATCCGAACGTGAAGAAATTTCGGGTCAGTGCGCTCACTACGGGTGCAACACAACTTTCGACGATGCTTATGCCGCTTTCTTGTCTCCTAGACCAAATGCCTCAATAGGACACAGATGTTCGTATCTTTAGGAATGAAGGATGAGCTCCACCAGTCGTGAACTTATCTAGCTGTAGTCTGCTGAGTAAAGGCTTGGTAGTAGCTCAGTTGTTGCTCCAGGCCAAGTGAGCGAAAAAGCATGAATGTCAGGAACTGTGTTCCGCACGGACGCTGGCCTCAGTCATACATGAAAAAAAAACGTTAACAGTTAAAATTATAGCCTATGCAGAACAGTACTGAAAAGCGGGAAGTGTGGGAACATATGGAACTAAAGGGATATAGACAAAGTTTTTTGCGTGCCAGCGTTTTTGCTTTCAAAGATCCGTGTACGCCGAGTAATCAGAAAAATGAACTGGTACAGCTAGAGGGTAGCCTAGTGCTCTCTGCTTACTCTCTGATTTGGCATTGAAAGGTTTCGGACGCGAGCGCATGGCTCCTTCCCGACACCACATTCAACCCGCTGTTGCGTCAGTAATTATTTGGGCTGGTAAGTACTTGACTAACGAGAAATCCGTCTGCTCGCGCCTCCACTAGGAGCCAGCAAGCAGCCAGTCAGGTTTCTCGTCACCATTTCCTGACGGACACAGAGAGAGACGTTACAATTTTTGTTCCAGTCGTAGTACTCGTCAGTCGATGTCGACTTCCGTGCGGATGGAATTCCGAAGCTGTTGGAATGTAAGTATTTAAAAACATATTTAATGGTGCCCAAGTCTAGGCCTGCGATAGAGCTTGCCAGTTGGCAGCTCTACACGCTGAGAAAACGAAATAAACATATTCTTTCTGGGGCTGAGAAATTCCGTGCCTTTACACTTTAAAGCTCGGACAGACTGGTTGCGCACTGAGTGGTTGCAGTGTGCAAACCTGCCAATGCGTAATCCCTCAGCCAGTGCCTTAGTTTCATATCCGTAGGTGGTTTGTAAGCATTTTAGCAATGAGAAATGCACCAGCTAGCCTCAAGCAGAATCTTTACTTCGCTTGAGCACAATGAAAAAATGTCGAATAAAAAGTCGTTGACAAGAAGGGCTCTATACCTTGCGTTCTGAGTTGCTAAGACGTATGAAACGGTCACTGTATAGAAAAAGAAGCGCGAACCACCTCAACAATTTTTGTTTGCACGCACTCCCTTGGCGCTTGGCAGAAACTTGGCGAAATAGCAATATCTGTACAATTCAAAGCGCTGAACTACGACTCCCTTCAAATGTAATGAAGTGATGAAACTAAGTACCAAAATGTGGCTGGTGCAAAATTTCTCCGTCACTATTCAGAAGCAGCGCGTGGTGAATAATCCGTGCTCAAAGAGCAGATGCGCCCTCGCCCGATCAGGGCAAATGAATACTCATAGCTCGCATATTATATGAAAAAAAAAGAACATGAGCGGCCTACGGTTTAATTCCATTCTTGTTTTTTTTTAGAGACAATATGGCAAATATATGGATAGCAGCATGGTATGCAGTCATATCCTGCGGAACTGCGCACAAGGTTATTGACCAACGCACCGTGCGGTCGTCTTGGTCATTATTAGAGACCGGATTTTAGGCAAATGCCTATTTTTTTCAACGCTTCGTAGGCGCACCATTTTTACATATGAGCACGGATTAGGTGTTGACAATATGTTTAATACCCTTTTTATAGTGCCTATAAATGCCTATTTTGGGTTTCAGTGCCTATAAATGCCTATTTCCGACGTCGGTGCCTAGAAATGCCCTATTTTACAGAAAATAGGCCTGAAATACGCTGTGGTTTTGCTTTCAGATTCTGTTTGCTTCGAATCCATTTCGGTTTTGAGTAGAACACACACATTTTGAGTAGAACACACATATTAGATGACCTCGTCAGTTGGCTGTGGTGAGCGCTGCACCTGCGCCGGCTGTGTACACAATACCAACCACGTCAGCCGAAAATATCCAAGCAGCCTTTTTCCTATTTTTTGCCATTTTATCGTGGCAGCATGTTGATGACTTTTGCTGTTAAAGTGGTAGTTGACCAGATGACACCGCATTTCGGAAAGTATATGGAGTAAGTTATAGGTTCGTCCAAATAGTTCCCAGATGGTTCCAATTGAAACCAACTGTAAAATGTTGCATAAACCTGCTGGAGACAGTTTAACTGATTTTTTTCGAAAGAAGATTTTTTTCTTTCTGAAGAACTCAGAAAGCACTTCAAGGACGTTAATGAACTTATTGCTTCAGTCAAGGGTGTGTTTTTGAAAGCGCCTCCTCGTGTGTGCGCGTTTAAAGAGCAGTTGCCGGAAGTGGCTCTCCCGCCGGAGCCTATCATCACACGTTGGGGAACGTGGCTGCAAGCCGTTGAATACTACAACTACCACCTTTCTGACCTGAAGACCGCCAAAAACAGTTTTTCAGATGATGAGAGTGCTCTAGTCAGGAGGGCTCAAGCTGCCCTCTCTCAGGACAACCTCCGAGGAGGCCTCGCGTACTTGTGCGCTAACTTCACTTTTCTTGCGAGCACTATAAAAAAATGGAATGTGGGGGTGTAATGCTCAGTACCAACATTGGAATAATTGACAATGTGCAGCAACGAATCGCTGCTCTTCCTCACGGAGAAGTTGCCGAGAAAATCCGCGCAAAGTTGCAGCCCGTCTTGGGCAAACACGAGGGGCTCTCAGTCCCCAAGCAAATTTCAGGAGTGTTTACCGGTGGACATTATGTGATACCGAACAACATAAAGCCATTAAATGTGCCAAAGTACAAGCACGCTCCTGTAACATCCGTTGATGTTGAGCGTTCCTTTTCAGCATACAAGCTTGTTCTTACTGATAAGAGGCGAAAATTTGAGTCCATCAACCTGGAGATGGTGCTTGTCTGCTACTGCTTCCACAGCTTTAACAGTGATTTCTAGATGGATGAAGTTTATTTCACCATGGATTCTCGTGGAAGTACGTAGGCCCGTGCAGAACTACGATTCTCTTCAGCATATTCCGCCTCAAGCAGCACTAGTGTGTAACATTTTCTAGCATCTCGTATTTATGGTTTCCAGACCCTTCTAATGGCAAGCACCATTTGACAGCCGCGTGGCTCCAGACACGTGAAGCCACAAACTATAAAACACTGTTCAATTGCAGTGTGAGCGAAGACTGAACTCATTTGTCAGATGCTTTGAATTGACAATGTTTCTATCAGTTACATGGCCTACTGTTAAGGTGTTCACTGTTTATACTTTTGTACACGACAAGCGAATTGTTTGTTTCGAGGTATACCAAAACGTTTTAAAACGGTTGCTAACCGTCCCTTTTGCTCTGCTGAAGCATGTGTATTGTACAAAAAGTTGGGCGACAGCCTTAAAAAAAAACGGCTTCTAATGTTCGCACGTTGCTTAAGGTCCCAAATCATTCCTGCTGTGTTTTTTTTTATTTTATGGCAGATATTGCGCGCTGAAGTTCGGAGCTGTGTGCACTTTTGATAAAGTTTATAGTGCCTATTTTTCTCCATTAGGTGCCTAAAATGCAATTTTAGCCGCCTATTTATGGCGCCTAAAACGTGCTTTTTAGTGACTAAAAATCCGGCCTCTAGTCATTATACTTAAGTCCCTTTTGGCCTGTTGAGAGCTCGTTTGAAATATGGAGGACAATCCAGTCAGTCGCCCACAAGCTGCCGTATCCACACTGGCCGTATTGATTTCGGCAGCGGCGGAAGAGCAGGCGTCGGAACAAAAGCAGAACAGTCTGCATTGATGCAGGGAATCTTTTATTAATGAAGGAGATGTTACATCGTTCCCCTATTGGCTTGTGTCTACACCTCACCAAACGTTTATCGGGTAAGACAGCTGAAACCTTGTGGCGCAGGCCAAATCCTTTTTATGGCTTTGCTTTCCCCGACGTCTCGAATATGCTTCCGTACATGCTGTCCGTGCAGCGGCCATGGAAAGGAAAACGATGGTACATTTCACTCAGCACTGTGCACGGTCTACCGTTCCAGACAGTGGCTGCTGTAACCCCCAGGGCTTTGACTAAAACATGAGGTCATGCAGGTGTTCTTAACATGCACGGGCCCAATACTGTATTAATGAGCTGCCTAATATTTATTTAGTCTATGTTTTTTTTTTCATCCCTTGTCCTCCTTGCATGGGTACCAAAGCTAGCGTGCAGGTTACTGCAAAACTCGCGTATTTTTACACCTTTTTTATATCTGGGTACTGTGTACATCTTTTAACGAATATTTTAATATCTTTTCGGGCAAGCCTAGCAGCACCTTGTCGACTAACTGTCATTCGTTTAGTCGCGTGTTCAAAAGTGCTAGCAGTAAATTAAGCACCAGTGTTGCCATGCAGGCAAGATGCTATTATAATATCTTTTCAGAGAAATCTTTTTGGGCAAACCTAACAGCACTTCGTCGACTATCGGACATTGTTTTTGGAGCGTGTTCAAAAATGCTGGCAGTATACTGAGCACGAGTGTTGTCATGCAGACAAGATGCTATAATAATATCTTTTCAGGCAAGTCTTTTGGGGCAAACCTAACAACCCTTCGCCGACTATCTGACATTTTTTTAGGAGCGTGTTCGAAAATGCTAGCACTATACTGAGCACGAGTGCTGTCGTGCAGACAAGTTGCTTAGGTACGCAAAGCCAATATTTATTCTAGCGTGGCCTTCAGAGGAGACCAATTAAAGGCTAAATGTAAAAAAAAAACCTGATAGTTTATTAACTTCTTTACCTTATGTAAAGGCAATTACTGGCCCAAACAAAGATGCTTTCGCTAACTTCTATCGCAACAAAAATTGGCGCACTTACCAGGAGCCCTTCATAGAAGTTGTTATATTGCCACGCAGACATGCATAACATTGGAATGTGGGAACTTCAGAATATTTGCTAAAGCATCGTCAACGCAAGCATTATTCCCCTGGCTCAACCTGTCCATAAACAATAACGCAGTTCTTGCTTCGGCTGTGTTGCGTGCCATACGGCAGCCTGAGACCCTTACTGAGACATCCGCGACAGCTAGACGTTTACACGCTGTGTCAACATCTCGTTGGCTACGACCGTCGTCGCAAGGCGATGCTATTGACCGGATTATGTTCTGTAGTTCCCATCTGCTTGCCGAGCTGCCTGATGTATGCGGCCGAGCAGAAGAGCCCCAATGACAAGTGGACCGTATAGGGGCTTGGTGTCCCGCGCGTGGTTCCGTCACGTGCAGAAAACTTCATCGGACTAAATTCTGCAGGTGTACCGTTCGCACATGGTAGCCTGTATATTAGAAAGTTAAAGGAATGCTTGAGTGCTCCTGTTCACCCGTAATACCAATAACAAAAAGAAAACATGCAGCCTTTCTCGTTGTTGAGGACTTAGGTACGCGGTCGGCTGCCCTGGCTGTCTTCCCACTTTTAGGTGTGGCCATATAAGCTGGCGGCGCCGACATAGTACAGCTACCTTATTCCTTGAGTCATCCAGCACCATAGCTCCAATTATCCTCATTTTCATCATCATCTACGCCCCACCGCTTTGTGTGAGTGTGGTGCGGTATATACACAACGTGTGCTTTCACGCAGAAACTGCAAGCTCGCTCAAAGTGGCGCCACCTGTTGCACGCACGTTGGTTGATATAACAGTTAAAACATAGGGTACGAGTTGTGGCTGCGATGGCGGAATGGTGTGAGGTGCCGGGAAACGAAGCCGCTTTATTTGCGTCGCGTTGGTTCGAATCGCTTGAATGGCAAATTTTTCTCTGCTGGATACCGTTTGGGACGAAAAATGCGGCTTTGGAGGCTTTTTTGTTTTGGCGTTAATTTTGGCTTCCGCTTCGGCGTAGGCTTCACCGCAATCTCGAGGTTATGTTCCCCTGAGTCTGCAAAGGTAGGAGCCATAAGCAATTCACGCTTTATAGCTTGCGTGGGGCTGCGTGCTTTCAAGTAGGGTTAAGGAGTTGCCAATCTAGAGTTGGAATGATACCGTTATCAGTCGAAAACAGTTCAAACGTGGAAGGAAATATGAGTGGAATCGATAGAATTGCCTTAAGAACAGAACAGTGGAAGGATGGGCTCATTTCATTTTGAATGGGCAACTAATATGAAGGCTTCGTCACTCAACAAGAGATTACTGAACATTGGTATCCATGTTAAGAGGTGCTAAAAGTTCCTTGAACATATGCCGACAGAATCGAAAAAATGGGAGACTTTTAATAAAAATGTCGTTGTTCCAATACTGTTTAATTCAAAATCTGTGAGCGTCGTACGGTGACATCCCAGAGAATGCGTGCTGCTTTCGGCGTAGCGATACTTCGATCAGTCAAGTACTTTTCATTTTCCTGGCATCACCCTTACGCATTCCATTCGCCAATAATGTTGCTTCGCTACGCACCGTGTTTTTTGTAGCATTTGTATGTATATATAGTACGCAATGGGCCGATCACCTCAAACTACGAGTATCGCAAGAGCGGGCAAAATTATATAAAGGGGATAGACAGAACACTCCCCGCAGCCAAATGCATTACTGTTCCATTACGGAAATTTCGAAACAAAGAAACATACATCTTGTGTCAAATCACGTGCCAAAACACCATACGTAAACGTTCGGTTTCTTGATCTTTCACCTCATGCGCCCATTTACAGCGCGTCAGAGCATAAGAAACAAAATTCTTTGAACATGAACAAGGTAGGCATTTCTGAAACAAATCATAGAATGCTTTTAGCTAATAACTACCAGAAATACTTCGAACAAAGCAGGTTTGGGCAGTCAGCATTGCAGAGCGGATGGCTATCTTTGGCTTGGAGTAAGAAGACAGTACAGCCTTCTCTATTTGCGAACTTGCGGCAAAAGGTGATATGAAATTCTTGTGCAAAACTACCTAATAATAGCACCTTCAAGTCTGCTTTCCGATTTAGCCCACGCAGCACATAAAAGGATAGCCCAGCATAAGCTCTGCGGTGAAGGCGTACTTCATGCGGTTAGTCTGTCATCTTCAAGTTAGTGTACAGAATAAGGGCCTGCACGTAGATATTAGTACACGCGCGTAGGGAAAAGCAAGTTTCATCACAGCATGATCATACATTGATATGAGGTATATGTCACAACCGAACTTGCCGTAATTGCTTCTATACCTTCCCGGCCAAACGTACTATACCAGACGCAGGCGCTCACATGGGCAGTGGCAAGACTTATTACGTCTTACTAGTAGTGGCCTATATATAGAGTGTTCTGAGCAGCACCGTAACAAATTGATGAGTATTTTGTTGCCATAACAGGTGTTTTCTAACAAATTACCGTTGGGTTCCAATTGGGGGAATCGAAATTGGCTCGCAATCGGCACTATGATTAACGGCAAGAATGAAAGTTATTCCTGTGACAGGTGTAGAAGGTTCACTGGTTTGAAGAAATGGCGAGGGCGTCAGCGACTTTCCAGTATGAAATGATGTGGGCCGTATTCATGACTACCCCCCCCCCCCCCCTATGTCCCTCAGACCAACTATATGTCAAACATTCTTGGACAAAAATTTTGAATATTGAAAAACTGGTATAGAAATACTGAAGGTAATGGTCAATTGTTCAGATATGTAGCAAAAACTTTCGTTTATAGTGTTTCCATCGCTCGTATCGAACAGTTAAGACTGCCACAGAAAACCAATGGGGAACGCTTTTGACGACAGCAAAATCGTTAATAGCAAAAAAACACAAGCCTGCCGACCGGAGATCTGCTAATATATTGATTGTTGTAGTGAAATTTTACAATATATGAAAAAAATGCGCACATAATCTTTTTCCCGTTCAAAAATGGTGTTGTCCAGAATTATTTTGCATGGATTTGGCAAAAACAAAGTAAAATCAGATAAGCAAACAAAAGAACAAGGCGACGAGTGTCATGTATAAAGCATGTCGATCAAGGAGAAAAATCGTCCGGCTAAATAAGTGGCGCGATGCAACCAATTGCCGTTCCCTCATTCTTAGTTTGGGGGCATGTTAAAAACAGGAAAATAAACACAGACACAAGGGACGCGGTCGGGACTGGCGCTACTTGCAATTGGCCTTTTAATGCAGAAGCAGAAAGGATATACACATCGTCTTACCCTGCTGGTGCCGCCTATCAGCTGCAGTCCGATAGGTGGCGATTAAAATGTCAAAGTATATTTTAGTTTGTAGACTGGTGTCTTAGAAACTCACAGCAAACAGAGAAATAACATTCAGGACGTTTAGCTATAAGGAAACTTTATATGCAAACAAGAATATGACGATCGGAGTGTATAATGTCACATTCCATTCATGGGAGAGAGAGAGAGAGATGGAAACTTTTTTTTTCGTCCAGAAGGCTTCGTTGTGCTTCGTTGGCCTGTCCTTGAGCCCTTGGTGCTCGGCGACTTCCATGGCTCTCGCCACCATCTGGAGTTGGTCCTCCAGGACGTAGCTGAGCAACGCAGCCTACCATTGCTCGGGATTCGAGAGCTGCAAGTCCTGAGATCGTTAGTCATTTGGGCATTCATACAGTATGTGTGCTAGTGAGGCTTTAGGGTGCGCACACATTTTACTCTCCGGAGTATAGACGATTTACAGCGCCGTATCGGGGAGGCGGGAGGGGGGTGGGGGCTGTAATCTTTAGCTACGTGATCAATCCGCCATTACACGCCTCCTAACTGTTCGGCGACTGCCTCGTCGCGACGGCTGCTGGGTTTGGTTTTTCGGTTCCGACAGCCAATGTTTCAGCTGATACGGTTGTAAAGGACTGGGAAGATAACACTAGGGTTTGGTCAAAGCTCCAAAAGACATGTGAGTGTAATTTGATCACTTGAGGCCTGAAAACGTTATCAGGCTTCATATCACGGAGAGCCGCTCAGCACTCCGCCTCTTCGAAGCAACGAATTGATCGCCTGAATGTTTGTCTTTGCTTCCGGTGAAGGCTTTGCTGAGTGATTTTTTATTGTTATTCTCTAAAACAGCAAGAATTAATGCTCGCGCGACAGCGCAGGTCGTTGTCGTATTGGGTACATGCATGCAGACATCGCTCTAAAACGTTCACATGCACATCGTACGCATTTGTTTACAACCAGCTAACGGCGCTTCGGCAACGCAAAATGTTTTCTACTCATTTTTTAAACGCAGAAAGGCGACCAGAATAAATATGCACACAGATGTTAACTATCATAGCAGCAACACCATGCATCAAGCAGCCTTCACTACCTGGCGGGCAACTGTTTCGAAGGATTCCCCTCTATAAATGTATTAACGTGCGCATGGCAACGCATTTATGCTACAATAAGTTCACAATTACGCCAGCCTCACACCAAATTCTAGTACGCTCCACGCTCCGATGTGGACATGAAAATGCTGGAGGTCTCGTTAGTGGTAAGTAATGAGCTTCACTGTGAACGCTGGCCTGCGAGGTCAATTTTATTGACGGTCTCGCATGGACCACGAGCCAGCACAACCAGCCAGCACAGCAGCCGTAACGCAAACGGTTTACTCCGAATGTGGTCCACGGAAACCGTACTTCCCGGAACGAAGTTCAACAGTAGCACCTAACGGAATGTAATACACGGACCGACGGTAAGCGTTGTCCGCTTGTACGGCTGTGCACTGCATAATCTACAGCAACGGTATGCAGGAGCGCAAGTCTTCTTTTTCGTTCCTGATTCGGCCTCGGGGGCTTCTGAAACTAATCCCCACACACTTAACTTATGAGCAATGCAGTCTCGCTACACACGCAGACGAAACCGCCTGCAACGGGCAGCACGCCGTCACGGTTTCGGCAGCGGAGCACTTTCTTCATGCGGCTATGTTGAGCACTTATCGTTGTGACTTTCCAAGATCGAAATATTTCTTTCTAGATTAGCTGTCCAGCTCTGGCGGACGTGTTTGTTGCATTCGCCCGTTCGGAAAGGGTGCATGGTGAACGAGCGCGAACATCCGCAGTACGACATTGTGCAGTTCGAGGCCGTGAAGCTCGTAAACGATCACATACCACACCTTTAACTCTCCGTAGCAATTTTTTCAATCCACAACACAGCATGCATTTCCTCTGCCTTTCCGCATCTTCGTAGCAAGAACACATTCGGCAGCCACTCTCAAATTTCTACCGCTGCGTCGCTGCGTTCACGCCGGCGACATGCGAGGCTCATAATGGCGCCTAGTGCCGAGCGCGCCTCTGGCGCCATCTGGTCACAAACAGAAGTGCGCGCAGTAAGCAGCCTATACTCTCTCTGATAAGCTAGACTGGTCATTCCATGACTGTCAGAACAAGGATCCCGACTATCACGTCGCTATCGCATTCAACGATCGGTATAAACCAGCTCGTGCACAAAAAAATAACAAAAAGAAAAGAAGTGACGAGAGAACGAGTTTACGAGAATGAGAACCAACCAAAATCAATGGTGAAAGATACACATAAAAACTTGCCGGCCAAAAAACGAAACAAAAATTTACGGTCTAATCCATGCACCGCATATTGCCTCACTAGAGGAATGCATGCGTGTTATGCCGTTTTTTGCAGCCATATGCTACCGGGGTCAAAAAACTCTAGATGCACGTGTGGCGACTTCGACCTAAAAGCGAGATGTAAATCAACAATCGCCTCGTTTCTCTAGCACACATGAGAGAACTCAAGTACAGCTTTCACCTATACAAGTACGGTCTAAAACTACTAGCCGATAAAAAAGGTTCCGTGATTTGGTTGTCATTAGCGTGTCCTATAGGGACTTTTCTCCCCGATAGTACACACCGCAGGCAATGTCACTCAAAAAACCTTTACGCACTCGTGTCCTTACGCTAGCAGTACGCAGTCGCGTGGCAACAGGGGTGACCTAGCGTACGTCTCGCATTTTGCCGGCGTCCCGGTGCGAGCATTGGTTTTGATTCTCATTTACTTTCCGGTGGTGTCGCGAACACGACGCCTACAAAAAAAAAAACAAGGACGCCAGCATTCGCACAAGCACAGACATTTAATGCACGTGACGAATTGAGAGAGCGTAAAGCACATCAGCAAGGTGCGACGTTTTCAAGGAGTTTCTCTTTGGTCATCTCCTGAGGATATTGTGCCCTCATAAACGTATGAAGTTTCTCTCTCGTACGGCGTCTTTATTTATATCTTTGCTTTCTTCCTTGTCCTTTACAGTGTACGAAATTCGCGCCAGTTTTTAACCAGGTTTGTTACAGTCGCACAAACTGCAAGCTAGCCATGAGCAAGTGCTCTTTGCACAAGCTTCTACGACCTGTATGTCAGGTGAAAGCAACAGGACCGGCTGCTCGGGTCGGCGCAAACGGCACTCGCGCGGCGCTTTTCCGCTACCTATACTTCCACCCAAAAGACGTGGGCTCAAATCCCACTCGACCCTATATCTTCCTACGTGTATTTTCTCGTGTTTTCTTGAAGTGTGGACGGACGGGCGGACGAAAATCTGGGGACGAACGTAGGGAGAAATGTAGCTTCCTTCATTGAACTAAAATCCTTCATTAAACTAAAATTGATAAGATGGTCTAAAACCTAAGAACAAAAAAGTTGAATGGCGAATGCATAACCGGTAATGTGGAAATTCAGCGCTAGCTCACTGCGGTAATGATTACGCTCATAAAGATGCAGCCCATGCAGGGTCCACGCTCCGTCTGCCTTCCTCCATCCCTCCATGCTCAGCTGCATACTACGACGACGATGACAAACACGCTTTGCCCGGGAACGTATTCATTAACAGCTAGCGCTGTAAAGTACAGGCGATCCAATAAAACATTTAAGATTCAATTATGAGTCCATCATGTCCTCTCCGCTTCCCTTGCATCTGTCTCTTTTTTTCGCTGGCTAACATATGTTTGTACTTTGTAGCCTATGCCACAAATGTCCACCGACTAACAGGCCAAACTAAACGCTTTAGCAGTTCTCATTCTTCCTTGACGCAAACTGCACAGGAACTTTGTATACATTAATTCTAAGCATCGTGGCGCCTACTTAACACGTAGTCTAGGATCAGAAAAGCAGGCCGTTCGTTGCAAGCGCACGGGTGACGTTATCTGGTGTGAATTAAATTAATTTCGCTGCATATGGGACTTTTCGCACACATGAGCCGGAGAGGTGATATTTGTGCGTGGATGTATCAATAAACACACTACCGCCATTGAATGGGAAACCATTCAGAGGCCCCGCATTCCATTCGAATGCGTAGCCATCTGTGGCCACAGCTAAATTTGTCGCGGCGTGCCTGGCGATCCATCCCATTCAATCCGATATGGACGAGGTGAAAAATGCGCAGTCCACTCGCGACGCGTTGAATCCCGCTGGCGTGAGCGTTGCTTGAACGCGTTTCGACAGACGTTAAGGAACAAAGAGCTTTCCATTCGTTCCGCATTCTTCACGTGATAGCTGCGAGCTGGTGTGTCGTTACGCAGTACTCCTTTAGATGTAGGCTAATCACAGACCATCACGATGAATCACCAGAGAAGCTTTCGCAGGGACGCAAGCTATCACTCTCTCTTGTTATTTCTATGCCTCCCTCTGCTCAGTAACCTGGAAGTTCTTCAAACTAAGTAAAATTTAAAAGAGGTTGATGTAGTGGGCAATCATCGCCAAGTAAGACTGTGGCGTAGCAACTAATTTTTTCGTTGTGTAACTCGTTCTTTCTTTAACCAGAACACGGATATACCCACTCCGGTCTGGAGAGCTCGCGTTGCAAGAGCCGGCCGATTGTTCGGCTTGGCAGAAAGCAGAGCCTGTTTGTGGGCACTCAGACCCCCATACAAACATCCCGCAGTGCGACTATGCATTTGACGAAGACAAAACAAAGCGGATAAATGCGACAAACGGGACGGCCAGTGATGTACGCAGAAAGCATCGATCCAGAAGAACAATAGCGCCGCGATCTTTTGGAGCTTAGCAAGAAGTAACAGCGCTTGTCCCGCAGTCCCCTCGGTCGCTTCTTATTCCTTCCAAAAAGATGAAAATAAACAGGAAAAGGGGGGGCCGTTGTCATTTACAGATCCCTACGGTGGCTCGTCGCTTCGCTTGTTTCTACGCGATCGTTGGGAGCACGATAACACTTGGAGAGCATATCAAGGGCGAGCCTACGTGCACCGCCTATAGAAGCCCTGCTGGTAGTTCTTTCGATCGCTGCGGCACAAGATGCGACACTGCAACAGCTTGGTGCCTTCATGTCGAGCATTCAGAGTGTATCCAGATGCATTCGCTTCTCTATCCACGCTCGTTCTTGGTGGGTTGCTTCAGGAACGCGATTCCTTACATGGGTTTTTTTTTAGTTATTTTCAGTGGAGCGAGCTAACACATCACTCAGTGAAAATACCACCAAGATTCGACGAAATGCTAACTGCAAATGCTGCTTACATTTGCGGCAGTAAAGCTTTAACCCTAGTTAGAATGGCCTAACGATGAAGTAGGCTACAAATTTGTGTTTATTTATTTCAAGATTCTGTCAGCCTATATAAAAAGCCCAAGTAGGAGAGACATGGAAATATTCCCTTGATTTTGGCGCAAAAGAAAAAAAACAAATGGCAACATAGCATGTCAAAGCATAAAAAAAAACAATGCGAAAAGGTGTGCAACATTTCGTCCAAATTAAGAAAACGTTCATCCAACGCCTCACTGAAACCAGAGGCTTAAAAGCGTACTTCAAGGAGCAATTCACAGTCACAAATAGTTGCAGAAAAAATGCTGCACTTAAAAGTTTCCTTGTACAAAAATTGGCTTTGTGTTTTTAAGTGTTTTGTATTCGCCTTACAGTGCCGGGTTGAAGACAACCAGGTGTCGAAGTGTTTTTTTTTTTGTTGAAAGAATATTACGAAGAAACCAAATCCTATTTATTTTCCGACGCGGAGGGAGAAGCGTAATTTTAATTTCATCCTTCAGCTCATAGGCAAATCATTTCTTCTGTATTTGAGTAACATAGAACCTCTGTTTATTTAATGCGCTCGGAAAAATTTAGTCTCCTTCGTGTTCGGATCCCATATAATAAAGAGTTATTCGAGTTTAGTGGGCATGAATGTTTTATATGACCCAAAGCAAAATACCCCAACGGGTGCGTCTGTTTCTTCTTTTTTAAGAAGCCAAATATTACAAACGCTGGAAATTAAATATCTGTGATATGCGCAGACTGCTTCAAATGATTAGTTAGTATAATTCGTAAGTATTTCTGATTAAACACAACTCGAATGTTAACGTTCTCTAAAGGGCACTAAAATGAGCTGATAGCCTTTTTTCTCGCAACTCGTATGCGCACTGTTTATTCATGTTGCGGCCATTACCAGCCTTAAGAGAATGTCAATAACCATAAAACCTTCTTGTAGCACATCGTATTGTAAGGATTTTTTTTATCCTCTCAAAGACAACTCAGTCATCATCAAATAATTTAAAGATAAAGAATTAGAAACAATATCAATCAAATCTCTACCTTGAACCGAGGACGGATGAATGCGACTACCTGAATGAGAAACAGCATGGGTGCCAACCCCCTTCCCTGCGCTATTCCAGAAGAGCTGCCAAACAATTCCGATACGGCAGCATTCAGGTCAATAAAGTGAGTACTGTTTTCTAAACAGGCCACTGTACAATATAATAAGGAAAGCCGAAAAGCTCTAATTTGTAAAGGATTCTTTTGTCAGAACCTTATAAGTGCAGTTCATCTTCTTGTCTCGAATCTTCAGTGCATGAAAACTCCTGAACAGTCATACCCATAAATTCTGAACAAGCGCATTTTTTCAACAGGCTGTTGGTTAATGCAATTTTTTTTTTGTATATCGCAAGATTGCACCATAACAATTAAACTATCCGCATATCCCTCCTCGGTACGCTTGTAGTTTTCTGCTATTTTTGTCACAAACGCATCCTGCTGGTTGTTGTTTTCTATTTCAGTCGTAACTTAAAAAGCGAAATCTTGTTACGCATCGCAAGATTAGACCATTCCCATCATCAATATTTTCTTAACAGAATCACAATATTCCGCAAGTGCCTCGCAAGTATTGTCAAAAACGCACTCCACCGGGTTTTAATGGCAGTCTTAATTGCTCGGTACTAGCGCAGGACAAACTTTAAGAGCAAGGTTTTGCTACGCATTGGAAGGTTAGGCCATTTCCATCAATGTGTTCATAACAGTGTCTTAGCAAATTTCGAAGTTGTCTCACAATTAAAAGTGATACCCAGCAAAGCTAGACTTGAACCACTAACTGTGTAATGGATGCTATGCTCTTTCTGAATCCATGCTGTAACGACAATACTATGCCTTTACTCTTTGGAAGATTCCTAATGAGGCGCGCTACTATAAGCATGGGATGTTAAGGCAACTAACAGTCGACACGAGCCCATAGTTTGATACACTCAAACTTCCCCCATTTCGTGAATTTTTACCGCTCGTGCTATTTTCCAGTCACTGGTTAGATCACCGGTGCGCGAAGAAAATACAAAAAGTTGACGTGCTTAGGTGGTCTGATGCGCAAGCAAAATGCGGTTTAGGGTAATGCTTTTCCAGTCGATGTTTTTCCCTAACGCCGCATCCTATTGCATGAAAGTTGCGCCAGTTATTTCGCTTCACTTTTACCAGCAGTACTAGAACAGGGGCTAATTGGTTTCGCATCTTGGTTATAGCGCGCTACTCCCCCACACAAATGACAGACGAAGAAACACACGCAACAAACAAAGCGTGAACTCGCAACTGTTTATCGGACAAACTACTTTTGCCGGCTTCCATGGCTCACTAATGACTTTATGCTTCACATTTGCGGCATTTACACTTCTCGCCACTTTTCCTGACTTTATCAATCGCTAATAATTTTTTATGCTTTTATACTGGTTCTATTATATGCATTTCGCCGTACGTGGCGCGCCGCGTTCCGTCGGCCTACGACGCACTCTCCCTTTCGGCGCTCCTTTCCTTCTTTTCGCATGCGCCGCCGCTTGAGGACGACGCTGCGCTCAGCTCTTCGCCGATGCACTCGAGCTCGGCTACCTGCAGGCGCCGGAGGCTTCCCTTGGCAGCCACACAGAGACACACACCGAAAGTTTCACCTAGTGGCACTCATACTGCTTGCACTAAAGAGTGTACCTAGAAATTTCGCAATCTGTTAGCGATAGCACTTAAGAAAGCGTTGGAAATGCCGCCATGTCGGCAGCTTTTTTTTTTTACATTTAGTTTACAAAACACTGACAACACACCGTTAGTTGATATTAGAGAAAGATCGCTGGGATCTATATATTTGTGACGGAACAGCGCAAAACACCGAGACAAGAGACAGCGATTGTCTCTTGTCCGGGTGTTTTGCGCTGCTCCGTCAGAAATGAGTAACCAACATGCCCAAGCTGCTGTCCTGGCTGATCTATATATTGTTCCATGGTTCCAGTAATGATTAAAGGAATCAGCTACCTCCTTTTCTTCCGGTTTTCATTTGCTTTTATTTAGTCTATCGCTACCTTTATCTTAAAAAGGTAGAGTAGAACTTGCAAGGATCAATATTTCATTTATGAATTACTTTGTAGTAATAATTCCGTGCTGTAGTCAGCATTTGTGTGATCTTTTATGTTAATTTCTCAAAGTACTCAGTGAAAGTAGGTGTCTCTGCCGATGTCGTTTGTGCTCGCATTTAATGTGAGTGCCTTCACGAGTCTCCCAAGGTTCCTTCGAAACGGTCAAATTTTCCTCGAAGGAATAAAATTAGCGATAGGTCACACTATTATCTATCTTAACTTCTTCCGTGAAATATGAATATCCTTGCTACTATTATTAATTATCCCGAACTTCTAAGTAATCAATATTCTTCTATAATGTTCAATCGTCCACATGATCAATGTATGGAACACTCATAAGTTGGAAGTCCTGAAAAATTTTTTCACGCTTAAGAAAGCAACCGAACGATAACAAGAAGCGATCATGTAGGTGTATGAGCTCATCAACTCGACAATAAATCACTGATTAATGTCGATAAGAAATACGGTTTGCCAAAGACTGTAAAATATGTCATATATGTCGCATTGTAAGCCAACCAGAACTTTGAAGCTGCGTCAGTGCCAGAATTCTGATGACGCACATGGATATACCCAAGTACAATGTCGGCGTTCCTAAAGCAGCTGTAGTATTTGTGATTGCGTCAAGTGACGGTAGACTACTCTCTTTTGCGTCCGACGGTAGAAACAAGTTGGATCGTGTTCGTGCGCGAGGAACATGCGTACACCAGAGGCTCGCAGCAGCATTAGACAGGCGAGCTTTGCGGGGCCTATGGTTGGTCCATGCTTGACATGCACGCCTAGTACGTTAAGTACCCTTGACGGCTTTCGTTTCGTCTCTGCGATTCTGTCTGTGTTTGCTCCGTCTAGTCCAGCAGGAGGCATGGGTTGTTCTTGCGTAAGCGACAGGCTTTTCTGTTGCGGTTCTTGTGTTTGCTTCGCTTGCCCAGTGGAGACGCTGGTCATTGTTCCCAGTTCCTTCCAGTTCGCAAGCTCTTTTATCGTGCGATACTCACCCAAACCGGATTTCGAACTTGCGTTATCAGAGTTTTAGCGCAGCGGACTTGTGTAACGCAAACTGTAGGCACGCCGATTCCCGAGTATACAATATGATCACTTCAAAAAATAATGTCAAATAAATGTAGTCGTAGGAGGATATGGGAAGAAATGTACAGAAGAGAGCAGCTTTCCTTAGACAGGCACGAGAATTCTAAAATTCTATGTGGGTTTGCACCAATGCGAAATAAAGAAGGAAAAAATTGCCCAATATGTTTTTCGGAAAACATTTTATCTTTCTCTACGGGACTCAGCTTTCGTCAAAATTTTATTCTCGCAATTTCTTACAACAGCCTGGAACTTGCTAAAAGCTGATACCGCTAGCACTTCGCGAGGACACACAATACAAAGTTGTGAGAGCCGTACTTTGCACTTTCTTTCCTATCGTTATAAAATCGCTGAAAGACGCTTTCAAAGGCACTCACATTTCCTAAAATTCTGAAAACAAAAAAGTAAATGAAAAATGAAAGGTTCTACCCACAGTTTTATTGTGCAAATTAATACGATCCCCATCAATGCCTAACGATGTTTCCTGAATTCATGTACCAGTAAAGCTTATTTTTTAACGATGCATGCGCACTATTGATTCCACTGGCTAGTATATCCGTATTAATATCTTCCGCTTTCGGTCCCTTCTCCATGATCCTTCGCGCACGCGTGGCATACCAGCAAATGTAAGATACCACGCGTATAGCATAGCCTTAATTGCCTGGCAGTAATTCAAATGATTGTGGCCTGGGCACCTGGTAAACCGGCGCTGAATAAATGCCTTGTCATAACTTGCCGCATGTGTGTGCTCGAACCGCCACAACGATACGAAGATATCTCATCCTCGCAGTGCCTTTAGTCTGAATACCTCACTTTCTAATAGTTACGAGAGAAAGATAAAATTGAACGTCAGGAGATAGAGAATAGTGGGATACAGTGAAATTTCACCCAAAGCAAAACGACTGGCAGAAAACAGAGGAAGGGAGAGCTAGAAGAGTGGGAAATGGGCAGGAGCCTCCACGATCTACTCATCTTATGCCACATTAAAACTCCTCATAAGATTAAAAAAAAACTGACGCGGAAGACAGACGATAGCAGAGGTAAAAGTGTTGCTTCGGGCAGCACCAGACGCAGGCCGTCCTTCACGAGGCAATGACAACAAACGACCAGACTGCCTTGCAGAATATTTCCTCTGTGCTCTTTTCGCGCGTCCTTCTACATCATAAATAGCAAAACCCCTTTAGCTCATTCTTCACGTTGATGACAGCATGACACGGCAGTCAGCCAGCTTCCAAGCGCATTATCCAAGGCGTGCATTCATGCATTCGGCGAAAGTGGTAAATTAATTGTCGGTAGTAAATAATCATTGCTTGCTCGGCAAGGCAATCAGTGTAGTCAATTCACTTGGGTAGCTTTTAGCACCAGCGGCAAGGTACTGAGGAATAAGATATTGAATTCGGTGCGACTTATCTTCGAGTCAGTTCCTTCGGGGTTCAGCATGGGTGTTCTGTGGCCATCGCAGGGTTTTGCCTAACTCCATCACTAAGGCGACGAGCAAGCGTCGGCGCCAGTTCATCGCCTACCAGCTGGATGACTGCATGGATATGTCAGGCCTCTTTTACCTGTTGCCCTTCCAGAAGGTCTTTACCAGCTGCATGCTGCACGGCCTATCATCTGAGCTAACTCAGTTTATATATTTTTTGTTTATGTTGTGTCCCCTTATTGCTTTTGTGTGTGTGCGCCCCCGCATCCTCCTCCTAACGACCACTCGCATCCTCCTCCTAACGACCACTCGCATCCTCCTCCTAACGACCACTTGCCCTTCGTCGCACGCTGTCGCCAGATGCCCCCCCCATGGTGCGCCCCCGCACCCTCCTCCTGTTTTGGGAAGCCACTCCCTCCCGTGGACGCTTCTCCGCTCCCTCCTTTCTTCGGGCGGCCAGTTCGGCTCCTGCCTCGGTCGACGCTGGTCGCACCCTCATCGGCTTTAAATAAACGAAGTCTTAAAGTACCGTGTGCGTCTTTCGCTGCATTCAACACAGCGACCGGACACGACAGTGGCGACGAGAAAGTGGATTCGACCCGCGCTACGCAACGCTATTGACAAGCCATGGCTACGCGAGGGTTTCCCAATCAGATACCAGAGTTCAACGGCTCATCGTGGTCATCGTGGGTTGGACGCCTTCAGTTCTACTTTGAAACTAACAACATCACAGACCCAGCCTTGAAGAGGGCCAACCTGCTGACGCTGTGCGGGGAGCAGACCTACGATACTGTCTGCGCCCTTATTCAGCCAAGCACACCAGCGGCAGTGTCTTACGACGACATCGTAAAAGCGCTGCAAAAGCACTACGACCCAAGGCCATCCGAGGTCTACAGCCGGGCTCGCTTCCAACGACGAGATCAACTGGGAGGAGAAACTGTGAGCGCCTACGTAGCCGCGCTCAAGAAGCTCGCTGCCGACTGCAATTTTGGAACGCTGTCGACAACAGCTACCGGGCAGGAGGGAGACGCAGCTTCTTCTGCTAACACCACCATGCTTCCCTTGGACGTGATGTTACGCGACAGATTTGTGTGCGGACTGAGTGACGAGTCACTGCAGCAGCGCCTGTTCGCTGAGAAGGACCTCACATTCAGCAAAGCTTACGACATCGCCGTTCGAGCGGAGAGCGCCGGTCACCAGCAGAGAGGGATTCGCCGGAACACCGAGCCGGTACACCAGACAAGCAACCAGGTGCGCAAGCCTTCTGTTGTTGTAAAATCGGTCAAAAAGGCACAACGCTGCTGGCGGTGTGACGACCAACACAACCCCCAGGGATGTCGATTCCAGTCAGCCACGTGTAATTTTTGCCACAAGCGAGGGCATATCGAAAGAGCATGCATTACGAAACGGAGACTTGCCAAGATAAAGTCACCTTCCCAGCCTAATCACAGCGTCAACGCCTCAGAGAATACGCCGCTATCTGATCTCCATGGAACAACATCAGCAACACCATCTGTGTTGTACGACCTGAACACCATGAATCTCGGCACGCGACCGAAGATTTTTACAGAAGTAAGCGTACATCACCAGCTGATTAAGTTCGAGGTGGACTCCGGCGCAGCCTGTACTCTGATCAGTGAGGACACGTTCCGAACTTCATGGCCATCTGACGCACCCGCCCTGCAACAAGACGACACGCACCTGCGAACGTGGTCAGGACAGAATCTGCCACTATTGGGCTCTGCCAACGTGCAGGTTAACTACAACGGCCAGACCCATACGCTACCTCTGCTTGTTGTGAAGGGCACAGGATCAAGCCTTCTAGGGAGAAACTGGTTTTCTCCACTAGGCGTGATGATATGCGGCATACACCAGACGCCGAGCCAGAACATGGTTGAGCAACTGCAAGAGAAATACGAAAGAGTATTCTCGGAAGAGATTCCAGGAAACGAAGGGCCCCCGGTCACACTGGAGTTGTTGGACAACGCGCAACCCAAATTTCTGAAGGCCAGGCCGGTGCCGTTTGCTCTCCGAGATTCAGTTGAAAAAGAGTTGGACAAACTGGAGCAGCAAGGTGTCATCGAGCCGACGCAGCATTCAGAATGGGCCACACCACTTGTCGTAGTTCGCAAGAAGAACGGAACCATACGCCTCTGCGGAGACTACCGGAGCACCGTCAATCTTGCGACTAAAGCGTCCTCTTACCCGCTACCGACACCTGAAGAAGTATTCAGTGTACTACGTGGCGCAAGAGTCTTCAGCACATTGGACCTCACCCAGGCGTATCAGCAGCTGAAGGTGAGCGAGTCAACTGCTGAATTATTGGCAATTAACACACTGAAAGGCTTGTACAAAGTCAAGCGACTGCCTTTTGGCGTAGCTGCAGCCCCGGCCATATTTCAAAAATTCATGGAGACAGTGCTTCAGGGCATCCCAGGAGTTTGTGTCTACCTTGACGATGTCATCATCAGTGGCACTTCCACTGAAGAGCATGCAGTGCGCCTAGAGCTCGTTCTCGAAAGGCTAGCAAACGCTAATTTGTGCATAAGCAAATCGAAGTGCTGTTTTGCGGTGCCAGAGGTGCAATTTCTGGGACACCGAATTGATGCGGAAGGCATTCACCCTACCGAGGACAAAGTGCGAGCGATCACAGAAGCACGAGCTCCAACAAACAAGCAGGAGCTACAGGCTTTTCTCGGACTCTTGACGTTCTACGACCGGTTCTTGGAACAAAGAGCTACCGTGGCCAACGACTTATACCAACTCCTTCGGAAAGATGTGACATGGACATGGTCGCCACGCCATCAGCGGTCATTCGATGCCCTGAAAGACCTGATTCGAAGATGTACAGTCCTCCGCCACTACGACGAAAGGAAGCCTCTGCTTTTGGCTTGCGACGCATCACCGTACGGAGTCGGCGCGGTTCTATCGCAAACTGACGAGCAAGGAAGGGAAGCTCCCATCGCCTTCGCCTCACGTACGTTGTCGCAAGCAGAACGCAACTACGCGCAACTTGACAAAGAAGGGCTAGCCATCGTCTACGCGGCGACACATTTTCACCAGTACATTGCCGGCCGGAAGGTGACCTTTATAACCGATCACCGACCGCTATTGGGCATTCTGGGACCACAAAGGCCTATGCCACCAACTTTGTCTCCGCGAATGACACGTTGGTGCATCAAACTCTCAGCGTACGACTACGCTCTGGTCTACCGCAATGGGAGTAAACATCAAAACGCCGATGCGCTAAGCCCTCTGCCACTAGACGCAACTGTTGACGAACCATTTCCACCAGGAGACGTTCTGATGTTCGAAGCACTGCCAGAACCTCCGCTTACAGCAGGCACAGTTGCAGCATCTACGCAGAAGTGCGCAGCTCTCCGGCTAGTTTACACAGCTGTTCAACAAGGCAACGTGCATAAACTCAAAGGGGACAACTTCGACGCTTACCGCAGGCGAGCTACATAGTTGAGCACCCATCGCGGCTGCATCATATTTGGGTCCCGAGTTGTGATGCCGAGAGAACTACGCGCACAAGCTATGTCTCTCATCCACGCCGGACATCGGGGCATCGTTGCAATGAAAAAGTGTGCCAGAAGCTACATGTGGTGGCCTGGCATTGACAACGACATCGAAACAGTGGTGCGAGAATGCAAGCCTTGCCAGAGCAGCCGGAGCGCCCCGCCGAAAGCTCCTGTCCCAGAATGGGAAAAGCCAGACACACCATGGCACACACTGCACATTGGTTTTGCAGGACCAATTGAGGGCTGCACTTTCCTTGTGGTCGTAGATGCCTACACAAAGTGGCTTGAGATAAGGCAAATGGGACAGACGACTTCGGCAGCAGTCATTGACAACCTCCGATCACTATTTGCAACGTTCGGCCTGCCGCGCAAGGTAGTGTCGGACAACGGAACACCGTTTGTGTCTGCGGAGATCCTCAAGTTTTATCGCGACAACGGGATCTCATCAGTTACATCGGCCCCCTACCACCCAGCGACAAACGGACAAGCCGAGCGCTACGTAGCCGAGCTAAAACGCGCCCTTGAAAGAGATCAGACAGGCTCGCTGCAGCGCCGCCTTGCGCGCTTTCTCTTCAAGCAGCACACGACGGTTCAGAGCACAACAGGCGAGACCCCCTCGAAAATGATGTTCGAGCGTGAAATGCGAACCCAGCTCACAGCCATCCTCCCCGAGCCAAAGGCAGAGACGTTCCGGGAAGAAAAAGCAATTCCGCGCTGCGGCACGCTTAATGAGGGGCAGCGCGTCCTCGCCCGACAGTTTCTGAAAAAGCCACGCTGGGAGGAAGCTACAATTGTCAGACGCATAGGCCTGCGCTCTTGGCTCGTCAACATACATGGCACAGTAGCACGCCGACATCTCAACCAGCTGCGTAGATTTACGACGCCGTCTGAGAGCTGTCCGCCAGCGGAGAGAACACGTGCACCATCTTCCCACATAGCCTGGCACCTCTTCCCGGAAGAAGAGACTTCGCCCAGGACAGACCTAGGAGACACAGCGAACAACAGCCAGCCTACAAGTGTTTCTCCCCCGAGCGCACAAAGCCAGCGCGCCTCCACGCGTGAGCGCCGACCCCCTGCACGATACCAGGCAACTTTCTAAGGGGGAAGGAAGTGTTGTGTCCCCTTATTGCTTTTGTGTGTGTGCGCCCCCGCATCCTCCTCCTAACGACCACTCGCATCCTCCTCCTAACGACCACTCGCATCCTCCTCCTAACGACCACTTGCCCTTCGTCGCACGCTGTCGCCAGATGCCCCCCCCCCCCCATGGTGCGCCCCCGCACCCTCCTCCTGTTTTGGGAAGCCACTCCCTCCCGTGGACGCTTCTCCGCTCCCTCCTTTCTTCGGGCGGCCAGTTCGGCTCCTGCCTCGGTCGACGCTGGTCGCACCCTCATCGGCTTTAAATAAACGAAGTCTTAAAGTACCGTGTGCGTCTTTCGCTGCATTCAACACAGCGACCGGACACGACAGTTTAAATATTTATTTTCAAAACGGGTTTATTGGGCCTAAAAGAAGCAGGCAAAAAATAGTGTTTGACTGCCCGACGGCGATCGTTCCAGAACCAGGGAGCACCGCGCACTCAGCAATAGCACTGCAGCTACCGCGCCGACACATCTCACGTCGTTACAATGGCCCCCGGGGAGAAAAGGAGCCATCCTGGCGACTCAAGGCATAGTGCACATTACGGGGCCAGGATAAGGCTTCACGGCCATGAAACCGTTTCACGGCCATGAAAGCGCAGATCAGAGGAGGGTGTCAATAGTTCGACGACATAGTTCACACGAGAAGCTTGAGATT
The DNA here is from genome assembly GCF_055824585.1 of Amblyomma mixtum. Classification (NCBI taxonomy): domain Eukaryota; kingdom Metazoa; phylum Arthropoda; class Arachnida; order Ixodida; family Ixodidae; genus Amblyomma; species Amblyomma mixtum. Next base: position 150,784,550 of record NC_143014.1, on the reverse strand, counting down.
CAACAGGGTAAGGTCCGTGATATTTGGCGGGGAATTTGGACGATAGGGCAGGAGTGCCAGAAGGGATCCAAAGCCAAACAAGTGAGCCGGTAGGGAGGGTTACAAGGATTTGACCAGAATCCCGGTTCTCTTTCTGTCGATTCTGATCATCGGACGCTAGTGAACGGACGAGTTGGCGACATTCCTCAGCATACTGGCAATTTAGGAGGCAGGCGTGCAGTCTGATGCATCATGATCGTAGCGGAAAATTGTATCAGACATACTTATAAGTTCGCGTCCGTAAAGAAGAAAGTACGGAGGATATCCGGTGGTGGACTGGACGGCGGTATTGTAGGCGTACGTGACGAATGGAAGTACGAGGTCCCAGTTAGAATTATGGGGACTGATGCACGCGGTCAGCATGTCACCGAGCGTCCGGTTAGACCGTTCAGTGAGGCCGTTGGTCTGAGGATGGTGCACCATGCAGGTTCTGTGAACAATGCGGCATTCTTCGAGGAGCGCCTGAACAACCTCTGATAAAAACACGCAGCAGGAGTCGCCGAGAAGCTCACAAGGGGTGTCGTGGCAAGGAATGAGCTGGTGGAGAATAAAGACATGGCGCGTGAGATGGTCAACGGCGACGATAACCCAGCGGTTACCAGAAGGGGAAGAGGGCATGGACCCGTAAAGGTCTCACGCAATCGAAGATGGCAGTGGCCCCCGCAGTCAAAGTGACGGACAGGACAAGGTAATGGCTGCGACGGGCCAGAAAAGCGAGGGGGTGTTCTTGTAGTGTTGGCAGTTAAGGCATGAGTGAATGTAACTGCGTAAAAAGCTCTGCATTCTACGCCAGTAGTACCGGTGCCGAAGTCTAGTGTGCGTTATCAAAACAACGGCACGAACAGCCTGGGGGTCTACATGGAAAGACGTGCGGACTTCAACTCATAGGTGGCGAAGAATGACGAGAAGCCATTTTCGACCGTCGGGCATGTAATCACGACGATAGAGGAGACTGTCGTGCAGAGTGCTGTGGCGGGCTTGACGCCAAAGCGATCGAGAGGCTACTGCAAGAAAAAAACTTACAAAGCTGTGAATATTTGCAGCAAAACTGTGCCTATAGATCAGTTCAAAGAAGGCAGAACGGGGAATAAACTACGCGCTCTTTTGCGTTATTTGGGCTTCGTCATTTCGCCTCCCATCTTTTCAATTTATTGCGTCACTGCTCAAAATGATCAGTAGAAAGTAAATTCTGTTGTTCTCGTCCCATCCAAGTTGCGCATTCACTAAATTCGGCGCTGACTCCAGGCTGTTCTGTTACATGGAAGGAAATGGCGAGCTACCCCTCCAGCCTACACCTTCGACCGTTTACTCCCGGGTGTGCTCTTCAGTGTACGTTTTAATTATAGAACATACATTCAAAGTATCAACGTCCTGCTTGCCCCAAAATGTGGCAAGAAAGCGGTCTGCTTTTCAGCAGTATATATAGGAAGAGGTTGTGAAGAGAGGAAAAACAAAGTAACGCACCCGCAGTGCGCTACGTTTCGCATTTTTCTTTTAATGAAACTAGCCTATACGGCACTTAATGACGAGAAAATTCCAGCTCGATCTTACCTCAATCATCGTTGCTCCAAAACCTGCGTGTTTGTTGGATGCAAGCCTCAGATGTCGGACCCAGAAAGTGAGGAGTACACTTGCAAGAGAAAGAAGGTGAAAATAAATGTATTAATGCGACAGCGTTAAGGGTCCGCTCAGTGGATAACCCGGCGTAGTTGGTGTCTGTTGTGTCCCCATATTGCTTTTGTGTGTGTGCGCCCCCTCCTAACGACCACTCGCATTCCCCTCCTAACGACCACTCAATCCTCCTCCTAACGACACTTGCCCCTCGTCGCACGCTGTCACCAGATGCCCCCCCACGGTGCGCCCCCGCACCCTCCTCCTGTTCTGGGAAGCCACTCCCTTCCGTGGACGCTTCTCAGCTCCCTCCTTTCTTCGGGCGGCCAGTTCGGCTGCTGCCTCGGTCGACGCTGGTCGCACCCTCATCGGCTTTAAAATAAACGAAGTCTTAAAGTACCGTGTGCGTCTTCGCTGCATTCAACACAGCGACCGGACACGACAGTGGCGACGAGAAAGTGGATTCGACCCGCGCTACGCAACGCTATTGACAAGCCATGGCTACGCGAGGGTTTCCCAATCAGATACCAGAATTCAACGGCTCATCGTGGTCATCGTGGGTTGGACGCCTTCAGTTCTACTTTGAAGCTAACAACATCACAGACCCAGCCTTGAAGAGGGCCAACCTGCTGACGCTGTGCGGGGAGCAGACCTACGATACTGTCTGCGCCCTTATCCAGCCAAGCACACCAGCGGCAGTGTCTTACGACGACATCGTAAAAGCGCTGCAAAAGCACTACGACCCAAGGCCATCCGAGGTCTACAGCCGGGCTCGCTTCCAACGACGAGATCAACTGGAAGGAGAAACTGTGAGCGCCTACGTAGCCGCGCTCAAGAAGCTCGCTGCCGACTGCAATTTTGGAACGCTGTCGACAACAGCTACCGGGCAGGAGGGAGACGCAGCTTCTTCTGCTAACACCACCATGCTTCCCTTGGACGTGATGTTACGCGACAGATTTGTGTGCGGACTGAGTGACGAGTCACTGCAGCAGCGCCTGTTCGCTGAGAAGGACCTCACATTCAGCAAAGCTTACGACATCGCCGTTCGAGCGGAGAGCGCCGGTCACCAGCAGAGAGGGATTCGCCGGAACACCGAGCCGGTACACCAGACAAGCAACCAGGTGCGCAAGCCTTCTGTTGTTGTAAAATCGGTCAAAAAGGCACAACGCTGCTGGCGGTGTGACGACCAACACAACCCCCAGGGATGTCGATTCCAGTCAGCCACGTGTAATTTTTGCCACAAGCGAGGGCATATCGAAAGAGCATGCATTACGAAACGGAGACTTGCCAAGATAAAGTCACCTTCCCAGCCTAATCACAGCGTCAACGCCTCAGAGAATACGCCGCTATCTGATCTCCATGGAACAACATCAGCAACACCATCTGTGTTGTACGACCTGAACACCATGAATCTCGGCACGCGACCGAAGATTTTTACAGAAGTAAGCGTACATCACCAGCTGATTAAGTTCGAGGTGGACTCCGGCGCAGCCTGTACTCTGATCAGTGAGGACACGTTCCGAACTTCATGGCCATCTGACGCACCCGCCCTGCAACAAGACGACACGCACCTGCGAACGTGGTCAGGACAGAATCTGCCACTATTGGGCTCTGCCAACGTGCAGGTTAACTACAACGGCCAGACCCATACGCTACCTCTGCTTGTTGTGAAGGGCACAGGATCAAGCCTTCTAGGGAGAAACTGGTTTTCTCCACTAGGCGTGATGATATGCGGCAAACATCAAAACGCCGATGCGCTAAGCCGTCTGCCACTAGACGCAACTGTTGACGAACCATTTCCACCAGGAGACGTTCTGATGTTCGAAGCACTGCCAGAACCTCCGCTTACAGCAGGCACAGTTGCAGCATCTACGCAGAAGTCCGCAGCTCTCCGGCTAGTTTACACAGCTGTTCAACAAGGCAACGTGCATAAACTCAAAGGGGACAACTTCGACGCTTACCGCAGGCGAGCTACAGAGTTGAGCACCCATCGCGGCTGCATCATATTTGGGTCCCGAGTTGTGATGCCGAGAGAACTACGCGCACAAGCTATGTCTCTCATCCACGCCGGACATCGGGGCATCGTTGCAATGAAAAAGTGTGCCAGAAGCTACATGTGGTGGCCTGGCATTGACAACGACATCGAAACAGTGGTGCGAGAATGCAAGCCTTGCCAGAGCAGCCGGAGCGCCCCGCCGAAAGCTCCTGTCCCAGAATGGGAAAAGCCAGACACACCATGGCACACACTGCACATTGATTTTGCAGGACCAATTGAGGGCTGCACTTTCCTTGTGGTCGTAGATGCCTACACAAAGTGGCTTGAGATAAGGCAAATGGGACAGACGACTTCGGCAGCAGTCATTGACAACCTCCGATCACTATTTGCAACGTTCGGCCTGCCGCGCAAGGTAGTGTCGGACAACGGAACACCGTTTGTGTCTGCGGAGATCCTCAAGTTTTATCGCGACAACGGGATCTCATCAGTTACATCGGCCCCCTACCACCCAGCGACAAACGGACAAGCCGAGCGCTACGTAGCCGAGCTAAAACGCGCCCTTGAAAGAGATCAGACAGGCTCGCTGCAGCGCCGCCTTGCGCGCTTTCTCTTCAAGCAGCACACGACGGTTCAGAGCACAACAGGCGAGACCCCCTCGAAAATGATGTTCGAGCGTGAAATGCGAGCCCAGCTCACGGCCATCCTCCCCGAGCCAAAGGCAGAGACGTTCCGGGAAGAAAAAGCAATTCCGCGCTGCGGCACGCTTAATGAGGGGCAGCGCGTCCTCGCCCGACAGTTTCTGAAAAAGCCACGCTGGGAGGAAGCTACAATTGTCAGACGCATAGGCCTGCGCTCTTGGCTCGTCAACATACATGGCACAGTAGCACGCCGACATCTCAACCAGCTGCGTAGATTTACGACGCCGTCTGAGAGCTGTCCGCCAGCGGAGAGAACACGTGCACCATCTTCCCACATAGCCTGGCACCTCTTCTCGGAAGAAGAGACTTCGCCCAGGACAGACCTAGGAGACACAGCGAACAACAGCCAGCCTACAAGTCTTTCTCCCCCGAGCGCACAAAGCCAGCGCGCCTCCACGCGTGAGCGCCGACCCCCTGCACGATACCAGGCAACTTTCTAAGGGGGAAGGAAGTGTTGTGTCCCCATATTGCTTTTGTGTGTGTGCGCCCCCTCCTAACGACCACTCGCATTCCCCTCCTAACGACCACTCAATCCTCCTCCTAACGACACTTGCCCCTCGTCGCACGCTGTCACCAGATGCCCCCCCACGGTGCGCCCCCGCACCCTCCTCCTGTTCTGGGAAGCCACTCCCTTCCGTGGACGCTTCTCAGCTCCCTCCTTTCTTCGGGCGGCCAGTTCGGCTGCTGCCTCGGTCGACGCTGGTCGCACCCTCATCGGCTTTAAAATAAACGAAGTCTTAAAGTACCGTGTGCGTCTTCGCTGCATTCAACACAGCGACCGGACACGACAGTGTCTTCGTTAGTCTGTGCGGAAAATCCAGATTGGTCGAAAGGGTCGTGAAGTCACACGTGGAGCTGCGGAAAGAAAAGTGAATAAAATTTTTATTGAACCGGTGATTAGTGTAGCGTGGCGTTCCTATACAGGGTCATGCCGCCGATAGTGAGAGATAGACCACCCCCTCAAGAACAAACTCCAAGTCCCGTTAATCACAGCAGTCCCCATCTAGGATTGCGTTCATACGGCAACACTAGTCAGCTGTTAGGTGGCGACTACTGCATCTCCCCTTTTTAGCTACAAGTTCTAGCCGTCCGGCGGAACAACACGACGGCCGCTAGGACCACTTGAAGGAGTAGGTGCTGTCGTCACAGGTAGTGACTCAGGTGATGCTGCCACTTGTGCTTGGCGGTGAGGTTAGACAAGTGGAACCTGCCTACTTTTGCACGAAGGGAACTAGAGGTCTTTGATTCCACTGCTGAACTATTCCATGCTCCGTTTCAACTGCAAAGCACCTAGGACGCTGAGGATCTGGCCGAGTCCAAACCTGTTCGCCAGCTTGAAATGACGGCAAATCTCTGGCGCGATGACGGCTGTCAGAGTCCTTAGCAGTCTTTGCCATCTAAGGTTCATCTCTAACCGCTACCTCCTCCCTTTCCAGCCAGTGCGGATGAAGCTGCTCTTTCGTTTTGGGGATTCGCGTTCTCAATCGCCTTCCCATGAGAAGTAGAGAAGGGCTAAAGCCGCGCATCCTTGGTGTATCCCTATAGCTGAGAAAAGCCATGTGGTGATATTGGTCCTTGCGGAGGAGGTATTTCATAGTACGAATCATCCTTTCCGCCTCCCCATTATACTGTGGGTATCACTGTAAAAACAATTTCTTGAAAAATGCAGAAATTTTCTCGCAGTTGCGTTGCCAAAAAATGTCTGTAGAGTGTGTTTTCTCTTTTCACCTTTTTTGTTTTTGTTTTTTAACATACCTTTTCAGTCTTGACTTATAGAAAATGTTTGTGAAAAGTCTGTTTTCTGCTTTAGTTCTTTCATTTTCTTTCAGACTTCGTGTTCGGCTTACTTATATTTTCTGTTGAACTATTTTTTGTCCTATTTTGTTCCTCTTGCCAGATAAACGTGCATTATGACACCAGGCGGTTTGTACGAAATCAGCTTTGCACATTGCAGGCAAAGGGGGGAGGAGGAGCCTCCAGTGCGTATAAGTGTTTTATACGCACTGGAGGCTCCTCCTCCCCCTTTAGCGTGCAATGTGCAAAGCTGATGTGCAAAGCTGATGTGCAAAGCTGGGCTCTTCATAAGTGCCTGGACTTCTTTCACCTTTCTGAGTCTTGCTTTGGTTGCAGCTCATAATGCCTACTCAACTTTATGGAATTGGTTGAGGCATGAGTCTCCGCGGACATTTCCGGCGACACCTGTTGGGCACGTTGCTCGACATAACCTTTATATTTACAGTATGTACCAATAAATAAATAAATATTTTTAGATGTGACCTGTTTTATTTGAGCCCTTTTGTTGGCTTGTTTATATCTTAAACTTTTGAAATTCAACGACGATACCTGCGCTGCTGATTTTTTATTAAAGTGATAGATATCAAAATATCAGTAACAATGAAGCTTACTCTAAGCTACCTTCGTGAACACTTTTAGTTTTTTCTGTTTCAAACTAAACACTTGCGCCTTCCCCAATGAAAAGACGCTCCTCTGGGAAACTGAATGATCACCAAGAGAAAAGTTTAGTACTTCGCCACCGTTTCAAAAGTGCCTGTCGAAAAAGAAGAGGACATGTTGTGGTTCTATGCCTGTAGACATGAGCACAGACCAAAGAAAAACCCAAACCTTTGCAGTGGGTGCCGGGAAGATAGATGCAGCATTCAGCCAATAAAGTGTCCTGTATTTCAACCACCCTTCCACTAAGTACTAGCAGAATTTATTCACAACTGATGCCGAAGGTAACCATCTAGCATAAAAAACTCCAAACAAAAGTGCCACCGAGCCAACACAGCGAAATAAATACGGGTCTAAAGAGTCGCCTGGCCAACCGAATGTAGAAGCTATGCAAGGCCTCGCTGCGTGCAGCCCTCGTCAAAGCGGTGGAAGTAGAAACGCAAAGCTCATCTCAAGGAAGCTCAGCAAGCAGAATAGTAACCTACAAGAGAAGCAATAAAATGATTTCATACGGATATCCTCATTGTGTATTAGCGTCGCTTGCGACGATCAGAAAATGCACGAAGTAGCTATGTTCAGGCTTGCTCAGCAAATGATCAATCAGTCTGAGTCGAAAGCCTCTGAGGGACTTTGTGCATGCACTGTACATTTTTTCTTGCTTTCACCACGCACATACGTTCAGAATGTCAATTCTTTTAAGACGAGGCATGCTTTGCTCATGTTCATTTGCATGAGCGAGCGGATCAGCAACAATGTCCTGCAAGTTAGCCGAGGAGCTTAAATCAAGCTGTCTCGATAGTATGACGCTACCGTTTCGATGTTGCCCTGCAGTCAACGTCATGTGACAGCGTTGTCTGAGTGCATGCCCGCATGGTCATAACAGGTGATGGCACGTGATGGGCGTTATGCGGTATGTGGGGTGTGAGTCTCGAAGCCACGTGTAAACTTTGAGAGACGCCGTAGTTAATAGCTCCGAATTTATTTTATCCACTTGGGGATTTTTAACGTGCACTGACGTCGCTCAGCACACAGGCGTTTTTCCATTCGCCTTCATCAAAATGGGGCCGCTACGTACAGGATTTGATTTCGCGACTCTCGGCTTAGCAGGCGAACGTTATTGCAAGCCACTAAATCATCGAGGCAGGCCGCACAGGGAGAGTAGGTTTTTGAAAATGAGCCAAAATGTCCGTCACGCCGCTAATGACGTCATTCGAGCGGAACAGTTTCTGTCGCTATTTTGTTACCAACGACACGCGGCGTTATTATTCGCACGCAGATTAGCTCCGTAAGTTGGCAAAAGGAGGGTAATGTTTTCCATGAAATCACGTGCGTTCGACCTCAGCAACATTAGCAGCGTTCGACGTCATTGCTCTTCCTTGCCCTCGTATCAGTCGCGTCGAAAACACCCTATCAGATAGAGCAGTGACCTCGAAAGGCTCAGGGAAACAAAATTGCGCATAGTACTGTCCCTGAATGCCTTCAAATGAGCGCGTTCGCGTCGTGACGCCTGTAAGGCTTGTTTGTTTGCTACAGCAGGGCTGCTTTCCAGCGGTTTTTTTTTTTTCTCTACATTCCGCCAACGGTGGTTTCGATCGAAGCTCTGCAAAGAGATGCCGTATCTACTGATTTCAGCAGCTGCTAGTGCACTGACTGTCATCGCTTTGGGTGATCCCGTTGACAAGTCGGGTGTACAATCTTTTTTCCCTGTAACCCGATTAGATTACACAAACTATATGTATTCCTTGTCCAGGAAATGAGCTGCGTGACCATTTGTTCTGTATTCTGTAACCATTCATGCCATCTGCTTCTATTTTTCGCACCAAAGAGTCTGAAATAAACGGAAAGCATTTGTGCACCTATCGTTCTGACGGACCACACCATGTGAATACGAGAGCAGTCTTTGTTCTGGTTTAGGTTATCAGAAGTTAAACTATCGCTCTAATATCGACTGTATGCTCAACAAAGAAACAACAAGAAAGTATGCATGAACGATAAGAAGCCTTATTTGCAACTGCGACAGCGAAAGAAGAGATGGTCATAAGTTAAGCACTTAAGCAAATTATCGTTTTGCATTTCAGCCAGAAGGGATTTATCTGATCGTACACATCCATTAAGAGATCAGTTTTCACTTTCTTGTTTGTGGGATGCCGGCAGCGTAGAGTGAAGAGACAAGAGCTCAAATGCAGTAGTTAGTGCGAGTAACGGTAGCAGGAAGCTTGTAAACAAACTATGCATTTTTTTTTTCGGGAAAGAAAAACCACGTGAAGTTGTAAGTCATTTTATCTTTCATAGAATATTAAAGAACAAGAAAAGCATGCTTTAGCGGCGCGTTCTCAATGATTCTGTATGGAAAACAGAAGCTTGTTCTTTCTGCAAATGCGTTTTTTTTTTCTTTCAGGTTTCATGAGTACTGAAGCGGGATCGTTACAGATAAGTCATCAAAGTAAAACAACAATGTTGCGCTGAACGAAAGTAGTGAACGCCATTCTGGTCGTTCGGTGCGCCAGCAAGCGGAAATTCAAGTCGCAGAGCAATTACTTTAGCGTGACTGAAATATTCGTGTTAAGTATATGTTCACAGTAAAGGTAATATGACAAAAAAATAATTAGCACTTCCGACCCCTTGGCAGGAGAGAAGAGTGACCAGCGTTTACAGCACCGACAGAAGGCTGTTATTGGACGAATATATTTGAAGCCCACATGTGAGTTTACCGTCAGAACAAAAGCACAGTAAAACCCAGTTTGAAGGGCTCACTGGATTCATATCGCGCAGACAATCTCTTATTGCTGACAATGCTACCATAGAGGGAAGGCGGGGTCCATGCTTGTAGTGGCACGCGGCTTCAGAAGGAAAGTCTTTATATATATATATATATGAGCCGAATTAATTTTTGATCTCAAACTCAACACGCCACTACCACATCTGGATCTATGCCTTGAAATGTTGGCAGCGTCAATGTTTTTCTTGAATATATATATATATATATATATATATATATATATATATATATATATATATATATATATATATATATATATACACACACTCGAAAAAGGCTGGTCCTGCAGTCGAAACGTCGTGAATTAATTAAATCCTGTAATGTTTTTCAATTTCTGGTGACTTTGTGACTATCTCATTTTAATCAATCAGCTGCCAAGAAATCAATTTTGATATATATATATATATATATATATATATATATATATATATATATATATATATATATCGTAGACAAACCGTAGATTTTCAACATCGCTGGTCCCAGATATATCACTTCGATCCCGCAATCCCCGTGGTGCACAACGCATTAAATTCTTGCTGGGAAGCGCTGGTTTACAATTCCGCCGCGGTGGCTCAGTGGTTACGGCGCTCGGCTGCTGCCCCGAAAGACGCGGGTTCGATCCCGGCCGCGGCGGCTGAATTTCGATGAAGGCGAAATTCTAGAGGTCCGTGTACTTTGCGATGTCAGTGCACGTTAAAGAACCCCAGGTGGTCGAAATTTCTGGAGCCCTTCACTACGGCGTCTCTCATAGCCTGAGTTGCTTTGGGACGTTAAACCCCAATAAACCAAACCAAACCATTCCGAATTGGTTTGTTCAGAATAATCACCTGTGGAATTATTGTACTAAATTGTTTCGAAGTGACGAATGCCTAGCAGAGAATTTTCTTTCGGTATCGCCAGACCTACTGTGCAAGTTTCCGGAGTACGTTTTTTAGATAGTTATTTTGATTTGATACATCTTCAAGACAGTCATCTCTATTGAATCGTTGTTCTACATAAAAACAGTTATTTGCACGAAACATAGGCCGGCGTTACACCTTAGTGAATGTGGCTTGCTACTACTTAGTGCGCTGGCGATGGTGCCATCCCAATCGTAATGTGATGGAGATGTTGTAATGTAGAAACGGTAGTGCATTAGCGTTTCGTTGAACGTTAAAGATGCCCAGGTGTGCGAAATCAATCAGAAGGTGCCCATGAGGCATGTCGTCGTGCATCACTGACAAGGTGTAGCTCTTGCACGCTAAAAGCAATTAGGTTTTCTTTTCGTTCATGCCTAGCCACTGAGTGAAGGCTCGCATTCTTTCTAATTTCAAATTCCTGCTCAACCGAATGGCAGCGCCATTTCGTGTCTGTAAATAAGAATCGCTATTTTAAACTAAGAAATAGAATTCTCACGCGGTAGAATGTTTCACTAAACGACACTGCAGCTGATTTTCCTTCCGGATACAGCTTCGGATGGTGAAGAAAATAATTAATTGGCTTTAAATGAATTTTTTTGTAATAAGGTTGCAATTCCGTGGGCGTGTAAGTGTGTGGCCTGCGCGAATTCCTGGGGTTTTGGGCCATTCATGTTATTTTTGTGAAATAGAGGGTTATAAGTTACACAACCAAATTTAAATTTTTTTGAAATAGTCGAGTATATTGCGCGTCTGAAGGGGATAACCAACGATCAATGATAGCCAGTGAGGAGCAGAAAGGGATAAGACCGCGTGTCAGCGGCGATATTCTAAGAATGTTAACATCATAGAGCACAGCAACATGGCCGCGACGCTGCGAAGACAACTAAACTCTATTATACAGGTCAGCAGTAAAATGTACTGAAAGGAAAACCAAAAGCAAACATCATCGCGCTTAATACAGTTTCATCCGGACTAAGCGCACAACTTCCGGCCATATATACGCGCCGTAGCTGGGACGGTGCCGCTCTGTCTACAATGGATCGAGTCACTCTTCGGGCGAGTCATACTACTCGTCTCAGTTAGGTGAGCCTCAGGATCTTAAGCAGCCTGAAATCAATACACCTGAAGCTTGCACTGCGCCGCAGGGGATAAGCGTCCACAAGTACGCACTGTCATCAGGGTAATATTCTTTGTGACGCCGTCGCATACTCTAGCGTCAGAAACGCCATTTTTTGGCCTTCGACGTGCCCACGGGTGAAAAAGAAGTAGGAAGAAGGTAACAAGTACCATGAAAAAGAAGCAAAAAAAGGTAAAGATAACAGAGCATTGCACCAATATCGCGTGTCATAGTCTCTCTTTCCACGCCCCATCCACCACTGTTCGCACCTACCGCCATTTGCAATAGCGAGGCATGCTAAGCTCGTGGCGTGAGTAAGTTCTCTGCGCACGCTGAGTCCGATATGCTCTTGTGCAGTCGTCCCGAGCGCGGTACCCAAACATTGCAGGATGCACCGTCCACGAAGCAAGGGTAAACTGCGAAACCGATGTGAATGATAACTACAAAGTACATTTGGGCGTGGACTTTATTAAGGGCTGTGCGCTTCAACTGCTTTACGAAAAACTACGAACCCCGGTTCTCCGACAGGGCTTTTCAGTCTGCCTTTTATGAAGATTGTGCGGATAAGCGAGAAGCGACGCGACGCATTAAGAAAGTGCTCTCAACGTTATAATCTTCATGCATCAACACGCCTCGTGCGCAGACAGCTTCTTTTTCATTCATCATTTCATCGCCGCAATTATTTATAGCTTTCCCGCCGAAAGCTTTCAGTTTTTTTTTTTCTCTGCTCTTTATTTTCCGTCATCGAGCCCGCAGTGGTGGCACGTTTACCGACACTCAGAGAGGGATGACTTTAAAAAGTCGCAAAAAAACGTTGCCGCGGGCGAGCATACACAACCGGGAAACGTGGCCACATGTTGTCTGGGCTGCAATAGAGGCGGTGTGCTACAAACTTCGCCCTTTGCAAGGCCCCTGGAGCGTGCCATTACAAGGAGCTTGATTGCGGAAGTCCATTAGGGATGTCTGTGGCCTCTGTCTCGCCTCGCGTGGAAGGATCGCTTCTCTCTGTTTGCTTGCTTTGCGCCGCCCTCTTCAGTGGCCCGGAACTGTCGCCTCGACATCGGGAAAGTGGTCGCTGGGCTAAACAAAAACACCCACAACGCCACGGGTTCGGTTGGAACTCGTCTTTATCGAGTGTGCCACCACGAATTTGTCTTCTTAGATTTTTTTTCCGGCACAGGACGCGTGCGTGCGCGCACAAACATTCTTGTCCTGCGGCAGCCTGAAGCCGCGCCTTTAAATGAACACCACTTTATCGGAAGCGACGCAGCCGCCGGCGAGCTCATTCGATAGTGTCGCACTGAACCACTGTACAGCTCCTTCGCGGCACCAACTGCCAGACACCAATTTCGACTGGCTTTGGCGAGTGTCCGCAAACATGCCTTGAAGTGATGCAAGGGGAAAATTTCGCCGCCAAGAATCGTAATACAAATGGTAGGTTTTACATTGAGATTAATGATGGCAACAATTTTTTTAACAAAAATAAGTGAAAAATCATTACTTTGATGACTTTTTTTCCGAAATATAGCTCCGCGCGGTCACGCTTAAACTCCGACCACGCCGGATGTGACTTGATCTCAATTTGGCTCGCCTGCTCGCCCGTGCCCATCGCGAGCCATCGTCCACAGCGTCTTAACGAAAAGACACGTTTGACCTGCTGTTTCATTGTGTGGTGCGTTGCGCTCTCATTTCTCGTGTCCACACATCGAAATTCACCGCGTGCACCTTGTGGTTTTCGACTGGGATGTGCAAAGCAACTGGCACAACGCAGAGAAATTTCAAAACCCTGCAGGGCACAACGGAGCGGAAATAGTATTGACTGCTCCTGCATTTTTCGAGTCACAAGCGTTTGCGTTCTGCCGAGGCTAAGGCATATGCAAAGTCAACGTCAATTCTTTTTTTTCTCTCTCCAAAAACGGCCATCTGAAATTGGGGGGTCGACCTATATGCGAAGTTGGCTTATTTGGCGGATCTAAGTTTCGGGCGAGCCACGGGTAGTACGCGCCTCGTGCTGGTGCCCGTTCGCGGCAGGATGCACGGACTAAAAAAAAATTGTTAATTCACTTGCAAATCAGCCTCGCTACAAAAATTATAATTGCGCGCCGTTTATCCGGCGCGCTCACGATGGCGGTAGCTTTACCTGATGAGCGGTATGGGCGGTATGCATGGTTTTTTCGAAGGTTTTTTTATTCCGGCAACACTGAAATTTAGCCCCAAAACACTTCCTATTTGAGGAGGGCGTGTTTTTCAATCAAGCAATTACTCCAGAAAAAAAGAGAAGCATCGAAAGCTGGCGGGTCACCAGCACCGGGGCCTTATCAAACACTGTGCCGCGCTGCCTTATCAAAACCAGCACGACAGACATCGTCTGCACCTGTGCAAACCTTTTCAAACGCCGCGCTATTATTGGTACCGGAAGCGCTTTGTGACTAGTACCACCATCAGAACCCATGTTTGTTTATAAACGACGAAACCGTGTATACACAGCGCGGGAGAAAACTTCTGGCAAACACCGGAGCACGCGCCGCGCGCGAATCCTGGTTACTTTTGGCAAAAACTGTACGTACGTACAGTCTTAGCCAAAAGTAACCAGGCTGCATGGTTTGCATCTCATTCTTATTGTAAAACCTTCTCCTCGGCTTCACTTAAGATCAAAACGTTCTTTAAAGATGAAGACAGGGGTTCTCTTTACCAATACAGATATTCAGAACTTGAGGGCTGGCATGACAGCTTTCATATAGGCTCCCAAAGCATCGCCGGGTGGCGCTGCTGCGCCTGATGGGCAGCGCCATCTATGGGAGAAAAGTAAAAACTGGGGCGCTGCTCGCTGCTCGCTGCTCGCTGCTCGCGCTGCTTTCACCACGCTTCTTTGCACGCGCGCTTTCTTGCACGTGCGCGCGCCAGCGCTGTCGCGATGTGTCGCCTGCATGAGCCACAATACGATCGTTCAGACTGACGCGCAGTACTGCAATGCAAACTTAATTAAAGGAGGGAAACTGATTAGTCACGTCTACTGTGTGGAGCAGACGATCGACGATGAGGAGGCCCATTTGACTGTAAAATGCGTTTCTCGAGTGAGTATTAACGTCGTACTGTATGACATGTAACTAGAGGTAAGTCCCCTGTATAATTATGTGCTCGAAATATGCGAAGTACTATCAGCTCTGCGAAATAAAGCGAGACACTTGTTGATCGTAGTTGTCAGTTGTTGCATGCGATGCGCAGGGCGATCCACTTACGTGCGAGTCGAAAGGACATGCGACCAGGCAACAGTTCGTCGACATTCTACTCCACCTTGGGGGAACCCCCTAAACATTTGACCACCATTGTTCACACTTGCAAGTGCGACCTGCGGGTCGCCTTCTCGCTTGAAACGAAAACTCTCCGGAATAACATTGCTTGCGCGCTTTCGAGAATTTCGTCTGCTTTGACCGCGTCTCCTGCACTCGCGCTCGGTGCGATTCGCAATGCACTACGGCGACCAGGAGGATGTCGTGACGGTATTGATGTGCACCGCAGTCGTACAAGCGTCATGATGACAGCGACAGCGGCGCTCTTCTCAGGGCCGGCCTGCCGCCGCCGTCAGAAAAATACGCTAATATTGTTTGTTCGCGTTCATACCAAACCCTAGAGTAGAGCAACGTCAAAAATGAATCATTTTTGAGGATCGCTGGCCAATACCGAGCTGCTGGTAGAAGTGATAACTGCGATACAAGCATATTTCTTTTCCAAAGCCGCTTTGCTGATGCCCAGTGCTGCTCGCCTGTTGTCACCTGGCTCCGCAGTTAAAGGCATCACGGAAATCGATCACGTCTTTGTTTTATTATGTGACGGTGAACATAGTAAAACGGTGACGCGAGTAGCACCTTTATTACAGCGCTGGCCAGTTCCGAAGTGCCCTCAGCTGCAGCATCGATGCGAAATGGTTAGGCTTAGCGACGACTACGGCAGCGAGGGAGCAGCGCGCTCGTCGCCCGGCGTGGCCGCGGGCGACGTTGTTGCCGAAAGCTCGACTGTCCGCGGACGGCGTCATTGCCAAAAGCTCGACTGTCTCGCCGATTAGTTCAGCGGCTTGCGACTCGCAGTCGCAAGGCTGGAAAATCGAGCAGCGAGCGACTTGCCTGCGCGTCGTCTGCCACTTTTTTCGTGGATGGTAGGGACAGACTCACTGGCTCTCCGAAGAGCGCGATCGCATACTCGCGTGTTCGCGGTAAGAGTGGATCACCGTGTACATACGCTTTCGTTTTTACATTACGGCCTTCGTACTACCTCCTTCTTGCTTCGCCGAGACCGCGTCTGTCAACGCGAAGATTGCGCCTCGCGCGACTCTCCCGTCGCGCGTGCACACAAAGCTAGCAGGGCGTCTGCTACGGCGCCGCCCCGAGTTTCCGCTGCTCGCCGCTGCGGCGCTGGCGTCGCGCTCCCAAACTTGAGCTTGGGTTCCCTATAGGACTGAGAAGCAAACTATGCAGCCTTGTTACTTTTGGCAAAGACTGTACGTCCCTCAAGCCTGCTTTCTGGCAGGGGGCCCACCACCCCACCGGGTTGTGGGCAACCTGCCAGATGTGTACACCCACACCTGGGTGAAGGGTACACCTGGATGGAGGCCTTGGAAGTAAATGCCTCCAGGATAAAGGCCTTCAGCTCAAGCGTGTTGTCGGCGAACACACCTCCCGCAATTTACACCTTTGATACTCGGGGACAGCTTTCTGTTGCTATGCAGTGGGAAGTACGAGCGCGCGCCGCCAGCTTAAACGCCTCTTTCTCTCTCCCTCGTGAGCGCGTGATAAGAGCGCACTTGTGTAAGCCTCACGCCTCGGCCTCGTAGCTTCCGCCGCATAGCCACAGAAAGCTGTCCCCGAGTATAGTGCACGCGAAATCTTGCAGCTGTTTGACTCTTATGCAGCACAAGGCCTCAGGCGCAGAAAAAAAAACGATTCAAACTTCACATACAATTTTGGTCAATGAAATGCCTTTGCTACTGCGCAGTGATTTTTTAGGATTCCTGCGCTTGTTGATCTTTATTGCATCCATTTGTTTAACGGACATCCACCAAGACCTTAATTCTCATTCCACATTGTCGACATATTCACACTGTTTCTTCAAGCAGTTTAGCCTTTTATATTTAAAGCTTCGACCTTCGAATGCTTAGTTGTTGCTTTCTTTACTTAATCATGTCCAACGTTCTTGGACAATAATTTTGGATATTAGAATATTGTAAGGCATTGTCATGGAAATATTGAAGATAATGGTCCAACGAGTAGAAAAATCTTTTTTTTTTTTGCAGTGTTTCCATCACTCGCATCTAGCAGTTAAGACTGCCATAGAAAACCAATGGGGAACACCTTTGTCGGCAGCACAAACGGTAACAGCAAAAAAATTCAAGCCTTCCGACGGGAATTCTGAGGATGTATTTAATGTTATGGGGAAATCTTACAATATATGATAAAAGTGCGTTCATAAACTGGTTCCCGATCAAAAACGCTGTTGTCCGGAATTGTTGGGTATGTTTTCTTGTCAGCGTGCAACGTTCCACGAAGTTATACAGTCAGGAATGACAACCTCATTTTGCTTGTAAGCATCGTGATCGTATTCGGGCTCGGCTGCTTCCTGCCTTGAAACAGTGGAGTTTAAGCCATTCTTTTTCGCTTGTTACTTCCCTTCTCGAAAGTTGTCAGAGGGAACGAAGCTTCTGAAAGCAGTTTAGCTGATGTTTCCGCGAATAAAATTGCAAGTTTGCGCCCTTTCCTGCTTTTACTGCGGCGTTGAGTGCCGACTGTCTCTTTGCGGAGAACAAATTTCTCCGCCGTTAGACATTGGAACAGCCATGAACAATTTGTGACAACTAGCCGCAGTAAGTGACGAAAGAATTATTACTACATTAGCGAAGGTCTTTCGGGAATCGCAAGGGTGACGAAGTCGGTAGATCGACAAAAGTACACGGCTGTTGTCGTTCTCAGGGGCACACTGCTATATCTTTCTAGAGTGTTGAAAACACGACAGCCGAAAAAATGTGCTTCAATTTGGCACACCTTTCGAAGTAAACCCACCAGATTTTAAAGCCAGCTTCACAGGCCACTTTCACAAGGCGGAAAAAGCGGAAGAAGATCAAAGGAGAAAGGAAAGGCATGAGAATGAGGATGCTAAGTTCAAGAGTGCGACTCACGCGACGAACCTAAAGGAATTCGGAATAGAAACGCTCACAGTCAAGAATAGAAAGCCAAAGTGACTGAACAAGCTCGATGATGAATCGACCCATTAGCTGGGTGCCCATGAGGCTCCAACGTGGGCGGCGGCTAAGTCCTGAGTGCCAGGAGCTGCAGTCGTCGGTCCGGAAGCCCCACTGAGTGCATCGTCACCAGCAAGCTCATTCCGTTTATAGATGTACCCAGTACACGGTCGGTCTGATTGAGCCACACGAATCCACGACTTTTCAGCTGCAAAAAAAAAACCACGCCTAAAGGCCTGTGCCAACGTGACGCCATGATGATGATGAGAATGCTTTAATAGAAAAGTTAGTGCAATGCCCTAAAGGTTTTATGCCGTGGTAAATACACCGGCTTCTTGCCTTGGTTCCCAAAAAAACAGAGTTTGTTTGCTGGAGTGTGTTACGGAGTGTGTGACTGGAGTGTGTTTGCTCGTCGTCCAAGAGAGGATTAATCTGAGCCTGGCCTTGCTTCATTGTCTTGTAGAATTATGATTGGTAACAAGGCTAAATTTTATCACCCTGTGTATGCGTGTGTCTGTTATTGTAACAAGCCCTTATGTAACTTATCTTGTGTGCCCGTGCATGAGTATCCTATTCGGCATCAAAAAAGGGCTTATAAGTTTAGCGCCTAACTTCTCTTCTCTTTCCCATCGCCAAGCTATGTCAGGCACAATTCGCAATCTCAAATCTGTCCTAACACGCGAATTCTGGACTAATAAACTCTGGACCGCGAGATATGCGTAAAACGCCCAAAGACATTTTAAGAGAAGACAAGCACAACGCGGCAGCTTCCACAGAAACTGCTTTACCTGAAACTTTTTTCCTGGTACAGAACCTAGCGCAGGCAGCAGGGAGCCCTCGAGGCTCGAGATTTGCCGATAGTGACTGCGCATGCTACGACGTAGTTAAGCCACGGCAACAGCCAATGAGTGCGCTGCCGGGCGCGAAACATTCCAACAGGCACGCATGCAGCAAACGTTTTTCATTTTCTCACGCTTCGACCTGTACTTTTCTCTTTCTGAATTGAAAATTCTCACCTTTGGATGTATTTTTGCGGCGCCTGTTTTGTGGAACTTTGAAATTTAAGGTTATCACCAACTATTAAAAAGAGTATTAAATAATCGTTACTCATTGTCTAGCTGCGTAAAAAAAAGATAAATGCTTATGCACTAGAGTGAAGATGACCAATGCTGATTTTGTTGTACTAAGTCAAAATCTATAATTTGGTTGTAAAATTACGCATTAAGGATAAATATATCGATTGATGAGTCATTTACAAAGTGATACTCCTGTTCCCAGTCCGACAGAATGCAGAAAGCGTTGCAAGAACGAGCTGCATTCATTCGTACTTTGCGTGCTCGCCGATCCTCGTGCCGCTTAACGGTAGTACAATGGGCTCAAGCCGGCTTTTGCATCTCGCGTATATTTGCACAGTCGATGCCACGTGTAAATTCAATTAGTCGCATCAAAGTAGAAAACTGAGCCACGAAAACATGCTGATAATTTGCGAGCAGGTCGTCGTTAGACAGTAGCGTAACTGTGTGTATCTAAATAATGTGGTCTGGAGCTTAGGAAGTACATATATTTGTGAAATTGGTCGGTGGTCAGACTTACCGTTTTTGTGGACTTTAATAGTGGAGCTAAATCACCATTTTTCTGATTTAGTGGAGAGGCTTCATTTTTGAGCCGTTCCTGCAGCATAACCGTGAAATGGCTGGTGCACCATTCAAAGTAGTACATTTGAGGAACCTGTTATGTGCACCCTGTCTTCCAGCATTCTTGGTAGGGAAAATTTTCCCAAATAACTACGTTCTAACCTTCTCCTGACTGATAAAAAAGGCATCCTGTCTGTTATAAGAGAACGACGGTTTAGCTCCGATATCGCCATGCAGCACCGACATGCAATAGGTATTATAGCCTTGCGATACTACAATAAAAGTCAGCCCCATCATCAGTTAACTACTTCGACTGCAGGAGAGACTTCTCCCATATCCATCCAATTAACTCTGTCCTGTGGCATCTGCAGCCAGCTTGTGCCAGCAAACTTCCTAATTTTATCCGTGCACCTGACTTTCTTCTGCCCCTTCAAGCTTGCCTTCTCTAGAAATGCATTCCGTTACACTAAAGAACCATCGGTTATTCTGCCTTCGCATTACATTTCCTTGCCATGCCCATTTCTTCTTCTTGATTTCAACTACGATATCCTTAACTCACGCGTGTTTCCTGACCCTACCTGCTCGCTTCCTGCTTTTTAACGTTACGTAGATCCTTTTCGTTTCCGTGGCTCGCTGCGCTGTGCTGAACTTAATTTCAAGCCTTTTAGCATGCACACAAGTTTTCGCCCCATAGGTGAGTACTGACATGATACAACTGCCGCATACTTTGTTCTTGAGGGATACTGGTAAGCTTCTATTCATGGCCTGAGAATGCCTGCCAAATACACTCTATCCCGTTCTTATTATCCTAATTATTTCACTCCTGTGGTCCGTGTCGCCGGTCATCGCTGCCTTAAGTAGATGCATTCTCTGACAACTTCCAAGGCATCGCTGCCCATTTTAAACTGTTGTGCCCTACCGAGACTATTAAACCTTCCTTTATATTTCATCATATTAATTTTTAGACCCTCCGTTCTGCTTTGCCTCTCTAAGTCCTTGATCACGCCTTGTAATTTGTCCCCAAAGTTACTTAGCAAGGCAATGTCATCGACAAATCGGCGATTACTAAGGTATTCTCTACGAACTTGAATCCCCAACTCTTCTCAATCTATCCCTCTGAACACCTTCTGTAAACACGCGGTGAATAGTGCTGGAGAAATCGTGCCCCCTTTGTCTGACATCCCTCCTTACTGGAATTTTGTCAGCTTTCATAGTGTCTGTGCAGCCGCTATGGATATTTTCCAGTACCTTTAAATATGCCTCTTCTGCACTCTTGTTCCGCAATGCATGCACGACTGCTGAGGTTTCGACTCATTCAAATAAATGCACTCGCTGATCTATGAAGGTTATATGTAAGGGTTTGTTACGCAAAGTAGCAAAAAAGGAAAAACTAAAAATTTAGAACTAAACCACCATAACATAAAGAATAAAGAGAGTAGTAAAGAAAGGCCAGACTGAATAACTGTTCTCCATAATTCGGTTTAATTTGTCCCCGTTTACTGTTAGCGCTTTCCCAGAATAAATTTGCTGAGGGTTGTGGATTTTAGTTCAGTGGCTTCTTTAATGAAGCTAGTAACAAATTTTGCCTTTTGCGTTGTGATTTACACAGTCTGCAGTGCTCTACGGTGCCTCTATGCACTGAAAGGTGAATTGTTTCGCTTTAGATAAATCAGATCTCGTTTGACAACTCGCTTTTATTTCTAAATTATGTATGAGCGATGCATAACTTTGGAATATAACTCAAATAACATATCAACATATCAGAATAGCAGCCACCAAAGAACCAAAAACCGTCAAAATGTGACGCCAATCCCCGCCATATTATTCGTTATCAGAATCACTAAAATCTGCGATCATCTCGCATTTAAAGAATTTTACGTTCATGCATGATGCTTAAAGTCTGTACAACTACAATGTGATCAAACAGACCATCTACAACCTCATTTTTGAAACCATATTTCACCAGTTGCTCCTTCAAAAAGATCCAGTGAAGCAGTTGTTGTTGTTGTTGCTGTTCACCTCAGAGAATGGCGCATACCTACACAGGGGGATCGGCCACGAAGAGGGGTGCATAGAGAGTTTTTGATATTTTGTTTGTTTGTTTGGTTTTGTTTTCTTGGGAAAAATAAACAGATAAATTAAGAAATAAATAGAAATAGCAGAATGCTGGGGAAGAGAATCTTCAAGAGAAAGCAGAAAGACCAAAAAGAAACAGGACAAGCATAACGCACGCAGGAGCTGGACTCTGCAAGATCTCTAGCAGACGGAGTTGATAAATAAATAAAGGAATGAAAATAATAATAATATTAACGGGAGATAGAAAAAAAATGTAATGATGTGTAATAAATAAGTAAATAAGGAATAAAATGTTAGCAAGGTAACCGTTTAGATTCCAGTAAAAAAATTTTAATGGCGGTAAAAACAGACCTGTGCCTGTAACCAAGAATGGTGGCCCCAAATGACAATATGATCGGGCTGCTCAAACTAAGGCCAAGCTGTTGCAGTGGTTGCTCTAAATATCGACGTCTCATCATGATGAAGCGTCAACAAAACAACAAAAAATGGTCTATTGATTCTTGTTCACCACAGAATGCGCAGACTGGAGAAAGCGCCAAACCAGACCTGTGCAAATAAAAATTTAAGCGGGGGATCCGGCAGCGCAGCGTAGTTAGAGAGACTTCAAGCTGTCGTGAGTGGCATGATTTCCTACTCCACGGATACTGCAGATACAGGAAATCATCAGATCTTAAAATTGATCCAGATGTCATGCTTAACAAAATGCTTCTCCGAAACCTCGCTGCTGTGATGTACGCTGTAGCCGGGAGGATAGGTAGCACGGGGCCATTGAGGGACGCCTTTGCCAGGCTATCAGCCACTTCATTGACTGTCACACTGCTATGACCTGGTACCCATATCATATGTAAAAGGCTCAAATGGGGAGGAAGTAATGATAAGAAGGTGTTGAGGATTGGAGAATCCGTAGCTGAAGCAAGGGACCAGCACAAAGAAAAGGAGTCTGTAATGACAGCCACTACGGAGAAAGAAGGGTCTAGTTTGCGAAGAGCAAGCACCACCGCCAGAAACTCCGCTTGGAAAATTGGGGTGAAATCCGGAAGACGCACAGAAAACGACCTATCAAGAAGGGGGCCACTCCTGCCTTTACATCACATTGGGAGGCGTCAGTAGCAATCAGGATGGTAACAGGTAGGCTTTGTAAATGGTCTTCTAATAATCCATTTAAAATGCTTGATGGTGAATGCTTTGCATTCTTCGGGAAAATGTCATCATAGACAATTTTCACGGAAGGCCCACTGTTTTGTGTCGGGAAGTATTTCAGACAGGAGTACATTTAACGGGTGAAGTAAATTTTGTACCAGTGAAGCAGTCTCGTGTGCATGGGAAAGGGCTATTTACATAAGATCAAAAGATGCGGCCGTCTACACTGAAAATTGGCACCAGCCTCTGATGAAAGAGAAAGTACACTTGAGTACAGTCCAAATTGGATTTAACGCAGAAATATTTTAAATGAAAACAGTCAGTGGGCTTCCTTCTAATCATTAGGAGCAGAAAGCATATTTTTACCGGAATTCGAAGGGCGATATTCCCTATCAATAACTAACGGTCATGCTGAGATAAGTTTTCGCCACACTTACTCTATTTTAAAAGCCCCGCTAGATAAACAAAAGAAGTCTGCTACTTCTAACAAACACCACACCACTACCGTGATCTTTTCTGCAGACCCAGTGACGAGGCGGCATATATTCTTCATACGAGATTAAGCCCCCGAGCTTTCTTCTAGTGGAGCAGATTTAAAAAGTGAGGCAGGAATTTTTTTAACTGCTTATAATTTAGAGCAAACTGCGGCAATTTTTATTTAAAACTGTGAGGTTTTTGACCTCTCTGGCAGATCGATTCATAAGCTCTCATGCAGTCGCAAGCAGAATTCATCTCTCTTCTTTGGTTCTCAAAAAGGCCTTCAATAGAGGGCGTATAGTGTGGTATGGGGGGGGTTAACGTCCCGAAGCTGCACACTGGCTGTGAGTGTCACCGTTGTGGAGGTCTGCAGATTAATTTACGCCACCTAGGGTCCTGAGCGTGCACTGCGAGCATTGCACAGCACACGGACGTTTTTGCATCCGCCTTGATTGAAGAGTGACCGCCTCGATCGCGATTTGCTTCCGCGACCTTGTGCTCAGAAGCCGAATGATTAAAACACTGAGCCACCGCGGCAAGTAATAAAAAGCGCGGTGGGTTAAAGAAGCTATAGCGTGAGTGCCTGTTATGGGCAATTTTGTAGCCTAACGTGTTATTTCATGGGATTGGGAAATGAATTCACCGTCGCACATTTAAAGCAATTGCCGGAAACGGGGCTTCCTAGTGAACTAAGTTCAACAGGGACATTATGGCCGCGCGAAGGCGGCGTACCGCTACTTGTAATGCACCTACTGATAACCTAACAGTATTTTTTTTTGCTTCTAGGAGTAATCTGTAGTTATGCAATATTTCGTACAAAAAGGGTATGTCAGCAATGCCTGTAACCAATATTTAGAGACGGCGTTCGTTTAAGTGTTCGTCGTCATTCGGGGAGAGAACCCACCGATGGACCGGTGCTGGCGTCACGGACGCGCTGTACCACCATCCAATAATCATCAAATTAAGCTAATGCAACCGCCACCAGCTGATTAACTCAGTTAAGCGTTTTCGTTCACTCACCTCCACTGGAGTTCACTCGACATTGCATTCGCACCGTATAGTCCCCTGTCGCTTTGTAAAGAAATGTCTTAGTTCGGCGAGAAAAAGGACACCGAAGCAAAGGGATAGGTTTGGTTTGGTTTGGTTTATTGGGGTTTAACGTCCCAAAGCGACTCAGGCTATGAGGGACGCCGTAGTGGAGGGCTTCGGACAATTTCTACCACTGGGGTTCCTAAACGTGCACTGACATCGCACAGTACACAGGCCTCTAGAATTTCTCCTCCAAAGAAATTCTAGCCGCCGCGGCCGGGATCGAGCCCGCGTCTTTTGGGTCAGCAGCCGAGCACCATAACCGCTGAGCCACCGCGGCGGCTGCAAAGGGATAGCGCTTGGAGGAACAGGGAATACAAATCCTGCCTATGTTTCTCATTCCTATGCGGTGATCACAGGAATCTCTTTTCAACATTTTTAAACTTGTACAAATCCATCTATGCTTCAAACGTAATGAAAGCTCAGAAAGTTACGACTAACACTTTGAAATGCCATTTTTTGTTTCCATCCAAATAAAATCTTTTTCCGCCTGTATACCGTATTCAGGCCTTAAGGAGGTTAATTGATAGTTTTCTAGCGCAAACAATTAGCACATGATTTTTTTTTCAGGGATATGCAAAATTTCGTTCAAAGTGTCATAATTGATGAGACTAGGAACATCGAAATGGCCCTATTTCTGAAGGTGCACATTACGCTTGAAATGGCAAAAGAAATGATGTTACTGTACTGGTGGCAAAATATGTCTGTACAAAAATGGCAGATGACGTGCTCCGTGCTCACTGTTACGCGAAATATTATTTCCTGCGTTTGCTCATGGCCTCAAAAGAAATAGCTTATTTACGCGATGAGGGATGCGAAATTTACCCGGGAACAAATAAATAGTGCTATGTGCAGCCTACTCTCAGAAAAAGCCAATATTTTGCTCTTTCTGTACACAGTTGTGTACAGAACCTGTGAACTAAATTATGTCTGCACGTATGACTAGAGAGAGAATACTTTCGTACCATGAAATTACTTCTCACTAGAAAAACAGTTGACTTAAATTCCCTAACCTGCACCTCTCGCTCAACAAAAGGCAAGGAATAGTCTGAAGGCAGTTAAAAACAGGAACCTTTATTAATCCGCATACTTATTCCAAATTCGCCCCGTCCGAATTCAGACCGGACTGCGTTATGTGCGGGGAACCCAAAGCCATTCACAATCACATTCTTTTTCAACACCCCGCGGACATCACCCTGGAGCATTTGCGACTCTGCAACCTAGAGCAATGGGAGTCTGCTTTGTCCAGCTTGGACCCGGAGGTACAACTCCGGGCGACTGGCAGGGCTGAAGAGGTCGCTGCAAGCCTGTGCCATGTAGCCCCCCGACGTCCAGTACGAAAGAGAGCCCACCATGAACTTTAACCCGAATATCCCGTGATTCCCTTCTTCACACGTCCGATAAGGTTGTTCTGCTACTACACGTATAGGCCTAAGCAATATGAAAAGAAACACTGAACTTTGTATCCATGCGTGCATTAAATGATTACTCCCCAAGCAGCCGAGATGATTATGGTGGTGAAGATGGTGATGAGTAAGACGACACTGTCTTTTACAAGTTCTTTTTTTGTGTACTGTGCGATGACAGTGCACGTCAAAGAAACCTAGATGGTCGAAATTTCTGGAGCCCTTCACTACGGCGTCCCTTATAGCCTGAGTCGCTTTGGGACGTTAAACCCCCATAAACCACAAACAAGTTGTTTTTATCTTGGACAAATGTGATGTGTTATAAAGTTTGATGTGAACTCAAAAATAACTTTCTTCAGCACCAACTAAGAGTCCCCTTTTAAGTCGGTCTAGAGTCACAGTGGAAACTTATCCAGTAACCCTACATAGCACGTACCCGTGCGCCGCGGTGGCTATAGATGCAGTTATGCCGTTTTTAAGCTGAAGATATCCCCATTGTACCTAAATAACCTGTTTCAGCACTACTTTTCACCAGGCATTCCGATTTCTCCGAGCTGTGGCAGGAGGCGAAATACATACAGAAGCCGCAAGTCACCTGCTCTACTACGTCACCTGCTGCAAGTCACGAAACAAGTGCCGTGCGCTCCGTGGCAGCTGATGGAGCTGCGTACACGTCACTGCTCTGTCGAACGAGACTTATGACTGTGTTATGTTCCGGGCCCTCTAGATCGCAGCTCATGAAAAACGAAACCGAAGCTCTGTGTGAAAAACAGTGTCGCGATATACAAAAGCACAGCGGGGAATATACCCTTCCCTTCTGTCGCTCCCAGGGCCTTGCACAGCGTTATCAACGGAAAACGGAACCTAAAAAGTTGGTTTTCCTACTCATTTAAACACTGAAGCATTCTGAATAAATTCAGTGTGCAAGTGGTCTTGAAGTGCATACCAATTTCGTATGCGGTGATTAAGCAAAGAGGAAAAATGTTAATCTTTTATGCGCCTCCAAACCGTGTCGGCCCGGTAAATGGGATTCTCGAGTTGGACAGGGAGAAGGAACCACAGCTGTTCGCTTCAACTTCTCCCACGTTGTTTTAAATCTTTTCAGAGGTATGTTACAGGCAGGGCATGCTATTCGCCTCAGTGTCATCATCGCATTCAATTACAACAGTTCGGCTGGCCAAAGATCGTCGTCCCTCGGCGACGCGAAGACAAACAGAAGCTGCGACACGAAGGGACCCTGGCAGACAGCCTAGCAAAGAAATTAGATCGCTCTCGGGGGGCACGTGCGGCATCCACTTGAAGCCGTCTTGTTTTATTGGCCCTCGTCGCAAGCCCTAGGCCAACTTGGCTATCAAGTACTGTTTATTTCAGCAGAAACTCGTCCCGGGCGTAACGGCCGCCAATGTCCTTGCCTGCAGACGTGAATGCGTTCTTGAGTCGCATGGAAACCGTCATCTTTGCCTACAGCCCTCCGCTGCTCAGGCTGCTTTTCGCGGAATCTCTTTCCGTTGCCATCGCCTCCTGCTCCTTCTCACTTTTGAGCACTCTGACCTCTTGTGGGACTGCCGCAGGCGACACAAGCGGTCGACGTTTGTAAACGTATGTGGCGCATCGGCGCCTATGTGGGTTGAAAGCCCACATCGGCCCGTATGCGGCTCATTTCGCTGCAACGCTTCAGTTCACTTTTCCCTTTCTTTTGGGCTGTATATCGTGATGCCTCGCGGGCCGGCTATATCATCGCCTTTTTCAGGCTATTTTAACGACAGGTACCCCACTCAGTGAAGTGTTCATAGAAAGTGTCGTTCCACTGTGACCTCATGAACTGTCGAGCACGAACTCGAAAATGCATTTAATACGTTTCATTAGAAGCGGCGAGAATTCCGACTGCTCAGTGCGTAACTGCAGACAGCAACGCCATGTAGCAGCCCAATACTGATGCGCCGTGAGAAAACTGCGCTCGAAACAGGCGCCTGTGAGACGGGCGAGAAGAGCGGCTAACCTTAAGGCCAAGCGCAGGCAGCAGACGGCCAGGGTGGCAAGAACTGCCAGGTTTTGTGACACATTTATTTTTCGTATTTTTCGTTCGAGGATTCCGTGCTTACGCGCGCAGCCATTTTCGGTCTAATTTTCTGACCACACGAGTAAAAACTTATTTGTTTGCGCTATATAAACTGCCGCGATATCTGACGTCTGTTTGAAGGCTCTTTGTTAGAGATGCCGTTAGAACTTTTCATCGGTTTCACTATCACCGCTGCTTGACCTCGTATCCTCAACACCTTCGCAGATACAGTCATTCTCATCGCATTGGAAATTTATTTATTTCTTTATTTGTGTATTTATTCCTAAATTCCCCAGAAAAGAGATATTACATGGTGGATGGATTGAGCGTTCAAATTAAATGGTATTCGATAGGAGCGTTTAACTTAAAGTGGATCGGAGTGCTGAATAGCGTCGATAAGAAGGCTGCTGTTCCAGTTCCGAGCATTTTTCACGAAGAATGAGCGAAGATGCCCGGTAGTCTGTGCTGGGACAGGGTAGACAGCTTTGAGACGGCTAGTGAGGCTTGATAGACGATGAGTTGGTAAAATGATTGAAATATCAAGTGGTGCATGATAAAATTTGTGATAAAAGCAGAACCTAAAGATGCGATGTCTCGATTCAAGATTTGTAAGGGCAACCTGGAAGTTAAGTGCGATGACGGTATAGTGAACACAGTGGTCAGAAAAAATAAACATGGCTGCGCAATTTTGAGCCGATGAGAGGGTGCTGTTAGTTTGATGAGGGTCCCAAGCTGAGAATTTGTGGTCTAATTTAGGGCAGACAAATGTTATCTAAGTTAACAATTTTACCGAGGTAGACGCAAGTCGGAACTTTC
The DNA here is from genome assembly GCF_055824585.1 of Amblyomma mixtum. Taxonomy (NCBI): domain Eukaryota; kingdom Metazoa; phylum Arthropoda; class Arachnida; order Ixodida; family Ixodidae; genus Amblyomma; species Amblyomma mixtum. The sequence goes on along the minus strand of NC_143014.1, from coordinate 150,756,031 downwards.
TAAGGAAGTAACGAATAGTCCAATTGGCTTCGTCGATAATGTTTCTTGCGCAGACTAATTGCGAGTATTAAAAAGAGTGTCGCTGAGGTATTTTATGAATGAGCAGAGGATACTTCAGAGTCGCATATGACATATTTTGAGGATTTGCAGTTTTTCCAAAGTTGAAAAGAGAGTTATCATGTCTTTGCTAGAGCTTAAGCGCATCAACCATTTATTGAACCAGGCGTCAACACGCTGAACCTCGTCTTCAAGTATGCAAGGGTCATCGCTGTTACTGATGGGGCGATAGATTGCGCAGTCGTCTGCGGATAGACATACATGTGAAGACATATTATTACCTAGGTCATTAATTCAGATTAGAAGGTGCAAGGATCCGATTGCAGTGTGTTGGAGGACACCGGACGGTACTGGAGAGCTAGTTAACGAGAAATTAGCGCATAAAAATCGTTGCCGGTTAGTAAGTGAACAGCATATCCAGTCCAACACAAGGGGGTAACTTCTACTCCAAGGAGGTAACGTCTACTGGTGTGTTTAAACCGAGATTAGAACTTATGCCGTTAAGGAATAAAGATAGCTGAGTGTCACGTGAAAACGCTTTACGAAAGCTGTATTGATTATGACGATAGAAATTTAGAGATATTAGGAACTTTACTATGTGAGAATAGAGAGCACATGTCCCATTAGTTTCAAACAAACACATGAGTGAATTGGAGGATATCTAAAACATAAAGACGAAGGACCTTTTTTTTTGCGGAACTAGAACAGCCTTGCTTACTTTCCAGTCTTCCACCAACACTGCAGATGAGAACGATTGCTGAAAAATAGACAAAATTACACTTAGAATGTTTTTTGTGTCTTAGTACTCATTTCCACCATGTTCGGACAAAAGTTTGAAAATTTGAAAATTATGAGATGAACTTCTGGAAATATTGAAGGTAATGGTTCATTCTTCCGATATGTAGCAAACTATTTCTTTTAAAGTGTTTCCATTGATCGCATCTAACAGTTAAGATACCATAAAAAACCAATCGGGAACGCTTTTTACGATAGCAAAAATGTTAATAGAAAAAAAATGCAAGACTGCCGTCGGGTGATCTGCGGGTGTATTGCTCGTTATAGTGAAATCTTACGCTTTGATATAGTGAAATCTTACGCGTTCATAGATGATTTCACGCTCAAAAATGTTTTTGTCCAGAATTGTTGGGTACATTAGAGTTGATGTCTTCGGTACCTGATGAAGATGCAAGCTTTAGTGATTCAGTGATTGTCGCGATGCCGCTAGTAATAAAATTTATACCGGGCATGACTGCTTGATCGTAATGAGGAAAATTTGGTAAACTGCTGTCAGTTTCGTTAGTAAATTAAATATAAAACACAAACTGCCGTTAAGTTCTTTGGCTGCTTGGCTATCCAGAACCGGATGGGTCTGGTGACCAAACAGTTGTAATGGTTGTGAGCTTTTTGGGTTAGTTATGCTCCAGAGTTTTTATGGTTATTTTTTAACATTGCAGGCAGTACCAGTGAGTAGAAAATTCGCTTTGTTTTGTTAGCGAGTAATTCGAAGTCTTTCTTAGCCATGTAATACTTCTCCCATGAGCCCTGATTGTTCATATGTTTAGCAGAGCGAAAAATTATTTTGTTGTTTAGGCGTTGTGTAGTGTTGTTGAGCCATGTGTGGTGTTGAGCCATGGTGATGACTGTTTTTCACTTACAGTGATAGTGGGAATGTATATTAGTATTAATTCATGCAGTTTGTCCTTAAACTGAACAGCAGCGTAGGTGAATGGTGATATGAATTAAGGGACTACGAAAAGAAGCACTTCGCGGAACTCCTTAACTAAAGAAGCGTCAGCGTCGGGAGGATGACAACAGGAACCGATGCGCACAGGTGGACAGGAGGTGTTGTTAACAACGAATATGATTCCTAAGAATGTTAATGTCTTAAAATCAGTGCCCTGGCGGCTATTAGTATGCTATTAGCAGAGCTATTAGAACGCCACTAGTCCGTTTGTTACCTTGGTCGTGACGAAAAACGTTAGAGCCAGCATTAAGTTCAGGCAAAATTCTTTTGATATTAGTGTACAAGAACGACAAGTTCAGCGGCTTGTACGCGGGTGGTTGGCTTCTGTGTTTAAAGGGGGGGTGACGACTGGTTGACTGCCCCGATCAAAAGTGCAAGTTTTCTTTCCGATAACTCGCTTATCATGTCTTAGACTTAATTTTTCGCTCAGTGCCTTGCCGAATACCGAGATGCCTTCTTTAAGTGTGTTTGGGCAGTAGTCCTCAGAAATACTATAATCGGTACCTTATAAGTTCTTCACGTATCAAAGAACTCGTTTTTTTATCTTAAAATGTGCAGATTTAACAATTATTGACCTGCTTCGGCCCGGCATAAACTTTCCCAATCTGTGAGCTGTCTCGGTGTCCTGAGAAACAACATCGGTTTCTAAGTTTGAGCTGCAGTGCTCAATTACGATGCCTTCCGATTGGGCCGACGTTTCGCGTTGCAGATAATTATGACAAAAAATCAGGGATTTTATCGACTTCATCTCTCCTCCGAGTCATCCATCCTGGCTTTGAAGGTCGCAATATTTCCCACATTTTGTCTGGAGCGCTGTTGCACGCCGTCTACCTGTTCGTTTATTGCAAATAGTGATGAGCAGTCTTCTTGAATTTTAGTTAGAAGGGGTTTTATATCCTCAAATGCTGGGTCACTCTGGGAAAGCTTAAGGTGGATCGATTTCATTTCAGCCAGAAGTGAGGCTTTCATTAGACCAGATCTCGCTGAGTGCTTCAAGTATGTCGCTAAATAAATCTGTATCGCGCCGAAACCTAGTGATGCAAAACTATCGTAAAATTGACTATCGATAGTAACGATAGTTTTTTTTTTTAAGTATCGACAGTGTAAAAAAACTAACGATAGTGCTACTATCGATAGACTATCGATAGTATTATCGATAGTCTACTATCGGTAGTATCGATAGTATAGTGCGCTATGGACAGCAAGACTATCGATAGCAAGACAGCAAGACTATCGAAACTGTCGATGGTTAGACTATTGATAGTAACAATATTGATATTACGCATTTGTTGGCCAGCGATACAACCAAACATTTGCGATACCCGATTGGTTTCACGGTATCATAGGCTTAACGTCCCAAAGAGACTCAAGCTGTGTGGGATGCCGTAGTGGAGGCCTCCGGGTAAATTTCGACGAGCTGTGGTTATTTAACGTGCACCTGGACAGTTCGGAAAAATACCTGGAACTGCATCCGATGCAAGAACAAACAGCACAAGTCGTGCTGGCTTACACAACACTCTCGAGCACTGCAGACGTCGTCTTGCTGATGTAACCGCTGCAGAAATGCTCTTCGCACACATGCTTCGCAACTAGCACATTCGCACGCTAACATTTTATCAAGCAGTCATCTCGATCCGACGCTCGTTCGCGTAGCTCTGATCTTTTTGAAGCATTTGGCCCGGACATTTTTAGGCTGAGCTCCCAAAAATGAATAGGCCCCCAAAATGGCGTTACTCGTCCCCTGTGGATGTTTTCAACGCTTCGACGTCGAAGTCTTCTCCAGGGAACTATTCGGAATCATCGGATGCGCCCGCCGCCGATGCCAACATAGCTCCTGAGCAGCCTCGGCAAGACGCCGTGGCAACATCGCTTCGGGGAAGCAGAGATAACGCGCGTAAATCTTTCGCTGTGCTTGACACCGATTCAAGCATGATGGATGATGAATACAGCCAAGCGGTTACGATTATACCTGTCTCCAATCAATTCTCTGTTCTTGCCATGGGAAACGTGCCTGGAAGTAACCTTTCTCAGGTAGGATCTTGCACATTTCCATCTCTGAAATTTGACTCAGGGTGGGGTTAGGCACCTCCGAGACAACTCAAGAAAAAGCTCGCTTCGTGAACAAGCAGCACGGTGGAAAACTTAGCTGCCCTCAGGGAAGTATAAATGCTGCTACGCGGATGCACATTTTCGCTCGTGGAGCTGCGCCTCTGTGGCCATGGCCACTTTATCTGGCAGACTAGATTACTTTGCTGATAATGATCATTCCCAAGAGGATGAAATGCAATCTGTTTGGCGAAAGAGCAAAACTAAAGCTTACAAACGTTGAAACAGTGTTAAACACACTGTGATAACTAAGCTTAAATCACCCGGACAGCTAGGCACTCTCTCCGCACACTAGCTCCATGGAGCCTCTCCCGATTAGCTTTGAAAAATTTATTTTCACTCATGCTTTGAAATACGGCCTCTCGAACGAAGCAATAAATTTACACATCGCACGCGCACGCCAAGCACTACCTTCTCGGATTTCAGCTTCGTAATTTTCGAAAAGGACGCACCAACACATGATTATGAAACCGTTCACCATAATTAAATACGCAATGTCGTCAATCGTGCCAACGGGCTTACGAGCGTACAGCTTATGGCCAACTTCATGTGCTACTCGTGTAGTGTAATTAACGCCAGGCCCATGTGCAAGAACGGAGCAGCTCTGATTATTTTAAACGAGTATAGACAACTAACTTTTGGGTGCGTGTTTTCTTCTTTGTAATGAGACGTAAGGGATTGTTATACCTGGATTACCACGTGGTATCCTCCTACAACCGCTAAATAATTCATAATCGAATTTCTTTCTAGTGCAGTTTCAGTTTCGGTTTCAAAACCCTAACTATGACTGTGACGTCAAAGGGGTTATAGGTCACGTGAGGCATGAACAACTGCAATATTACCGGTGCTTCTACATACGTTGTCATTCCGGCTCTTGAGGAAGGTGGCTTCTGCACTGTAGTGAATTAAAACAATGAAGCAGCGATTATATAGCAGTTTTTTTCATGCCTCACGTGTCCTATAACCTCTCTCTGACCACATAGCCATCGTTAGGTTGTTGAAACCAAAACAGCATGACAGAAAAATTCGATTATAAATTATTTAGTGGTCGTAGGCGAATATCACATGGTGATTCATCCATAGTAGTGTCTTCCGCATCATAAGGGAGAAGAAAACATGCCACCAAAATTCGGTGTCTGTGCTCCTTTAAGGTTCCCAGAAGGAAGCGCAAAATCCTTCCGTACAACATACTCCTTCCGGCAATACCTCATCACTTAAAAGCTACCATATGTGAGACCAGTCACCGGATCGGGTACATGAAAGATTCGTGTCCAGTAGCCGACCAACGTCGATGCTCGTTCCGCGGTCGCCCCGCACATGGCAACTTTGATCTGTTCGGCAGAACCACTATGTTGCAACTGGAGAGGTTACTGTATCCACAGACCCCAAGTGCCCTGCTCGGCAACAGGCTACCAAAGCCCTGAGACACGCCATTCGATGTCCTATCCGTGTATCACGGCGAAAGGAGTGCCAGTAGTAGGTCTAGCTTCGTCGTGGCACCCATTTGATGCAAACTACGCACAAAAGCTCTGCCAGTGCACAGCCATCTTCCTCGGAGCCATATGTACTTGATCCGGACTTCCCTGCATTACAAAGTCAGCCATTACCCAGGACGTCAGGTGGCAAACACAAAACCTAAGGGGAGATGAACGCAAAAGCTCCACACAACCTGGGAGCACTGGTAAAATGAATGACATTTCTTCATCCTCACGAAGAACACCTTTTGAGCATCCTGTGGCGGTATTCAAGCCCAAGCTGACACAGCACGCCCAAGCAAGCACACGTATAGGGCCTATGCTGATACCACGTGGCTGACACAGCACACTTCGCGACAAGGCACACAAGCGCATCCCTAGCGACAGATCACTGGCACACTATACACTTAGATGAAGACCAGCTCAAGCACATCGTCGAACTAGTTACTGCTGAGGTGATCAAGTGCATGCTTCCTCCCTTAGGAACGCGGCAGGTTTCTCCGAGGCAAGACCTCGGACTTCGGCACACATCAACTTTGATCCCGCGCTTACTCCAGTTTAATACTGGCAGCCACTAGCGTGAAACTTCATGGCATTTTTGCTTCGGGCTCTTCTATATGGTTCTTACAATATAACTGCCGGGAAATTTGACTAAACAAATAGAACTTCAGATGGAACTGTCCACCACGCCCACTCTTGCCCTAGTTCTCGTGCTTACTACACCTTACTACATCACTCCTGTAGAGCGACGACGGCCTGGGCCAGGATCACTATCTGCGGCCCCAGTAGCCAACGGGCAGGCATGCGCCCTTGTTCTCGCGCGCGCTGTTCACACCGAGCTTAACACTTCCGCGTAGCGCACGCAAACGCAGAAGGTAGCGAGTCCGCTTATGCCAGATCGTTGGGTACACATATCAAGTAGATCTTTTGTAGCACACTTCTTAAGACTACATCACTAGGATCGTGTTGTAGTTTGAGGTACCCCCTTTGCCAAAAGTAACCGAGCAACAGTGTTTTGTTTCTAAAGTGCATAACGTAGCCTTTACAGCACCCTTAAAGACCGAAAGTTGTCAAAATGTGAGGACAAGGGCTCACCTCACTCTACACAGAATCGGAGATAAAGGGCTGCCATAGGTACTTCGTTACGCGGCTAAGAAACGAACCACCTGTGCCGGGTTACTTTTGGCAAAGACTGTACATTAAATCCATGCAAACCTGCCGCGGATATCATTGGATAGATGCTCATTATAGACACCTACGGCAGCACATATTGCCAAAGAGAAATTCACCGTCGCCAAAGGCCCTATTGAAAAAGGTATATAGGTTTGAATGGGTCAGCAGATATGGCACATTCGATTGAAATTATAGGTTTAACGGCCCAAAGCCACTCAGGCTATGAAGGGCGCCGTAGTGGAGGGCTTTGGACAACTTCGACCACCTGAGGCTCTCTAATGGGCACTGACGTCGCACTGTACATGAAAGTCGCGGGTTCGATCCCGTCCGCGACGGTCGCATTTGGATGGAGGCGAAATGCTAGAAGCCCGTGTACTGTGCGATGTCAGTGCACGTTACAGAACCCCAGGTGGTCAAAATCATCCAGAGACCTCCAATACGGCGTCCGTCATAGCCTGAGTCGCTTTGGGACGTTACTTCTATAAATACAACCCAAATGTGGCATAATCCTATTTACTGATCTATTCAAACTTACATTTTTCAGTAGGGGAACTAAAGCTACCCACTTGCCTTGGGGCCAGCACGGAGGGCATAAGGGCACTTCTCTAGACCTAACATTTCTTACTAATCGCAACAAAATCCTGTGTAGGCGAGCTGATAACGTGATGGGCAGTGATCAATATCCAGTGGTGGTGCCCCTCGAGGGTTACAATCACGGGAACTTCAACAACGACATGGAATAAAGGAGCACGTCTCCTGGGGTGATTTCCGTCAGATGCTCGATGAGGTCGTAGTTCCCACACTATTTCACCAGCTCATCACTCAGATCAACGCTGCCATGAAGAAAGCTACAACAAAGCTTTCAGTCAAATTCGATGCCCTAAAACCGGACTCCCACCATTCGAGTCTGTGAAAATACAAGCTTCATGCTGTCAAGGCGTATTATCGATCTGGTTGCTCAGCTAATCGTAGGAGCGCTCTATTTCGGATTACTACAGAGTTTAGCACTACACTGTGCACCTTGCTCTGCGAGATTGCCACCTACTGTGGAACATGCTCAATGGAACAGTCAATCTATCGAGAGCCTGACACATATTTTGCGCTATCTTCGGACGCAAGCAGTAACTGCCCCGTCACCAGCCATAGACCTGGGGACATCCCCCCGGCTGAGCTAGCTATACATGCACGGAAGGTCTTTTTCCCCAGCCTGAAGTTGTGGATGCCTTGTGTATGGACTCTATCGCCCCCTCCCCCCTCCCAAGCGAGAAATTTTAGATAGGAAAACCACGCTAAATCCCATTTTCTCGACCAAAAAGTACAAAAAATACATGGTACAAATGGAACCGACCCACAAATCCAGCACAAATCCGTGCCTTCGCTCCGATTCGAATGTAGTGAACATTCTGTGTAGCTTTTTACCGCTTTCCTTGTTTTCCCCATTCTCAGTCTTCTTGTCGGGGGGACTGCCCTTTACACAAGCGTCGCGCTTAGTCTAGCACGCATTACTGACGACGGAGCTAAGACCACTGACTGAAAATTGCTGGTTGTTTCCACAACCGTTATATTCTATAAATAGACATATTTGAAACCATCAACCTTAAATTGGCTATTCAGTAATTTTACCCCCAAGCGGTCTGACGCCTATTCATTTGCCATATCGGTTCACACTTTACTCCGGCACAACTGTGGCTCGCGCTTTTGCCTGGCACGCTCCACAGGCACTTCACGGAAGGTATACTTGGATACAGCTAAAGAACACAGCGGCGAATGCCCTTCAAAAGAGTCCCTCCAGCTAACGAGGTCGATGGTTTATGACGTCAAAGTTAATCCTCTAGAGTGATATCAGAAGTGGCTAGAAGACGCGCCATGAAATGAGATTAGCCGCGACATCATGACAATCGGTCAACGCCACTGGCTCGAGAGTCTCCTTACAGGGGTATTTGCTGCTGCGTTCTTGAGTTCTGTCCGACTATAGGCCTCTCTTATAGCTACACCTAGGCGCTTGGCCAGCCGCCTCGATATATACGGATCTGACGCTAACATTACACAAAGGAAACAAATGGCATATGATGCGTCGCTGACACATTGAAAACCTTGGAATACGAATCATAGAGAAGAGAGCACTCTCGTACATTCGCACGGCGTGGCAGTGCAGTTGCCGACAAGAGGCCGCTGCGAGAGTATACGCCAACCGCACCACGTTTTGCATGCGTCTGGATCCGCATTCAAGAATACCTCGACGTCCAGCCCTACCGTTCAAGGTGACGACAACGTCATCATTTCGGAACCGCAGCTCTGCGCAGTTGCAACTATATCCATGAAAAATCAGCAATTGTGGCTGTACGGATTCAATACGCGCCACAGAACTGTTCTCAGATGTCGAATCGGTATCGCCAGTTACAGAGAGATTATCGTTTAGGCTTCCATGCGGCTCGGCCGCTGAGCCAGCCTGCATTGAGGCTGCAGCTTTGGCTTAGCTCACCAATGGCGCCAGCAAGTCTTCAACACTACCGCTCTATATCGCGTTTACGTTTTAAACGCGCTAGCGTCCTCGTGCGAACTTCGGAATCTTTTTTACGAGGTTCTAGAGCCAAGAAACGCACGAACGGTACAGTGGACTCCAAAGACATAGGCGGCAGCGACTTCTAAAAAGTGTACAATCAGATGTACCGGATGTAGCACTGGCGCAGTGATGTCACAAGTTGCAATCAACTGCGTACGTCGCGCGGCGCAGGCGAAACGCGACAAGAGGCCTCGAGAAACCGACAAAGAGCAGCATCTTTATCCGCCAAGCGGACAGGGCACAGCTGCGGCGAGCTTCACTGAGGCTAAAGGACACGAAAAGCCAAAACCCATGAATTCAGTCGCGATGAAAGCAGGAAAATGCTATCTTGTGAACGGAACAAGATGAAAAAACTATCTTGTGAACGGAACAAGATGAAAAAAAAAAAGAGCGAAATCATAACCCTGAATGTGTTTCATATGAACGAAACTGAAGCAGCTGCAGCCGCAAGTTCGAGCAGTTCAAGCCATGCGGCAAGCAGGCGCCTGTTGCTTGGCGGGACACTAGCATGGTTTTTTTGACAAGTATATCGACTGGCTTCGAGTTGGCGCGCCGTGCCGGAAATACACGCGCCGATGTCAAGCCGGCTGTACGTTCGGTTCTTTCTTCAGCGACGTCGCCCGGGAGGCAAACACGCCGCTAGAACAAAAGCACCTGTCGGATGAGGAAGTTCACGAGCACAAGAATAACCATGCTGAGGTGCAGCGACGACGACATGCCAGGGAAGCTCCGGAAATGTGTAAGTTGTGCTTCCGTGCCGGTTCAGAGGTGAAATACGACCAGCTCAGCATGCAAACAGCTCGCAAAACGGACGCAGAGAGCCATTTTAGACGCCTTCAGCGCAAGCGTGACATCATTCGAGCGCAGGAGGAGGCTTAGCCCCGCAAGCGATATCTCTCCCCAGGTTCGTCCAAGAAGGATGGAACGACCTAGCCCCAACAGAGCATTCATGAAAGATTTCCCGGCCCCTGAAGTAACATACAGAAACACAAGCAAAAAGGCACGGGTCCCGTTAAACATCCAGGAACACTGCTACGGAAGTGTGCTTATTAAAACATCTAAAAGTAACAGCCCACGTTCTTTCCAACAGTGGTAACTTCGGGATAAATTATTTTCAACAGGAAATAGATAACGACTGTTCACGCCAAAAACCGCGAAGCGAGAAAGGTTCGCTCTCGCATTCGTCGTTTTGTTAAGGTCAAACGACAAAAATAAGAGGCCTACTGCTGTGGTTATCAACGTGCGCAACTTCTTTCTGACTTCGTATATTGTTTTACTACTGACACTGGGAGCGCTGTTTGCATTTCAACCCTTTCAGATTGTTATTGGAGCTTTTATGTACGATCAATATCTAAAAAGTTCAGCGTGTGCGGACTGAGCTATAATTACGGCGATAGTTGGTGTTTACAGTCAATAACCATGTGATTTTTGTTTAGCTATTTTCATCGCGCGTGCGTGCGTGTGTGTGTGTGTGTGCGTGTGTGTGTGTGTGTGTGTGTGTGTGTGTGTGTGTGTGTGTGTGTGTGTGTGTGTGTGTGTGTGTGTGTGTGTGTGTGTGTGTGTGTGTGTGTGTGTGTGTGTGTGTGTGTGTGTGTGTGTGTGTGTGTGTGTGTGTGTGTGTGTGTGTGTGTGTGTGTGTGTGTGTGTGCGCGCGCGCACGTGGGCGTGGGCGTGTGCGTGTGTTTGTGTGTGCGTGAGAGAGAGAGAACGCCTCGCGCCTCGGTTCTGGCTGGCTGGTCGTTTTTCTCCAGTCGTTTGGAAATATTTCACTGTTTCTTCAAGGGATTCTTGTGGCAGTGAACATTCAAGCGCCGCTTCCTCGTTCAGCGTTTTAGCTGGTATGTATGCATTGGTATTTCAGTGACGTATGTTGCCGGCCTAGTTGGTTTTGCGTTTTTGAAAAAGACATGGTGCTACAAGTACACGCACAAAAAGACGAGGAGACGTCTTCTCGTCTTTTTGTGCACGTGGGCTTGTAGCGTCAAGTATTTTTTAAAAAAAGCATTACTACAATTGCCTGATTTGCTTACGGTGTGACGGTAGGGTTGCTTGCAAAACAGGTATATTAATTAGGATTCATAGAAATGCTATAGAAAATTTCAATAGCTGTATGCACAGTTTCAGCGGAGCGTGGATTCAGTTCTTTAAGCGCTTTTAATTTTAATGCACTGGTGACCTTTTCCAGCGAGAGTTCCATGTCGTCATGCAGTGAATGTGCAGCACAGTAGGCTGTGTGGAACTCACGGTTGCAGCATTGTATTTCAACTTTGGTGTTTCATTGGCAACGTCGTCAAGGTATGTGATTGGTTTAGGTACATTCCTGATTCTCGCCAGCAGCACTAAAATCAATCTCTTCTTTGCACACGCGTCGCAGAAGCTTGCTCCAACACTCGTGTAAATTTTTACCAGAGTGCGAGATTTCAGCTTGGCACTTACAGCTTTTGCTCGCATGTCTATGATTTATAGACTTGATAATATTTGCCCAAGATTCCTCAACTTTCAGCCTCCGTTATGCTTTGTTTTATTGTTCAGATTCTTTGGAACTCGATAAAAACTACAGTACTGGGATGATGTGGTCATTCCTCTATGCCGATGCCGTAGCGCTACATTGTGTATTAAATTCTGCGTACACGCGTCTGCTGCCTGTCTGCACTGCAGCACACTGTACACATTAACAACAAAAAAAAATACGCATTTATGCGCGGAGCTTGAATTATTGCATAAAATACCAATACGATTACCTCATATTATACAAGAAGAAAGAATGGTGTGCGCCAAACCAGGGCCTAGCAGTTATGCAGTAACATTTTGGTGCCTTACCTGGGACGCATAACTTTTCGACACAGCTGATTGTGAAGACGTTCTTTGGATGTGTTCGAGAAAATGAGCGCCTCCTCAGGAGGCAAAAACCGCGCTGGAGCTTATCACGGTCTTCGTGCTCCAAGCCTCAGCCAGAATGTGTGATAAACTCAGTCTCTGGAGCCCAGTGACAACCACTGGAAAGAAAAACAACTGTTTCTCTTGTCATGGCCGAAATGCGCGCTGCACCGCTGATTACGCTATCCCTGCCCCTGCTAGAGCTTTTTTGAGGCCTTGACAAGCGCTCGGATATGCGCATGCCTGATAGAAAATTGGGTCTTGACCTCGACAAGGGGACACTGTGGACAGATTCCATGACTGCCCTACTGGGAGTGTGCAGCAGGATGTTAATTAGCTCCTCAGTGCAGTCCCCAGTAAGAGTTACTACCCGTCCAGCGGCTACCCGCCCCGCGGCGAAAGCACTGTGTTCATTGCGAATCGCACATAGCATAGTAAGCGCCCGCAGTCTCCAAAAAGTTATTCGGCTTTGTTACTAACTTCATTTTTTGCACCCTATCCTCTGAATGTCTCGCGCGAAATTTTCCGTCGTTAAGTCGCTTGAATTGCCTGCCTAGAGGAAGCTGCGTATTCAACCGATAATGAGAGGCTTAAGATTCAAACGCGAAAGTTTAAGAAAAACCCTTTATGGTGATGTTTGTCAAAACCTTTCTCGAAATCTAAGAAGAATGTCTCCTCTGGTATGTTAAGGACTAAGTTAGAACGGGTGCCATTAATGAATAGAACTAGCTGAGTATCACATACATGTGATACACCCTCTCGACAACAGTGTTGGTTGGGGTGAAATTTACACGCCTTTCACACGGGCACTTTCAAAGGCTATTAGTCGAATGCCTTCTAAATTCTCAACCGCTATCGCAATAGAAAAAAAGTGTGCTGCTGCTACACGATAAACTGAATACCCGTCGAGAGGTTCTGTCATCTCACACCAAGGTTTATGTTTTATGGTGTTTAACGTCCCAACTTGTGGCATGGGTTATGAGGGACGTCGTAGTGGAGAGCGCCGGATAATTTCGACCACCTGTGGTTCTTTAAAGGGGTGGAGACACCAAATTTTGAAGCTATAAAAAGCCTGCTATGGGATTCCTATGTATGCAAGGGCACTCACAGCCAGGTGTTGGACGCAACAAACGTTTAAAAACTATTTTAATTCGGTTCCAAAGATTACCTAAATGCTCACTCTCACGATCTAGACCCATCGCTAGCGCCATCAACCATGACGTCACAAGGGGTGTAAAAAAATAAAGTTTTAGTGACGTCATACCAAAATACAGTGACGTACGATGAGCGGGGCACAGCCGCGTGAGAGCAGTCGACGCACCAGCGAGCCGCGTTTGCTGCTAACCGCCACTCGCTCGGTTTGCGGCGCGCCTGCGTCCGGCCTGCTAGATGTCAACAGCGGGCCGCTCGCGGCAACAACGACGGGAAGCGGCAGCCAATGCGAGCGCGGAGAGCGGCAGCGTCATGATGACATAGGGCGCACTCCTTGGAGCCGGGCGGTCTGCGCCAGTCTTCGTGCCGAACGCCGGCATCTGAAGAACACGATAGTATTGTTTGTTCACGTTCATAGCAAACCCTGGGATATATGAATATCAAAAATGCATCGTTTCTGACGATCGTTGGCAAATACCGAGTTCCTGGTAGAAGTGATGACTGCGTTGCAAGCAAATTTCATCAGCCGGTTTGATGCTGCTGCTACCTGGTGCGGTTCGGCTGCCGTCTGCTAGCTCTGTTGCTGAAGACGTCGTGGAAATCGAACATATCTTTTATTATGGGAACAGTTCACAGTAAAGGTGTGCCGAGCGGAGCACGTTTCTGAGCGCTGGCCAGTCCCTCAGCTCCCTCAGCTGCGGAGTCGATATGCGAAAGCAGCTAGGCCTAGCGACGACTAGGGCAGTCTGGGACCAGCGCGCAGGTCGTCGGCCGGCGTTGCCGCAGGCAGTGTCGCTGCCGAAAGATCCACTTTTAGCACAGTCGTGCTGTCGTATCTCGAATCTAGAAAGCATCCTTTCTGGTAGCATGGCTGTTTTGTATTTTCTTGTGCGGACGTGAAGTACGCCGAGTCTGCCGGCCGGTAGGTCAGCCTGGATACCGTCTGCCGACGTCATAAAAGCGAGTTAAAGAGTGTTCTTGACGTAAATAATAAACCATGGGACAAGAAATGTGAAAAAAGTGTCATTTTTGAGGATCGCTGACCAATACTGAGCTGGTAGTAGAGGTAACAACAGTGATATGGGCAAATTTCTCACAACCGTGCCTAGCAGCTGCCGCTGGCGCGACGTTGGGGTCCGGCTCGCCTGGCGCCCGCTAGCTCCGCTGCCGAAGGCGTCGAGGAGATTGACCATACTATTATTTTATTGTGAGATGATTCTGTTAACACTATAGCTATTTGTGAAAAGTACGCCTTTTATTATAGCGCAGGCGACTTCCGAAGCGCCAGCCGCTTGCTAAACAGGCTATAGGCCTAGCGACGACCACGGCAGCCAGGCAGCAGCAGAGCTCGTCGACCGGAGCGCCCGCGAGTGGTGCCGTTGCCGAAAGCTCCCAACATAAGCAGACATGCTTTGTCGCTGTTCGAGTATAGCTGCCAGTTCTGATAACAAGGCGATCTTGTCTTTTCTTGTGATATTTGTACACCATCCCAAGCAGCGCTCAGGTACTGCTGCACGGCCGCGAAGTGTGACACCGGTTGTGGGCGCAGCTTGGGTAGAGCGGCGCAGCGATGCTTACTGGCATTTTGCAAAGTGTTTCGCATTCTCACGCGAACCCGCGAAGGCGATATTAGCGTGCGAACAAAAAAGAAAGTCGATGTCCTCACTCATTGGAATCAGATCTGTCAGCATCCGAGCTGCTGGGACTAGACGTGCAGTTGTTTGTTTCCATGCGCTGGTCAGCACGTGTGTGGGAAAGCAGACGATGCAGCAGTAGGTGCGTCACAACTTTTGTGGGCCCACGTGACCAAGCGAAGCAGTTGATCTTCCCCTTCTGTGACGTCACTGTACAACTCGGCGTTCCGAAACCGAAACCGAAAATCGTTCACCTAAAAATGCTATAATAAATTATTCACTGTGAATATATGAATCTTTGAGTGTGTATAATGCTTCCTGGAGCCATAAGAAACGTTTGAAACTAAGAACGCGCGAACCACAAATTTGGTGTCTCCACCCCTTTAACGTGCGCTGGCATCGCACAGCGCACAATGCGACCACCGCGGCCGAGATCGAACCTGCGTCTCTCGCGTCAGCAACCGAGCACCATATCCACTGAGCCACCGCGGCGGCTCAAACCGAGGTGCTGTGGCGCCGCCGACACCGCCAATAATTTTGCTGGCATGCTAGCAATTCTACAACAAGTTTAACCTGACACAATGAAAAACAATTTTTTTATTGGTTTCAAGTATTAATCACTCTTCAAATAAGCTTTGTTTTGGACAAGAAGGTTGTACTAAAACTTCCTCCTTGGTTTTGGACAAGCTAGTGTTGGTTGTTGTTGCATCGCTGTCAACAATGGTATTTCGATTGCTGAAGTGTTTTGTCGCTTGGGCTGTCTTTATTTTGCGGCAAAAGAAGTTGCATATTTTGAAGTTCCATATTATTTTTCAAAGATGAAACTGCTCATATTTCATTGTTGCAGCGAGCGCTCCGCGCCTGAGAGTGCACGCCGCCGACGCTCGAAAACCCTCGAAATCTCGATACAGTTTCGCGCTGCTCCGTTGACACGAAATACTGTTGACTCGACGGCCATCGGAGCCGCCCGTGCAGCAGCGCTCACTTAGCCTTTGAATCGATAGAATATTGGTTCGAAGGCCTTCAAGATGGCCGTGTGACAGGGGTATAACAAATATAGGACAGTTTACGTTGAGTGGGTAACCGACATGCTCTATTAGTTTTGAACAAATGCTTGTAAGGGATATGGGAGTATAGCTGTGGCATGAAGATGAACTTTTTGGTCGTGAAATTGCCTTACCAACCTTTCAGTCAGGTGGCACCACTCTAGATAATGATGATTTCTGAAATATATGTGCGACAGAATAATTTTTGTAATGTATTTAGTGTTCTTTAGTACTTTGGAATTAATGCCGCCAGCGCAGGACAAGACCTTCAGAAATTTTATTAGTTGCACGATGTCATTAGCCTGAAAGGTAATCGCAGGCATGACGGTGACTGCACTGTCGGAAATCTCTTTCGTTTCGTTTTACCGCGCAGGACAGAATAATTTAATATTCTATGGCCTCCCGGACACCAACACCACTGAAACTTTTGCTGAATCGGAACAAGCCGTTATCCGTCTTTGTTCTGATACACTGCATGTAGCATTTTACCCCGCTCAAATAGATCGCGCGCACTGCCTCGGCCAGGACACTGAAGATCGACCCCGCCCCATAACTGTCAAATTTTCATTCTGCAAAACAAAAGAAGCCATTCTCTCGAATGGTAAGCAATTTAAGAACACGGTCTACAGCGTTGGCGAGGATTTTTCTCGTGCGGTCAGAACTGCCCTCAAGCACCTTCTCGCATTTGCCAAAAACAAAACTGGATATTATAAACTACCCTAGAAGACTTTGCACTTGGATTCAGAACTTTACATTTCTGATGAATCATCAGGCGCTTAGCAATCGCGAAATCAGACAACTGTCCGTAAATCAACGCGCACTGCCAACCGATAAAATCTTTCTTTTTCAGTGACCTCTACTCACATACGAAGCTTCCTTCCGAAATGTGCCGCCTTGTCAAGTCTTCTGCTATCATTCCGGAATAATGTAGTAATCCTAACCGAAACGTGGCTTACGGATGACTTCACCGACAGTGAAGTTTGGCTGGATCAACCAAATTGTAATGTTTTTCGCAATGACCGTACAGGTACACGACGCGGAGGCGTCCTTATTGCGGTTGATCAACAGTTTTCATGCTCCCGTATTAACATGAATTCAGGACTGGAAATGCTATAGCTTATGTGTCGCGCCGTACCGAAAACCGTCTTGCTAGGCGTATGTTGCAGACCTCCAAAAAGTAATCCACAGTTTCCTTGGAAACTTAATAACATATTGATCCATCTCAAGTCCAAATACGTCAATGCCGAAATTCTTCTTTTCGGAGGTTTCAATTACCCCGACATCTGCTGGGAAAAAGAAACGTCCCGGACGATTGCTTCCGAATGTAGAGAATTTTTGGACGTCTGCTCACATTTTTACCTACACCAATTAGTGTCCCAGCCAACACGTGTAGCCCACGGTGCCTCAAACGTTTTAGATCTGATACTAACCTCTAATCCTGGAAGTTTATCATTTATAACCAACATACGCGAAATTACTGACCACAAAGTTATTCATGCCGTCTTTCAGTTTGTTCCTGAGGTGCGCCAGGTGCATAACAAAACTATCAGACTGTACGATCGAGCCAATTATGATGCAATCAACAATGAGCCGGTAGATTTTCTGCCGGAGTTTCGGTCTGGACTACACAGTCATTCTGTTAATGATAACTGGTTGATATTTACTAACAGGTTCACCGAGCTAACTAGCAAATATATACTTCAGATGACCATCCGTGCCAATCACCAGGAGCCGTGGTTCACGAACAGATTGAAACGGTTCGAAAAAAAGAAAACACTTTTTTCGAGCGGCAAAATTAAACCAAAGCACCTGCGCTTGGAACAGATATTACGCAGCCGAGGACGCCTACTATACAGCTATTCGTGACGCTAAACAATCATTATTTATTCTTTAATTGCCCTAAATCCTCAACAACGACCCAAAAAAAAATTCTGGCAAATAATAAACCCGTCGAACACCTATGCGATTACCCTTACCGACACAGTACGAGAGGAGGTCAGTGGCGCTCAATGTGCTGAAATTTCTAATGTTGCGGTTTCCTCTGTTTTTACTGACGAAGCAGGTGCCTTACGACCTTCACCGCCTACTACTGTACTTCTCCCTTTACCCTGTCTGTCTTTCTCTTATGGTGGTATTTTGTCTATAACAGAAAACATGAAGCTCTCGTCATCAGCTGTCATTGACGAAATCAATTCGAAACTGTTAAAAAACACTAAGTGCATCACTATTGAATACCTGTCATTGTTGTTCACACAATCCCTTGCTACCGGAAGCCTACCGGATGACTGGAAAGTGGGGAAGGTTGTCCCTGTGCACAAATCAGGTGACAAGCAACCTCCCCTCAATTATCGCCCCGTATCTTTAAGCAGTGTCCCCTGTAAAATTATGGAACATGTCATTTACTCTCAAATTATGAACCAGCTTGATAGGAACAAGATTTTTCATCCTTCACAGCATGGCTTCCGCAAGGGCTTTTCTTGCGAAACCCAGCTAGCACTTTTCGTTCATGATCTGCATACGAATCTTGATCGTAATATCCAAACTGATGCCATTTTCTTAGATTTTGCAATAGCCTTTGACACCATGTCTCACGGTGTCAACTGATGCCATTTTCTTAGATTTTGCAATAGCCTTTGACACCGTGTCTCACGCACGTTAGTTACTAAAGCTAGAGCAGCTAAATTACATCCTAACATTCTTGCTTGGATCAAGGAATTTCTAACAAACCACTCCCAGTTTGTTTTTGTCAACGACCAAAATTCTACCTCCCTCGCAGTAACATCAGGCGTCCCACAAGGCTCTGTCCTTGGTCCACTGCTCTTTCTAATCTATATTAACAATTTGACAACGCATGTAACATGCAGTAACGTTTGCATGTTTGCCGACGATTGCGTCATCTGTCGCATAATAACCAACATATCCCATCAAGCAAATCTTCAAAATGATCTTAATTACGTTCAACGCTGGTGCGATCAATGGCTCATGAAGCTAAATGCTAACAAATGTAAACTTTTCTCCTTCCATCGCCGCCAACAGCCCCTCGTTTTTAACTACGCTGTCCTAAATTCTGCTATCGAACTGGTACAATTTTATACATACCTTGGTCTAACCTTAAGCAGTGGTATTTCCTGGCGCACTCATATCACTAACGTCGTATCATCAGCAACCCGATCTCTTGGATTTCTGAAACGTCACCTACGTCATGCTCCCCCGCACGTGAAACTACTCGCCTATAAGTCGCTCATCCGGTCTAGGCTAGAATATGCATCTGATGTCTGGCATCCGCATCAAACTTATTTAGCTAACGCCCTTGAAGCTTTGCAAAATCGCGCTGTAAGGCGCATTCGCTACGATTACTTTTTCAGTACAGCGTAACAGCATTAAAACTTCAGTCCAAACTTCTGAACTTAAGCACTCGTCGTCATGTAGCTAGCCTATGCCGGTTCCATAAGTATTTCATAGTTCGCTTAATCATCCCCATACCTAGCACCACCTTCACGCATATCCCACCGCACTATGCATATATTTTATGTTGCTCAACCGCTCACTAGAACCGCTGCGTTTGCTGGCTCATTTTTTCCCGAACAGCTATCATCTGGAACGGCCTTCACCACGCCATTGCTGCCATCACCTGCCCATCGACGTTTCCGACGAGTGTTCCTCCTCACGTTCAAAAATTGTAATCTCACCCATGATATGTAACCCACCCCTTATGCAATACCCCGAAAGGGGCCTTTAAGGTAGTAAAACGAAACGATAATCTGTAAGGTTATCATCACGCCCATTAGTGAATGCGGATGAAAATACGAAATTTAGTGTTTGCGGTATTTGCTGATCAGGAATAGGATTGCTGCCAATGGCGAACAAAGATAACTCATTACAAAGAGACGGGTTATTAATTTTGCGAGATTGTATAGGATTTGTCCTTATCATTTTAGATAACGTATCTGAATAGAAGCTGCGCTTGGTCTTGGCGGTGAGTGAGATGTTTTGTCGATGGTGCGGTATTTTCATCAAGCAGTTGAGGTGTTTAAACGTTTAGCTGTACAAAACTGAAAAAAAAAAAACTTATTTGTGACAAGAAGGATGCTAAATTCGACTGAGACAACGAAATCCCTCCTAGGTGTAGTAGCCTCTCAGAAAAAGCCGTAAGTTTCCTGTGGACACCTATGTGTACAAATCGTCTGGTTAAGCATAGTGTTTATCACAGTGAAATTATGTTCTATTTACATGAAGTGTTTGCAAAACATTTAGGAAAGGGCATCAAAGACATCTCACAAAACGACACAGCGACACAGCACTACACAAAAGGTACGGCTGAGCACGTCACCAAGGGGGGGTTAGTTTTAATGTCAGTATGTTCATACACTTCCCTCAGGTGAACAATCATTTGGCAGAAACGAGATTTCACCGGAACAATTATTTCGCAGTGCAGGTACACCAATCTAATTCTCTGTAAGGTGTGTAGTCCAATCAGAAAAAAAACGTATCAAGAGGTTCATCAACCTAATGCATACCGCTAAGGTATCATGAAACGTCAAATAAATTCGCTTTTTCAAGGGCCATTGCAAGACGGCCTCGAAAATAACTAAATCCTTGCAAGTGTTGAAGCGTTGTTAAATTGCTGCAGGAAGATCACAGAGGCGGTAATTCACGGAGGACACAAAAATTCCCTTTTTCTGAAGCCAGGTCTTCACGAGCAGTGTTTCCCATATATCTTGAAGAAGAAAGTTATAGCGCATGGTGAAGGTAACATTTTTTGCACCCGTGCAAGTGCATCATGTCCCGGCACCCACATTGCTGCCAACGCTGCCACAACTCTACTGACATAGGCTTCACGGAGTCCGCCCTGGCCACTGTGTCAAATCCAGTGCATGTACGTCCCTTCTGCTCTAAGTCCCGAGTTTGGCGGCAGCTCTGAGACTGGCTTAAACAACAAGCGCAAGAGATTCGCCCCCTGCTTCACGTGTATATTTATTTTTTTATTCCCACACGTGGGGATACTGACGAAGTATTCTGCAATACCTCGGTCAATCCAGCTTAAACAAGCATGGCATGATGAGGACCCACCGTATTCGAATTTGCAAGTTCTTTTCGGAATCACTCTTCCACATTTTCCTCACTCTTCTTTGTGACCTCCAAGTGATCAGACTAGGCGCATGCCTCCCACGCGCGCCGCCTTTTTTGAAAGTACTGCCCGCAGACTCCAGGGCTGAAATAACGCGACCATTGTATTCCAATACCATCCCAATTCATTTCTTCAGGCTCAATCGACTACGCGCCTCCGATATCGCCAGGAGCGGCTGATCAGGGCAGCGAATGGTAAGAATAAAACAGAATGAAGTTAAAAAAATCGTTCTATTACGCAAACTCGGCTCGTCAGCCAGTGAAACTTTTACTTGAAATCTTCTACTTTGCTTGAACTATCAGGCATTTCTGTCTTCAATTTTTGGTCAAAGAGAGCGGATTTTTGTGATAAAAGGCAAATTCACCCGTGATTATACGCCGCCTAACACAAGCTAAGTATTCCAAGAGTACGTCACAGTTCTTGTCAGAATGGCACACTTTGTTCAATTTCTCTAATGGTTATAAGTTCAGGAAGTTTGGTTTGGTTTGGTTTGGTTTATGGGGTTTAACGTCCCAAAGCGACTAAGGCTATGAGAGACGCCGTAGTGGAGGGCTCCGGAAATTTCGACCACCTGGGGTTCTTTAACGTGCACTGACATCGCAGAGTACACGAGCCTCAAATTTCTCCTCCAAAGAAATTCAACCGCCGCGGCCGGGATCAAACCCGCGTCTTTCGGGACAGCAGCCGAGCACCATAGCCACTGAGCCACCGCGGCGGCAATAAGTTCAGGAAGTGTCATTATACTTAATGCATTCGTTATAGCACTAGGGGTATATAGCACTAGGGTTGAACCGTACCATTACGGTGTCCTGCGCGTTTTCGTTTAAGAAGAGCCGCCTCTCGCTCAACTACTCCTTAATCGTCGTAAACAGGTGGAAGTCGTTCATTGGACAGTTGAGAAATCGTGAGCCTATGCCTTTAGCGAACTATTTGATCCACTCGATGCACAAGTTCTCAAGCCACGCACTTCCGTCTCTGCCCACATTAATTGTGAACATCTTTTCTGCCTCCCATAAATTTCCTGCACCATTCTCGCACACTGCCGTCTCTGACACAGCACCCAAGGCACAAACAGCTCATTCCACGGTGAATTTCCTCAGCAGCGTACCTCATTACAGATAGATGTCGAATAACACAACGCAACTCGCATTTTAAGGGATTCTCGATTGTCGAGGCCATGTTTATCAGTCGGAAGCGATATATTGGCTGCAGCAGGGGTGGGATTAATGACGCATGAGATGCCGGATCATGCGCCGGCAAACTTGGTCGGTACTGCGATATGCTGATAAATGCCAAGCGAGCGAGAGACGACACCGAGTCCTGAAACCAAGCGGCTCGCTTGGGCCGATCTCAGTCGGCATACCGCGTATGCCAACGCGGTTTCTGCTTTGCATTTCGCTTTGCCACGCCGACGCCGATGCTCGTCGGACGTCTGTGTCGGTGGCCCGTAGCTGACAGCGCGTCAGTCGGCCGATCCCCTGGTCACATTAAAGCGACACGATGCCTCACTGCTCGTACCGACCAATACCCCTCTCTGTATTCGCTTCGCTCCGCCCGCGCAGCCGCGCTGCGAGACTGCTCAGGGTCTCGTGGCTGCTGATTACGGTATGTGCTCCTTATTTAGCAAACAGTCCATGTATTCGCTGAATCAATGCTTCCAGACAATTGTACAGGATTCAGCATTTGCCGCACGAGTACGTAACTCCCTCATGAATGCGCCTATGCATGACGACGACTGCACCTCGGCGCTACTTTTTTTTGCATATATCTGCATCTGTATGCAGGCAGCAATTGCGCGTTAGTTCGGCATGAATTGAAAGCTGCGTTCTACTTAGGTTAAACCGCATCTTCTCTTTTGCGCCGGTTGTGCGTTTACTTGCTTACGCATTGCGATAACTCGGCAAGAATCGCCGAAGATTCCGAGCGCCAGCCTGGGCAACGCTATAGGTTGTTGACACCGCGTAGGACAGGCGTTTCTGACTCGTTGTAACTGCTTTTCACGATGTGTCCAGCACTTGAATATATATTGGTTTATCTAGAAGTTTGCTCGACGCCCTTTAGCGATAAATAAAATGGCATAACTTGTTGCCCTCAAGCAAAGCCGACGACTGCTAGCTGCCGCCGCGGGCGCCTACAGCATTGGTCGACAGACATGGGTCACACTGCCTAGCAGCGGCGCTTCCCGTTCGATGTATTTGCGTCCTAAGATGTAAGCAATCCTCGATTTCGGGTCACTGTCGTCAAAACTATGCTCGAGCACCATTTGTATTCGCTATAAAACTTGTGTACTCGCTCTCCACAATCGCCGATATCGCAGATACAAACGCGGCTCACTCGCTAGGCCTATTCGTACTGCTGGTGAGTCGAAGGGTGCATATATGAAATTTAGTAGCTCGTTTCGTTTATTCACAGTGTGGAGAAGGTGTAGACAAGGGCAACTATAGTCATTGTCTCATCGACGCGAAGGTTTCGCTCGGCCGCTGATAATGCACGGCGGTGCATGTATACGCTACACATCGGGTCGTCTGCCCACGTCAAAGTCACGTTTTGCCGGACGGCTGGATCTACGTCAGAGCTGACGGTTAGCCCAACCTTTGTTGCCAGCTTTGAGCCAAGTAGCCTGGCATGAGATCACAGCCCAAACAGCTGCCCAACTTGTTTTGCCGATCTAGTTGGCTGCCGACCAGAAGCCACTGATCGACCAATGGTCGGCAGTCGGCCAGTACCACTCGGGCGTCTACCACTCCATCTTCACGCCGATCGTTTTCAATCCCCAAACCGTGATTCCATCGTTGCTTCTCGTTCATTCATTTACACCCTCCAGAAAATGGTTCATTCACACAAGATTGCTCCCATCGACAAACAAGCTTCAATTTATCGTAAAATTAAAAAAAAAAACGCGCGATTTCACCCCGGGAGCAGTCCTCCGTAACGCTACCAAATTGGATCAATTCAGGCATCCCCTCTGGGTCTGGAAAATCTCCAATAACCGACTGTAAGCATGATGCCTGGCAAGAGCCACCTTTCAGGGAAATGAAAAATGAAAAACATTTTTTCGTCAAGTGTGTATTATCAGGAGCGCCATGGAGGAAGGCAGGAGTTCTTTCCTTCCTCCATGAGGCGCGCAGTGACTGCCTGTACAACACCAAGCTTATCATAATCGCCCCCTTATCACCGTTGCCAGACTTTTCTTATCCTGTAGCTAAACTCCTAATATTCAAATATCCTTATATCAGATAATCCAAAGCACCTAGCTTTATATATGCAATGTTTTTTTCTTCCTCAAGCTCATGCAAAAGAGAATGCGCCATGCAAGACATGACCATTAGAAGATTGCATATGTTACACTGATTATGTTTCTGGCCAGACGAACTTCGAACACACTCGCCTGAAACCACACTTTTGCAGTCGCCTTGCCTCCCGCCGTCGGGCCACATCCTGCATGGCCGGACTCTCCCAGTTCGGCGAACGCTCGCGCCTCCCTTTGGAACAGCAGCTAACTACGTCTCTGCGGAGTTTGCTCCATAGACCACAGTGCGCCGCCTTTTGTCGGTGAACGGCGGTGTTCCTATATATGCTCATTTATATATGAACACTGGTGAATGGTAGGGGATGAACGGTGCTGTACCTGTACACGCCGCCGCAGGGGGCACAGTTACGCTAATGTCCACGCAAGTCTTCTTTATTGGTCAAATGTTTAGGGGAATCCCCCAAGGTGGAGTAGATTTGTAATAAGGGAGTAATTACTCATTGGCATCCACCCGAGCGCAGCCATACGGCTACAAAGGAAAGCTATACAGCTTTCTCAGAAACTTCGTAGTTAAAGAAAAATTCGTCCTGGTCCGGGGTTCGAACCCAGGACCACCGCTTCACCGGAGCAGTCGCTCTACCAATTGAGCTAACCAGGACGGCAAGCTTATGGTAGGGCGAGAGCGAATTGATCAATAACTCGAAGTGGGAACTTCGAGTTATTGATCACTTCGAGTTCCACTTCGAGTTATTGATCAATTCGCTCTCGCCCTACCATAAGCTTGCCGTCCTGGTTAGCTCAATTGGTAGAGCGACTGCTCCGGTGAAGCGGTGGTCCTGGGTTCGAACCCCGGACCAGGACGAATTTTTCTTTAACTACGAAGTTTCTGAGAAAGCTGTATAGCTTTCCTTTGTAGCCGTATGGCTGCGCTCGGGTGGATGCCAATGAGTAATTACTCCCTTATTACAAGTCTTCTTTACCGTAAAGCTTAGAATAAGGTTCTGCGGTAAAGCCGCTAATCGTGTGGCAGGAGCCAGCATCAGGGCAGCGCCGGCTGTGTTCGGTAGTTCACAATCAATGCCTTTTGTTAGTCCGCCAGTTACAATGCATAACAGTGTTTTCTTTATGGTGTTTAAATTCACTGCCACTAATTGAAAAGTCCGCTATTTTTTCGAAGAAAACCAGTACGCCGAAATTAATCGTCACACAGCTTGTCCGGAAATCGTTGATTTGTTCAGCGTATCTGGTGATCGGAGAACAGAAAAAAAAAACAGGACACTGCAAGAAAATCTTTTCCTGATTTTCTTCCCGTGACATGGACAGTTGGGGAAAAAAAACGGGGCACCGTCTCCAGCCCTCGAGAAGCATAATTTACAGTTATTCCTGTCAACAATGAAAGTGCGATGCCTGGCTATATCCAAACAAAAAAAAGTGACAGAAAGTGCGCTGTATTATTTATAATATTGTGGTTAAGTTGCATAATAACGCCGGGTTAAGCAATAACACCACGATTACTTGTCAATTCATCAAAAAACCTTAAACGACTGTGGCACGAAGTGCTGGCCTTCTGTATTCTCTCATTTTGCGTTTTGCTTTCCGTTCTACCGAGCTGAAGGCAAGGCGATATCAGAAATTTTAGTTCTGTTCTACATCAAAACGCGGTAGCACGTGGCGAAAAATTTTAAACTGGATTTTAAAATCAGCTGCTATTTCCTCCCGACCGCTTATCTGTGCACAAAAATTTGCTTCCTCAAGAAAAACTAACTGGTATTTCTTTCTCGCACCGGATACATTAGGGCATTTCAGTTTTCCAGTCTTGGAGAAATTCACAGCCAATAACTGCCATCCGTGCTGTCGGCAGAGAGAAAAGCCGTTGTCGGAAAACTCTGCTGCGCTGCAAAGTGAGCAGACGTCACGCTAGAGTTACCTACGTTACTAACGACACATTTCGACTTCTTAGCGTCTTGCAGCGTCATTAGTAGCTTAATTACTTTCAGAGAAAAGCTAATGAGGTACATGGGCGTAGAAACCCAGCGCTTTGTCTAAGGCTAATGCTGGCTTATTATCGTCTATATGCAGCCTTTAGGTTGCTCATCTTGCCTGAAACTATATAGAAAACTCTCTCCCACTGTCAAGCTCTCCAATAACATTTCCATCTCTACAGATATGCACCATCCTGCGTGTCTGTGATCATTATTTCCCACTGTAGTGCAGTCAATTAGCCCCGACGTAGCCGCAGGCAAGTTTAGCACGCCCTCACCGCGTGAACGTTGGTCTAGCAGCAGGTGGTTTCGCCGCGCGATATGTGATGTGTGATGTCCCATGGTATTCCGCAAGTGAACCTTTGCTCCAAGAGCTGAACATGCAGAAACTGCCTAATTTATGAGATTACAGGTTAGTACGTGCATACATTAAGGAGTGCAAATTGAACAATTTTTATATTCGTTCAACAGCTAATCTTAAACAAACTATACTTCATTACCAAACGCGATGTCCGGAGTACTGGTACGCTGCGCACCCGCGGACTAATTATGGTAAGCAGATGATTGCTTATACCCTACCTACCTTGCTTAATACACTGATCTCAGAGAAAGCCAATGTTTCACATGTCTCGTTATGAAGTCTGTAGAAGTATTTTTGCTGCTAATGTTGATTATGTGCCTATTGTGCTGGTTAGTCATTATAAGTTTTACTGTATAATCGCAATCCTTGTGATATTGCACCTTTTGTGGTTAACTTGAGTGTATTATTTTGTCTATACTGCCTATTTTGTGATAATGTGTCACCAATGTAGCTTGCTAACTTAACTAGTTTTTCCTTTTTTTTGTTTGCTGTCTCATTCTTTTCTTTTTTTCCTTTTTTCTTGCGTGTGCTTTATTACCATTGTTTTCAAAGCACTGCCATCCCGCACTGCTGCTGCTGCTGGCAATAAGCGGGTTTCAGGTCTTGTCAAGCTGCTTCTGCAGCTTTTTTCCTCAAACCTGTCCCTTCACAAATGTATATTGTTAACTTCCGGAAATAAAGCACTTACTTAGTTACTAAGCACAGGCACCCAATTTGAAGGGCTTTTTTCTGGTTGCCTCATCACCCCGTTCTCTTCAATCTCTAAAAGTCGCCAGCGTGGCGGGTGTCCTGACGGCGCACGAATGCGAGACTTTGAAGCTTGAGAATTTCAAGCTGATATCGTTTTTACCCAACAAACCTACCCCGCTGGTGCACACCTTTTGATGTGAGTTGATTTCTTTCTACTTGTTCCATAGAAATTACCAGACACTGTTTAAACCCATATCCAGGGGATAGTGTGGTTCGAAAGAGAATTTCTTCTTTCAAAGATAATTGATTATCAAGCAGAAAAAAAACAACCACATGCAGCCGGTGGGATCCGAAGACCTCCGAATTTCGCGTTCGGTGTTCTGCCAATTGAGCTACGGCGACGGTTATCCAATCTTCGGCTTTCGGTGATATACATGTGTAGTGTAAGCGAACCTTGAGAGTGTTCACCAGCGCCACCCTCACCCATAGCATAGTATGTCCTGCATTACTGAGAGTGCCACGTCGGAACGTGGTCGACGTGTAAGGGTCGAAGCTCTACGAGAACCTTCTTATGCTGCCTATGATATCAAGACTTCCAGATTGTTAGCTGTAGAGCCGACAAGAAAAGGGGAAATAGGGGCTCGTTATGCCATACATGACGGAAGAAAACTGTAACAGAAACCAAGGAGCATAGGGGATGCTTTTTGTTCTTAATTTGCGTCGTTTCGGGCAAAATAAGCGGCTGTGCATGCGATATATGGCATGTACAATCGAAGAGATTCATCGCAAAGCACTACTATAAGAAAAAGGCGTGAAATACAATAGTAAAATGTGATCTCCCTTCCCTCTCTCTAGGTGTTGTTCAGAGAGAAAAAACGCTGATGATAATAACAGGTTGCTGAACGTCCTCGAGGTGCGAACTTGCTGGATCATATTAGTTGAAGACAACTTCCGGAGATATTAACTGTTTATTTACATAAAAAATAAAACAGAACTGAATAACAGCAACTGAGACAAAACTATTTACAGATGACCGTCTAGCAGACACACCTTACATACACAACCAGCCCCCCCGGTTCTACCGAAACAACCTCTTTTAATCCCTATGTACCCGCAGTATAGGGACAAAAAACAAATGAATAATTTCTAAAACGCCCGTTCAATCAAAGCTTGGGGAAAGGACGACACAGCAAATCAAAGATACGGGAACGATCTTTTGCCGATTCAAAACTACCGAAGTTATTTCACACTTCACTAGTCTAGCGAACACCCTATAGCTTTCCTTCGCTTCGGCATATTTACCCACTCATTAAAGTTATACTACATACAGTTTCGCCGAAAACCCTCCCCCTAGGCAGACGCATAAAACTGTGATCATTCAAAAGGCTCAGGGATCTTCGCATGCATGGTCGGCGGGCGAACACAGCCTGTTCGCAAAGCGCGTCTCCCGAGTGTCCACTGCCTGTGCGCCTCACTTCAGAATTAACGGGCGGTCATAGACGCCTGCGAAGCTATCGCGGAAACCGACTTGTTGACGATAGGAACGCCGCAAAACACAGCACCCGCATCCGGCGGCAGCGGCGGCGCCGTTGAGTCTGGACCAAAGGGCGTACGGCGGACGACTCGGTGCTCCCGCGTGAGACAGCGCTTACGATGGGGACATTAACAAAGGAAGCCCTCTCCCTGATTCGCGGAACACTCCACGCGCGAACGGCGTCTCCATACACCGTCAAGCGCACTGTCCGCAGTAGCGGCTGTGACTCGTCTCTTTGTTCTGGTGGCGAAATTTGGCGTTTCAGCCACGGAGCCAAAACACACAGAGACACACACCAACGCACAAACTGACGCGAACTGACGCGAACTGACGCGAACGACGGTAACTTTGTTTTGGAGCAATGATTTTAGAATTACATAATCATCTAGAACATATATACAGGGTGTCCCTCATTTATCTGTCCGGGTTGTGAAAATTTCTCGTGCACAAACACTGGACTATTTGGTCTCTACCACAGACAACAGTGTAGCTTATGATAGTTTGAGTTTTCCGATAATTTAACATCAGAACTTGCCTGGATTGACTAGAATCGGGGAAAAACTGCATTCTTCTGCGCGCACAATTTTCGTCGAGGCGAGCGGACTAGCAGCTGCGGTGAACGCTAATTTGCAGTGATCGAGATTATTATCCTGCCACTTTCAATGGGTCCGTTGTCCACTGGCGATGGGTTTTGCCGGCCATCTGTCCACCACTGGGGCAAATGCCTCTGGTGAGTGCAAGCACTTCGCATGCGAGTTTCTCGAAACATTGAAGCAGGGTTCAATAATGCCGCGAGTATCGCTACAAACTCTTCATCTGCATGTCTGGCCTTTGTGCGGTAATGCGGGAATACGTGTGCAGATAGCAGGTCTGATATGGTTTTGTGAAGCCACTATCCCAAACCCTCCAAGGCTGGCACTTGTTGCGAGCCACGAATTATACGAACGTGCGTAGACGCGATATTACGCAATCCGGGGTTCATGGCGTAGCGCCCCACTCGACAAATTTATTGCCTTCTATCGGTCACACTGCAAGCCACTGCACTATTTCAGCGCGACCACATAGATCGATACCGCTAACGTCTACACACAAAAAAAAAACAGCGCTGTAGCTTCGGGTTGCACTTGTCCTTGCGTGGCCGAGCAGCAGCATTGACACAGGGTTTCACTCGGTCGGTGTTACGGTTGCTGCAGCGGGCACGGGCCGTCAACCACAGTGGGTTCGAGAATGCCGCTAGCCGAGGCGCCAACCAGCCGTCGCAACACGTATGCAGTGGGGCACCGCTTCGGCGCACGCAACCTGCGCAGGGAGGAGAGCGGCAGAGCGGCTCGTAGCTAGGAAACATGCTTCCAAGTCCACAAAGGAGGCGTTTATTCACCTCGCCCCGAATGCTCCGCGCATGCCTGCATGCTCCCATAACACCGTCACTGAGTGCTAAACATATTGCGATGGCCACGTAGTTAGGTCGACCGTTTCAAACAAAGTACTTACTCGTACTTTCATACTTCCCTTGCATTTCGTTCTATGCACCGCAGCAATACATATTTGACGCAGATCGGCATTTCTGACGCCTGATTAGAAGCGGTGAAGACCGAACGCACCGCAGCAGCAAAGCTCTAGACGCACGTCACCCTCATTGCACACAGCACTCCACAGCCCTCTGCCCCTTTTCTTCTGGCTGTTAATGCATGCGTAGAGAAGGCAGTGGTGCCCAGATGACTTCTTGTACTTCCAGTAGGATGGCACGGGCATGTTTAGGCACTCTGAGAGGTTACAAAGCTCACTTGTGCATGGCGCAAAGGCACTTCGTATCGTTTTAGCACCCCGGCGGAAGACGGCGTCTGATGCCCGGGATGCCTGACGCCTCATGCGGTCATGGGTAGAAAGTAATCGGACACTCGGAGAAATACAGAACAGGTTCAGAAGGGGTAGGCGCTTAGATGATAGCCTGTTCGCGCTTACCAAATGCATAGAAATAGCTAAGGTGTAAAACAGACCTCCCTATTTAGCCCTCCTGGACATAACCGGTGCTTTCAATAACTAGAACTGGGAACACCTGTGAAACATAAAAAAAGATGAAGGTATCGGTAATGAGGTAATTGATTTTCTACACGAAATATACCGACACCCCGCCCCCCTCGTTATCACCTACCCCCCTCTTATGTAATTCCCAACCCACGGCCCTTAAGGGACAATAAATGATGATGATGATGATGATTGGATAATAAAGTTGAAATTACATGGGAAGGGATAAAAAGTGCGACAACTGTAGAAGTATCAAGGGATTAAGGCAAGGCTGTCCTGCTGTGTATGTCAGTGGCGGTCCTAGGGGGGGGAGGGGGGAGGGCGGTTGCTCACTCCCCCCCCCCCCCCCCAAAAAAAAAAAGCCTTTGCACATTTTTTCGAACGTCCGTTTTCGGGCTCTCAAAGGCCGAGATGTGATTTCTGAACTAGAAATGGAAAGCTTTTGTTGCGAAAGCAGCATTACGCGAGTCGCCGAGCCATTTCGCGGAGCTGAGGCAAGGCCATACTGAGCATGCGCGAGGCGCAGTGTCGTCACGGGGTGCACAGCTGGCGCGCCGCCGCCGTCGCTGCACGGGTGACTCAGAGGTGCCGCAGCCGCGCTCGCCAGTTGCGCATGCGCAGTAGCGGCGCATAACCAGCGTTCCGGACCCGCCGCCGCTGCCGCGCGCTCTCCATCGCCTCTATCTCTCTCCTCGTTGCTTTTTCGCCTGTGTTGCGTCAAGTAGTCCCCTACTTTGTACGTTCATCGTGTTATCCGCTTATCTTTAAACGCAGCCTGTCTTCTATTATTACAGCGGTATTGGGAAGGCCGTTCCAATATCATGCTGTTCGGATGAAGAAAGACTGCGCAAATATTTGTGTTTTTCAGCAAGGGTATGACATCTGTTGACTGTTTTTGTGACGAGATGAAAAATGGGAGTGTTTTGTGACGTAGATGCTTAACGGAAATGACTTTTTGCTTTGCTTTATTGGGGTTTAGCGCCCCAAAGCGACTCAGGCTACAAGGGATGCCGTAGTGAAGGGCTCCGGAAATTTCGACCACCTGGGGTTCTTTAACGTGCACTGACCTCGCACAGTACACGGACCTCCAGAATTTCGCCTCCATCGAAATTCAGCCGCCGCGGCCGGGATCTAACCCGCGTCTTTCGGGTCAGCAGCCGAGCGCCGTAACCACTGAGCCACCGCGGCATGTCGTTAACGGAAATGAATAGTAGAAACGATGAAAAAGGGCTAAACTGGCTAGTTTTCGACGGTGCTTTAATAATGGCACACTGGAACGGTTCTCAGATCGGTTACACTTCTGTAAGATGAATAATCGGAGTGAACAACTCTAATGGCGTGATTTGGTACTTTCTATACTCTAAGAAAGGTATTCCTCATGTGGGTTCCAAATAGCGGCTGCATATTGTAATGTTGGGCGCATTAATGTGATGTAGGCTAGTCATTTTACATGTGCTGGGGCAAACTTCATTGAGCGTTGAAGATAGCCAAGGGATCGGCTGGATGCTGCAGTGGTGTGGTTGATGTGCGTTGACCACGTAAGATCATCAGACATGTGTAATCCAAGATATTTGTATGCTTTAGTAGCATGTAAACGAGAACCGCAGATACAGTAGCTATGTGGTATTAAGTTGGAGCATCTATGGAAATGCATGAACTTACACTTAGCGATATTTAAACACATTTGCCATTTTCCACACCAGTTACCTACAGCTAGTAAGCCACGTTGTAGGCTAATACTGTCTTACAACAGTATTAGTTATACAACAGGTTGCTAGTTATACGAGTCAATTCGTACGTGACTGTCGAGGTATAGTGGTCATGCCGTGCCCCCTCCCCCAGTTACTTTTCAGCTTCATGACTATAGCACTATCAATCAATTTGAAATATTGTGAGATAAAAATATCTGTTTTGTTTGTATGTTTTGTTGGGGTTTAACGTATTAAAGCGACTCAAGCTATGAGGGACGCCGTAACGAAGGGCTCCGGAAATTTCGAAAAACCTGGAGTTCTTTGACGTGCACTGACATCGCACAGCACACGGGCCGCTAGAATTTTTCCTCCATCGAAATTCGACCGCCGCGTAAATACTGTATATATGACTTTTATAAGTTAATCATTAGGTGAGCAATATTCATATATAAATCATAAATAGATATGAATTACATATGAAAATTGTTCACGTAACCGTTACCTTTCAAAGTATGAGTAATGGTATAACATCTTACCGTTCGCCATTAATTTTTCGACAGAAAAGTGCGCAAAAATTGTTGTACAAATAGAGCGTAAATACAGAATCGTTGTTTCCATTTTTCTTTTTTGGTACGCAGAAGACCGTACGCCCCCCCCCCCCCCCCTCTCCCCTAGAACCAATCGCTGGGACCACCACTGGTGTATGCTAAATATGGAAAGAAGGCTACAAGAAAATAATCTAGGTTATAATCTGTCGTACAGATTAGGCGGAACGATCGCTGAGCAACGGCTTCCGGGTTTAATGTATGCGGCAGATATTGTACTGTTAGCACATAGCCAGGAAGATTTGCAAACTCTGGTTAATTCTTGTAGAGACAAAGGAGACGCTCTAGGTTTCAGTTTTACCGCAGCTAAGTCAGGTGTGATGATTTTCAACGATACAACTGATCACGTGGTTACAAGGTTGTGAAATACCCTGAGTGGCAGAATACAAATATCTAGGGCTATGGGTAAATGAAGGGCAGATATGCACAGAAAAGCACGAACTGTCTCCTTGGGCAAAAGGGCGAAGAGATCCGGGATAATTAAACATAGGACATTATGGGGGCACAACAAATATGAAGTACTGAGAGGTATTTGGAAACGAATAATGGTGCCGGGGCTTAGTTTCGGGAATGCGGTTCTGTGCTTAAGGGCAGAAGTTCAGTCGAGAATAGAAGTAAATCAGAGAGCTGTTGGAAGATTAGCTTTAGGTGCCCGCGGCAAAACCGCAAACGAGGCAGTACAGGGGGATATGGGCTGGGCGTCGTTGAAGAAGGGAAGATCAGAGTAAAATGCTATATGAAGAACACCTGAGGAAATTGGACGATAACAGGTGGGCAGCTAGGGTATTTAATCACTTAGACAGAAAGAGCGTTGACTCACAGTGCCGGAAAATAATTAGGAAGCTAACCAGTAAGTATGCTGGACACAAGAACGGAGAAAGAAAGAGCATTAAACGAGAGGTAACAAATACGGAATGTAAAAATTGGATTAATTCAATGATAAAGAAGCATAGCGTAGAACTGTATCGATACTGGAAAAGGCAGATCAGGAAGGAATCGTTCTATGATAACTCAAGAGGAGTGCCCCACTTTTTGAAGCTACGTCAGGGTGTCTTAGAACGCGCACCTATAAAAAGAAATTTAACGAAGAAGATGGCGCATGTGCTGTGTGTGGTAAATATGTAGAAACAATTGAACACTCCATACTCAAATGTGATGGTATCCATCCGGATGTCGATGCAGGCACAGTCACTCTTCGTAAGGCCCTAGGGTTTAGAGATAACAATGGTCATGTAAATAAATCTGTGGTGGAAGTTAGCAAAAAGCGATTGGAAGATTGGTGGCTCAGAAGCAGAGAGGAGACGTAAGGTTAGAAGTGTAGGAAAACGTACTTCAAGGAAATGGCAAATTTAATAACAATTCACAACACAGATAAACAAAAATAAAGAAAAAGACGAGAATGGTGCAACTGCCCCCACCCCGTTTCAAAGAGGACGCTCCTATCTTCCATCCATCCATCCATGAGAGCACGTGCGACCCGGTCCCAGTGCGAGAGTATCGTATTCTGGTCTATATAAATAAGACCTGCATCATCTATAACACGTAAGAGCACTTCCCATTTCTGCCTTTGTGAGCATTAGGAGCGGCCCGAACATTCGGGTCACATACACAATCGAGTCTCCAGTCAGCACAACATGCCGACCACAGTCGGGTAAGCTAGCCATGCTTCCAAACAGTACGACACGCTCTGCTGCATTATTAAAAGCATAAATATTGATCAATCGCCATAGCTTCCTGTGGAGCAAACAATCGCAGCTTACCGAGCTCACTTCAGTGTCCATATGATGCGCTAAGGCAGAATAAGGAAAAAAAAAACAAAAAACGACTCGCCAAAAAGCTTGCGGCATGCGGCACAAGGACATTCTAATCGGAAAAAAGGGGCCCTAGCGCCCTCTCAATCTCCTCCTCAATCTCAGCCTTCGTCTTTCGGACGGCTAGAAAATCAAGGCGCCTGCTGTGGAAAAATCGGCATAGTTGCACCGGCTTCGAGCGAGACCTAAGACCGCGCAAATTCAGCGTCACAAATACAAACTCTTCGAAGGTTGGCATGATGACCGCAGAATTGTTGCGCAGTTTGAAGAATATATTTCTTAGACTTTTTTTTGGTCGAAAAAATAAAATTCAGCATGGTTTTCGTAATTTCTCGCTTGAAGGAGGCAGGGGGGGGGGGGGGAGGGGGGGGGGAGGCGACCGTTCCCATCACCTCTCTTATATTCGCCCCCACCCTGCTTTTTCCTCTTGGGAAGCTGCTCCGTCTAGCTCAGATCTTCTAGACCAGTAACGGCTGATCGAGTGGGCGCGCGGGATCGCAGCGGCAGCCGACATCCTACACCCAGTGAACGCCGCCCGAAGAGGAATCGACCACCTCCTCACCAGTTTATGTTTTTCGGCATCATCATCACACAGAGAGAGCGAATTTTTGCCCAAAGTAGACTATACTGCTGACACAGCAAAATATTAGTTTTTACGTTAAAACAAATGAGAAAGTGGCCATGACCCATGTCGTAGGGAAGAGGTCCGGATTGATATCAACTTCGTTTCCCTTAATGTGCTTAAAAATGCAAATACACAAGCGTTTCTGCGTTTCGGCGCCACTGAAATGCGGTTGCGGAGACCAAACTCGTTCTCTAGACCCCATGCGTGCTTGGTAGCTGATGGTTTATGGTTTATGGTTTATGGAGTTTAACGTCCCAAAGCGACTAAGGCTATGAGAGACGCCGTAGTGGAGGGCTCCGGAAATTTCGACCACCTGGGGTTCTTTAACGTGCACTGACATCGCACAGTACACGGGCCTCTAGAATTTCTCCTCCAAAGAAATTCTAGCCGCCGCGGCCGGGATCGAACCCGCGTCTTTTGGGTCAGCAACCGAGCACCATAACCGGTGAGCCACCGCGGCGGCGCTTGGTAGCTGAAACAACACAATAGTGAGTTCGGCTGCGAGAATACCAAGATATGAACATTGAGAGGGCAAGATATAGACAGAGATTTCAACTCTTTTATCTCTCTGTACCTTTACGCGTGCGGTCTCAAGCCCTGCAATTAGGTCTTTTACCCTGGCACTGCAGCGCAAACGTCGGAAAGTTATCTTCGAGCCACATTTCGGAATGCGACTTCTTGGGACGCACGTGGTTGTCTACCGCTATCAAAGCCCTTTTGCAGCCATGGCCTCCTGAGAGTCGCGATAACCGGGCAGTGCTCCTATTGAGGCCAGTTTGGGCGCGGCAGTGTTAGGCGACGGATGCTGAATTCAAGGCCTCCATCTGTGTCTTTTCAGGTTTGTGCGTCACTTCTCGCTTGCGCTTCCTTTTTTCAGTGAGCCTGCAAGTCGCTCCTGCTCTCAAACTTGCAGCCAGATATAAGGTGTTGCATAAGTGCGTGTAACGTCAACGAATACTAAGGTAGCATGGAATCAGTGGGACGGAAAACAGCAGATTCCAACCGTCGGATGAAACTGTTCGCCCCATGTGCAAATCTGGAGCCTCCCGCACAGGGGCAGCGAGCGCGGACCGAGAATTGAACCGTTGAAGGGGGCTTCGTACACAGTTGTTTAGATTTATAACTGGTAGCTTTTTCTTATAGTGCGCTGTACCTAGCACCAATTGCTTCGTTTCATGCGAATTTGTCATCCGTCGCATTGCAAAAACGTTCCCTCATAATGTCAACTAGCTACCGCAACAAATAATATTTCTCTTAACAGAGGGCGTGACAACACGTCCTCTGCCATTTTCTTCTAGGCACGTTTTGCAATCAGTGCTCATATCAATTGTTTTTCTAAATTTCTAGCATTATGTCCACCTTACAATAAGAAAACGATTGCACAAACCGTAAGGTGTCGCTGTCACTAATGCTGGTATTTTATTATTTCAGTCCCCACCTGTATTTACAGTTTCTAAGAAATTTTCCACATACATGTAAAAACTCACCCACTCAAGCGTTCTTTTGGAAAACGAACGAAATGGCTTTCTTGAGGCGTGCATATATATTGACATAGAAAAGTATTCATTTTGAATCTAAATATTAAATGTCGGCTCCATACCCGTAAATGGAGTCGAAAGTTGGGCTTAGTGATATAGCTATCCTCGAATAAGCCTAACATCATCATCATCAGCAGCAGCAGCCTGACTACAACCACTGCAGGGTAAAAGCCTCTCCCACATCTCCCCAATAAACCCTGTGCTCTGGTAGCCGCGGCCACCTTATCCCCGCAAACTTCTTGATTTTATCCACCCACCTAACTTTCTGCCATTCCCTGTTGCGGTTGCCTTCTCTTAGAATCCTATTCGTTACCTTTAACGACCATTGGTTATCTTGCTTTCGCATTACATGCCCTGTCCAAGCCCATTGCTTCCTCTTGATTACCTAGGTGAGTGCCGTTAAGATACAGCAGTTAATCTTACCGGCACAACCTTCATGCAATTCAAATAAGTTCGAATTCCTAGCATGCGTTTGTATGACACGCGACAAAAAACAAGTCCAACGACGACGGAGGCAGAATGATGATTGGACATTCGCTTACAGAAACGACGATTTGCCGTGCTTGCTTTATAATATTCGCTTAAAATGCGCACCAAGAGAGCGCGTCACATGCGTGGCTGTTAATTCTTGGATAGTAGTTCTCACGCCACATGACACTAGTTGCTCACTAATTTCTAAAATATATCGCAGGACGAAAAAAAATATTTTCTCTCCGCTTCCTTGAATCTCGGCCAAGGTGTCGCGGGAAGACTAAAGTTTCTAGGGCTGGGAAGTTCTTGCGCTCCTTTTTGGAAGTTAGGAGTAAGCAGTCCACAAATAGCCTGAACTTTTAGATGATATTGAAAACAGTGGGTGTGACTACAACCGCAAGGAGAGGATTAGGACTAGGACTCTGAGCCTGCCACTTCAGACTTAGTTTGAGTCCCGCCTTGAAAATCCGATAGCTTGCAGAAAAATATTCGTTTCGCTGTTCACAAAAGCTACATATTCTACCAAAAAACCACTGAGAAAGAATGGGATATACTGAGAAGAAAGTTTATTTCACAGAAAAGACCGTTCCCGTGGCTGTCTTGCCCCGATGCAGCAGCATCGCAAACTGGCTGTAACTACATCCCATATGCGTCTGGAGGCTTATCAATGGAACCATTTTGATCGCTAAATATCTCCGAGTAAGGGCATAGCAGAAAAAATTTCCCAAATGTTTAGCATACAAAACCCAGGTAAAAACAGCGAAAGGCGTCGCGAGACCGACAAATGGCACTTCGCACTTCAAACACCTCACTGCTTCAAGATTTTTCACAGAAAACATAAATTTTACTTGCTCCAGATTTGGGAGTGTCTTAACAGCCGAATAAAATAAATATTCCTCGCACGCAATGCGACCTTTACAGCGCGAATTATTGCAGAGTCTCTCCAGCAACCCACGTCTTGCTGTGCCCTCGCGGACGGACCGCGGAACCGAATGGGTTAACTGGGCAGTCAAAATAGCTGTCGGGCTAAATGGGCTGAATATTTACGTGACAGTTATTTGCGGTCTTGCCCGAGCATCGTTCTGCCTTCGTCACATTGGCCTTGTCTTTGTCATCTACAAAAAAAAAATCGAAATCTGCGCCACATATACGTCATTGCGGCGCCAGGCTTTTTTTTATTATTCGTTTGGTTGGTTGGTTGGTTGGTTGGTTTATTGGGGTTTAACGTCCCAAAGCGACTTAGGCTATGATGGACGCCGTAGTGAAGGGCTCCGGAAATTTCGACCACCTTGGGTTCTTTAACGTGCACTGACATCACACAGCACACGGGCCTCTAGAATTTCGCCTTCATCGAAATTCAGCCGCCGCGACCGTGATCGAACTCGCGTCTTTCGGGTCAACAGCCGAGCGCCGTAACCACTGAGCCACCGCGGCGGAGGTACTGCCACGAAACTCGTGCCTCGCTTTCTCGTCACGCTGCTGCCAACGTAAATCAGCTGGTAACTTCCATAGAACGCCAGCGTGACGACTGAGCGAGGTACGAGTTTCGTGGCGCCACCTGGGAGAAGTGTTTTTAGAACGCAGCTCTTTGGCGCCCGTTTCTGCGTTTCGTGGCGTCGCCGTCGCCGTTGTCCGTTGTAACCAGCAGTGGACACCTTAGTCGCGCTTTAAGCTACGTGGCGGTAGTGACAGATGTGCGCTGCATGCATTGGCATTAACAACGTTGTGCCAGAAACGCAGCGCTGAAGCCATAGGCCTTCGGCGTTCGTTGTGTTCATTGGCGTTGGCGTTGACAACGTTTTACATGCCGATCATTTTAAGGAAAGGAAGTGCGCATAACTGGCTCCCTGGGTCAGTGGACTCCTGAATCGCGCTTGTACGTATGTGGGGTGATGAGGGAGAGATGTGGGCTAGCCGTATGCGTTAGCACTGACAACGGTGAGCGAACTCTCGCGATCAACCATTAACTACCGCCTGCCAGGGTGGCAGGGTGGGTGGGGACATCGATGTAGATATAAAGACAAACAAACAAGAATTCCTTACCACTCATGAGGGAGAACATCCCGTTCCTCTTGCTCGTAACGCCTCGCACGCAGTGATGGTCCTAAGGGAGAGGGGAGGGGGGGGGTCGCCCCTCCCCCCCCCCCCTCCCCTCCCAAAAAAAAAGTTTTTGCACATTTTCCCGAACGTCCGTTTTCGGGTTCTCATATGGCGAGATGCGATATTTGACGTAGAAATGGAAAGCTTTCTCGTCTGTGATGCGACAAGTAGTCCCCTACTTTGTACGTTCACCCACCGGGTTAGCCGCTGCCTTATTTCACACAATTCTACGCTCTACAGGTTTATTTATTTATTTATTTATTTATTTATTTATTTACTTATTTATTTATTTATTTTAGTACTTCAAAGACCCCAATCAGGGGGCATTACATGAGGGTTTGCGTTGCACAGAAAAACCAACAAGAAACACACATATTCTGTACAATGCCAACATCAAGGTTCGAAATACAAATTAACCAGGCAAACAGCTCAGAAAATCAATATGCAAAACACTCAAATGCTTTCGAATGCTAAGGAAAAAACACGACAAGAATAAAAGACAGAAAGAAGCGCTGAACGATAGGTAAGAATTCAATGACGGATTAGAGAACAGTAAAAACCATATAGTAAAACACAGTGCAATAGGTCAACGCTAGAGGGGAACGGTACACGAAAACCTAAGATGTCTCTGAATATTTATGCTTATATTTGAATGCCAGCGTGGCTTCTATTATTACAGCGGCATTGGGAAGGTCATTCCAATCTTTTGATGTTCGGATGAAGAAAGACTGCGCAAATGTTTGTGTTTTTCGGCAAGGATATGACACCTGTTGACTGTTCTTGTGACGAGCTGAAAACAGGGAGTGTTTTGTGACGTAGATGCTTAACGGAAATTAATAGTAGAAACGATGAAAAGGGGCTAAACTCGCTAGTTTTCGACGGTGCTTTAATAATGTCAAGCTGGATCGGTTCTTCAGATCGGTTACACTTGGGTAAGATGAATAATCGGAATGATAGTCGGATGAATAATCGAAAACTTTATTCAGCGTTGAGACAGCCAAGGGATCGGCTGGATGCTGCAGTGATGTGGTTGATGTGCGCTGGCCAAGTAAGATCGTTAGACATGTGTAATCCGAGATATTTGTATGCTTTAGTAGCATGTAAACGAGAACCGCAGATAAAGTAGCTATATGGAGCGTCTATGGAAATGCATGACCTTACACTTAGCAATATTTAAAGACATTTGCCATTTTTCACACCAGTTCCCTACTGCTAGTAAGTCACGTTGTAAGCTAATACTGTCTTAAAACAGTATTAATTATACAACCGGTTGGTAGTTATACGAGTGCAATTCGTACGTGACTGTCGAGGTATCGTGGTCCTGCGGTGCCCTCACAGTTACTTTTGCGCTTCATGACTGGCACTATTTTTCAATTTGAAATATTTAGAGATAAATATATCTGTTCTGTTTGTGTGTTTTATGGGGGTTTAACTTCCCAAAGCAACTCAAGCTATGAGGGACGCCGTAACGAAGGGCTCCAGAAATTTCAACCGCCTGCGGTTCTTTAACGTGCACTGACATCGCAGGGTACGCGGGCCGCTAGAATTTTTCCTCGATCGAAATTCGGCCGCCGCGTAAATATGTATGAATTATATAAGTTAATGGTTACGTGAGCAATATTCATATATAAATCATAACTAAATATGAATTACATATAAATATTGTTCACGTAACCGTTAGCATTCAAAGCATGAATTATGGTATAATATCCTATCGTTCGACATTGATTTTTCACCAACAAAGTGCACAAAAATTGTTGTACAAAAAGAGTGTAAACAAAAATCGTTGTTTCTATTTTTTTTTCCTTTTTTGGTATGCGGAAGTCCGTCCGCCAGTTTGTTACCGCTTGTCCGCCAGTTTGTTACCAACACAGTTTGTTACCGCTTAAAAGGACCTGTTATCGCGCTCTATAAGTGAAACTTTGCAGTTTTTGTTTTAACTAGGAGCAGGTCATGCTTTGTGCGATTCAATTTTCTACTCTCGTTTCATTTGACGCTGACAGAAGGCAATGCAGACGAAAACGCGAAAAGTTTACAGGGCACTGTTAAAAGGGCTGCTAGAGCGTGCAAACGTTGAGGATGTCTTGCTTAAAAGCATAGTACTATGTTATAAAGCTTCCACTACAAGACCGATCGTTAATCAAACGCTTACCAAACATATACCACTTAAATCATCGGTTCGACAGATAGACGTACTGCCTGGCTGCCGTTACTCGATGCGTTTGACTGTCTCCCGGAACTTTGATGTGCGGGCTCAGTGATAACAGGATGCTGGAGTGACTATGTATGACAGGTTCGCGGCCTTTAAGTACGGCTACAAGTCTGCCAGTCTAGCTGTACTTACATGAAATGAAGAAGAAATGCGACGAGGGCGTAGTTGTTTTTTTTTAGTTGTTTGTGAAGCTGATCTGCTGGCGCCGTCGCGGATTCGAGACCCACTCGCGGCCGCGAAGTGTTTTATTGTAGCTTATTTTATTTCAGGTCGAGCTTAGCCAGAAAGAGAGTGGTAAATTGGTGATTGAGGGTATTAGTGCTCGCGCACTAAAAGCAACACGACGACAAAGCGGCAAGGCTTAATCGCCGCCGCTTCCGCCCCGCAAGTAAAAGGTTCCGCATGGACTTGGTTTATACAAGCGTTGTGCATACGCTAAGCGAGCAGGCGAGTCTACAAGGCCGAGAAATGGCGGAACAAGCTGTAATTAAGGTTTTAGCTACAATATTTGCACTGGAAAGAAATTTCACGCGCCCTTTTTTTTTAAAACAAAAATATCTCAATCACGTTTAGTTATGCGCACGATAAAAATATTTTGCATATGTTTCTTAAACTATAAACTAGTTTTTAGTTGCATTATCACTGCTACGGCCGTTGCAATCGCACTGCTCGCTGGCAATAGGGTTTGGCACGAGTTTGGTTCCTTCTAGCGCGACCAGTTGACGGACCTCCCTGGTGCCCTATGGGACTTCCGCTACCAGTTTCCCTACTAAAGCATTTATACTAGAGGACCGCTTTCTGTGG
Organism: Amblyomma mixtum; assembly: GCF_055824585.1. Taxonomy (NCBI): domain Eukaryota; kingdom Metazoa; phylum Arthropoda; class Arachnida; order Ixodida; family Ixodidae; genus Amblyomma; species Amblyomma mixtum. The sequence continues at coordinate 150,713,377 of NC_143014.1, read as the reverse complement.
CTATGCAGTGGAAGCTACGAGCGCGCGCCGCTAGCTCACGGGCCTGTCTCTAAAGCTCGTGCGTGCATGCGAACAGCGCACTTCTGGAAGCCGGCGTCTCGGGCTCGCGTGCCGCTTGCTGGGCCGTTCCGACGGCTGGCGCGTCAGCGAGCGCTGCTCCAGGGCTAACCGACGAATCATTCCACCGTCGGCATATGCCAGATGTTTTCAAGCAGTATCGAACCTTTGGTCAGCAGAAATACATTTATTTATTTGGAGCCACAAAACCGTAATCCCCTGCAATGTAGTCTCCTCGGTAATGCACGCACTTTTCCCAACGCTTCCTCCATTCTTGGAAACACTTCTGGAACGAGTCATTTGGAATGGAGATCAGCCGGGGGCCATAGCATTCCCCATGATGTCTTCTCTTCACTCAAATTGGGTTCCTTTCAGCGGCACTTTCAGCTTGGGAAACAGCCAAAAGTCACACGGAGCCATGTCGGGGATGTAGGGAGCCTGACGAACCACAGGAATGTTGTGTTTGGCTAAGAAAGTATGAATCAGATGCGCAGAATTGGCGGGTGCGTTGTCATGCTGGAGCTTCAAAGATTGTGCAGCCCACAGATCTGGTCGTTTGCGCCGCAAAGCTTCACGAAGGCGACGAATGACCTCCTGTTAGTACTCCTTTGTGATTATTTGGCCTTGTGGTGCGCACTCATGATGCACCACCCCACGGGAGTCGAAGAAAACGGTCAACATGAATTTGACAGTGCTGCGGACCTGCCGTGCTTTTTTTTTTGGCCTCGGGGATGTCGGATGTTTCCACTGTGACGACTGCATCTTGGTTTCTGGGTTGAACCCATAAAAATATGACTCATCCCCTGTGATCACGGTGTCCAGAAAGTTGGAATCAAGGTTTTCATCGTCCAGCATGTCCTGCGCGATTTCAAGATGGCATTCCTTCTGCTCCTTTGTTAGCAGTTTCGGTGCGAATTTTGTGGAAACTCTCCTCATGCCCAAATCATCAGTCAAAATTTAATGCACGGATCCAATGCTTACTCTTACCTCGTTCGCAAATTCTCGGACTATAATGCGACGGTCCTCCATGACCACAGTCTGCACTTGCTGAATGACATTTTCATTCCGGCTTGTCGATGGTCTGCCTGAACGCGGGTCATTGTCCACTGATGCGCGGCCATCTTTGAAGCGGTTGTCCACTGGCATCCATGGGCATCATCCCCGAAAGCCTGTCGAACATTGCGAATGGTTTCGGCTTGAGTATCGTCAAGCTTCTGGCAAAATTTGATGCAATATCCTTGCTCATGTTATTCCATCATCGTAGAACTTACTGAAATCCGACGACCGCGCACTACATGTCCTCACTTATAGGCAGACTGCTAGCGACTGACGCTTTCTGCGAGCCGGAAAAATATCGTGCATGCGCATGAATGTCCCCTCTACATCTCCAGTGAAGGAAGTCTCCCGCACTTCACTGGTTTAGGCGGGATAGAAGAAGGCTCGATACTTTTTGAACGCACCTCGTACGCTTCAGTGCACAGTAAATGACAGCTTTGGCAAGAAAAAAAAGAGTGAAGAAAAAAACCTGCGCAATGTCTTTTCCCATTACACTGCTGGTTCATGCGAGCATTCGTAAGCTAATAACTGGGAAGTAGGGCTTCAGTAAACGTCCAGGCAGTGACAGAATCTACTGCTTCACCATTCGCTAGACATTAAGGATGACAAATGCTCTGTACGAAGAAAGGCTTGGAATGATTGTGCTCTACCGACACGGCGAGCCGCAGCGTTCTATTGCCAGCATAACAGGTCACCCCTTGTCCACAGTAAATCTCATACTCCCATCACTCAGAGATAAAGGAAACATCGGCAATTGTCAACGGTGCCGCAGACCACGGGCTACTACCAGAGAGCAGGACAGGCTCATCATTGCTGCTACATCGAATGACTCCACTTAGACGGCTCAAGAGACCAGGGACGAGGTAAACCCCAAGATAAGCGCACAGAATGTGAGGCGGCGTCTGCACGAAGCGAACCTCCAGAGCAGAGTTCCTGCGAGAAAGCCACTGCTGTCATTAACTGCTGTCATGTAATTGCTGTCAGTAACAAATAAATAAAAAACGTGATTTCATAACGCCGTATATGTGGCACGGATTATGAATGTTTCTTTTTTTCTTGATTGCAAAAGACAAGGCCAGCAACGGCGAAGACAGAACGATACTCGGCGCAGTTGGCAAATAATTGACAAAATAACTCTTCAGCCGATTTAGCTTGTCAAGAATATTGACTGTCAGTTTAAGTAAACTCATTAGTGAGATGTTGAACTGGGTTAATTCTCAGACCACTTGTCTAGGCATTGTTGTGCCTCCATCGTCATTTGTCTTGTCTTTCGTCACGCGTCATGTAAACGCATGCTGTAACTTGTTTCTTCAGGTGCCTCAACTGACCGCTACAGCCTATGAAAGGGAAATCACATGAGTTATTTCACAGAGGATACAAATCAGTGATACTAATGGAAGCTGCGTTGCGTCCAAAGCCCTGCTTTATTCACTCACAAATAGACACATCGATGGGTCGCGACATAAAAGCAAATGAAATGTTGAACGCTAGGGAGGTGACGATCCTCCCTTTAGCTGCCGTCGAGTCTTCTAACGTAGACCATGGCCACAGTAAAACAGTCTGAGTGCAGCGTCTTCAAACGAATAGCGGTACCACTATAAAAGGGTCCTACTCACCGGCAAGCTGTGTATGCATGTACCAACAACGCCAAAAGAAACGCGAAAAGAATAACAGATACACGAGAGCGAAAGGCGGAAGTATTAGCTCCTGGATAGGAAATTCAAATCGGGTTCGATGCCACTTAAAAAGAACTTTTATCGCTTCTTAGAAGTGAAAAGTCAACTGCGCTACTCTTCATTTTCCTTCAGCTAAGAACTCGACATGCTTTGAGCGATTCGCTTGTTTTGCTCTCATTTCATTTGACGCTCGCAGAAGTCAATTAATGCCGCCGCAGTGGATAAGTGGTTACGGTGCTCAGCTGCTGATCCGAAAGACGCGGGTACGATCCAGGCGGTCGCATTTCGATGGAGGCGGAATGCTAGAGGCCCGTTATCTGTACGATGTCAGTGCACGTTAAAGAACCCCAGGTGGTAGAAATTATCCGGAGCCCTCCACTACGGCGTCCCTCATAGCCCGAGTCGCTTTCGGACGTCAAAGGGGCTCTGAAAGGGGCTCTAATAAAGTTGCGGTATGCCTGCGATGTTAGAGGACGCCGCTTCACGAATATCCTCCAACAAGAATTTCGCTGGAGGGAACGTTCTGCGCATGCGCATTCGTTACCTGCAGATTCGCTGCGTACGCCCGACTAAAAGTGTCTAATTACAGTTCTGTCTCAACGTGGGTTCGTGGCCTTCGCCTTACCACTACAAACCCAACGAAATGATAAAATGACACAGATAACCCAATTGTGCGCAGACGCTTGCAAACGCAACACGATTTACGGGCTGTTTCGCCTAAGGCTTTGCACAATCTTTAAAATTAGGCTTTTAGCGTTACAAGAGCGCTTTTTCGGCTTAGTATTGTCAGCGGGTAGTACTTCAGAATACAGCGGAGACGTGTTAACTAGTAGGACGGTTAACTAATATTGAATAGTTAGCTTTTTAACTATTACTGTTAGGCTCCTTAATTATTCAGAGGCGTTTAGCCCACCGTAAGCACTATTGTTACGACAAAGAACGCCCGGCGTACGGCCTACGGCGGCCCAGTACCATGCGCGGAATAACAGTAGGCGCCGGTCGGTGCTTCGGCTGCTCTCCGGCGCCCGGGAGCGGTTTTCTCTGGACGAGGCTGTAGTCCCGCTACACATTTTGGGTGGCAGCGGTGGGATTTGGAGGCGCGGGCTTATTTCCCAAGTCATGCACCCTGAGAACCCGAGCATCATGCTGGAGAATGGCTTGTACCCATTTTAGGAAACCGCTGGGTACCCGGTGGCAGTGGGAGTCGAACCCACAACCTCCCGTAGCCGAGGTGGGTGCTCTATCACGAAGCCACGGCTGCGGTAGGTTGTGGTACAATATACAAATCAGTTTTTAGAATTTTGAAAACGCGGTAACCCTCGGCGCTGTGGACCAACAAATGTGGGCTACATTTGCACGTAAATCGTCGAAATAGCCAAAGTTTGTTGGGCTATTTCGACGAAATTCTAAAGACTGACGTGGATGTCACTTACAGTGGGCTACACGCTTCTGAATAATTAAGGAACCTAAAACTGTAGAACGTGTTTGCAACAGCCGATCTGGATTGTGGTCCTGAGTTCTGATTGGACCGCGACGGATTTCTTGCTCCTTCGCGCATTGAGAGATCTGCACCGGATCGCCGATTGTAATATGCCGTAAGCTGAACTGCCAACGCTGCCTCTCCTGTCGCAAAATGGTTTCCGCGTGAATTTTGTTACATACACTAAGTGGGCTGCCGGGTATACAAGACCGGTAAAGGGCGCAAGAAATAAATTAAAATGTTACTAAAAGGAAATATGAAGAGTGATTTTTAAGCAAAAACAATCGAAGGTATACATTCATTTACGCTCTTTATCGTTCTATCGTTATTTTATGTTGTACGATATTTTGTTTTATTTAGTAGTTTGGCCCGGTGGCAGCACAAATTTGGCGTCATTTCAATCCATGGAGGTTATACAGGGTGTTTCACGTAACTAGAGCCTAGGAGCCGGATGAAACCAACGACGTATTGCTTCTCGTCGTGTGGAGCTCCTGAGTGTACACTTTAAGTTGCGTTCTATTAGTTAATTACCTAAGAATATTTATGCTAAATTTTTATATTAACTTTAGGGTAAATTGCGTTGCGTTAAGTTGTAAAGGGTGTTCTCAAACAACCGGTCCAGTTTTTGTGGGAATGGATCTCCTACGTAGTCTTATTTTTCCAGCAGTTAAAGAAAACCGATTGAAGAAAGAGAAATGGAAAAAAAAAAAGAAAAAACGCGATTACGCTCTTGCGCTATAGTGAGACCAAACGCGTTTTGAATGACCGATGCGTGCGCGCTCACCGTTCAGAAGTGACCGGCCAACGCCGCCGTCAGCACCGTTTTGAAAGTGTTAGCACATTATTACGCAACATGGAAAGCGCGCGCCGCGATCTGCGATAAGTGATAAGCAGGTCACTGACAGCTATTTCAGAGGAGCTTTTATTGGGCCATCACACAGAAAAAACAAAGCAAGGAGCAAAAGCAGTGATGTCGCGTTGTTCAAGGTAGCCTCCGTCTTTTATTTGTGTCGTTGTGCAGTCCGTCGACAGGGTTAATTGGAGAGACATGGCAGAGGCCTTTGTCCTGCAGTGGGCGTAGTCAGGCTGATTGTTATGACGATGCAGTCCGTCCAACTCGGCGGCAGCCGCTCACTCGGGCACGATCAGCGCACACGTTTCGTTCGTTCAAAACACGGTTGGCATCCCTGCAGTATTGTAGCGCATAGCGAGATTTTTTTTTACAGAGAAAGCTGTAACAGCCTTGTACATGGCATTTAACAGAATCAATTTAGGGGGTACAACGGCAGCCGTGTAACGCGTTAGGTGGACACCAACACAACGTACCTAAAAGCGCGATTGAGGTGCTCAAGGAGCCAGTTACATGTCCTTCCTTTCCTCAAAACCAACGGAGGGTTTAGGCTGTGAATAAGACAGCGCTGGCAACTCGACTACTTCGTGCAAGCGGGCCCTTGAGTCTGTGAAGTGTGCCGGGAACGCGATCGAACCGAAGACCACATGCGGAAGGAGGCCGAGTGTGCACGTGAGCCTACAGACGCCAAAACGGGCCTGTGAGGCTCGCAAAAGGGCAGTCGCGTGTAAACGTCGAAATGGGCCTGCCACTCGAGACCTACCGGCCGCCAATGCCAGTAAGCTTTCTCTGATTGATGCACTCAGGTGGTTAGCTTAGATGTAATTTTTTTTATTTGTGCATATACCGCGGCCTTTCTTTAAGTGCCGGGGGAAAAAAAGTACGCAGGAGGTACAGTCGCAGGTAAAAAGGATTAGCACACATGACGGAACATCAGAGCGCCGGAATGACAACGCGTGGCTCTGCGGGTGGCGGAGAGGCTGATAACGAGAGTGCCGGGCCGTTCCCATTCTACAGTATTAGGGGGGTTCAGCGGACTGCCACGGACAAGAAAAATTACTGGCTAAAACCAGCGCTATCATCTATTGTTCCCGCGAGTTCCTTTTGACAGACCATCGCGGACATAACAAAAAAAAAACAGAAATAAAATGAAGCCATGCTTACTCATGATAACCGAGCCAAAATAAATGCCGCATGCACGGTCACGTAGGGCCGGCACTTCAACGCTCGGTCGGTGCACGCTTGATAAAGCTTACTTCCTGCCGTCCCCCCCTAGGCTGCAAACATTGAAACGGCCCGTTAGGCAGGTCTGCGTACCGCAGCGCCGCATGGTGAGATATCCCAATTCTGATCGCCAGCGATCTCTGCTAATATTTTTTGCGCGCGACTGTGCATAGCCCAAAAAAACTGGATCGGTTCTTTCTGAACCCCTCTAAAACTTAACGAAACGCACCTGGCAAGAGAATAATAAATATTTTGCATAATACATCTTCGTTAATTCAGTAATTGGGCTGAATAAGAAAAATATTCGGAGGACCACCACGCCCACGGCAAACAACGTGTCGTTAGTTTCACTCAGCTGTGGTTTCCCGCTTTTTAGAGCGAAAACTTTGCTTCACGACCAAGGCTGCCAAACCCGATTAATCCCTGAAGCCTTGACTTTGAATAAATAAATATATAAATATTGCCGCGACTGGGATTCGAACCCGCGGCGGCGCGAACAGATGAGCTTCACGAGCCACTGCACGAGAGCACTATGGTATCGCCGCTTTTTTTATTTATTGCACTATAGGCTATCGCCGCAGCTGATCACGCCTCGTGTGCAACTGCAACACATCCTCGCGCTAAGCACTGCACATGGTCGCTTTCATCAACTTCTATCGGCAGCGCGAACACATCAGATCAGCTTAACCTCAACCAGAGCTTAACCTGAGTCCAACATTGTCGCCATATGTGCCAACGACCCAGCAAACCAAAACCATGAGCTACGTTGAAACCCTACCCTTTTTTTGAATCTTTGGCTCAAGTCACGTGTTCAGTCGCACTTTCAAACATATGTCGCTGGCAGTGTCTTTTGTCACGCGGTTGATTCCTTAATAACATTGAACATTAATAAGAAAAAAATTCAAGACTCCCGTCGATTCATCTGCGGATATATTGATTGTTATAAGGACATATTACATTATATGAAAGAATTTCATTCACAAAAGGTTTCCCGCTCAAAAATGATTTGGTCCAGAATTGTTGGGCACCTTCCGAGGCGTTGGCACCCAAGGTAATCAAGCAGCACCACGGGTTGTACGCGGCAGAAGCCGTGCCTAAGCTCCGGAAACAGTTGTTCTCCCAAGTTACTTCAATCCGCACTGGAAGAAAGATGCGCTGGCGGTGCCATGCTCTTGCCCTTTACGGTGTGATTAGAGACGACCACAAAACGATGAAACCGAAACTTTCTCGGAATATCAACGGACCGCCTTCCCGTCAGCAAGAAGACGTTTTTAGTGCGGGCCAGCTTTGCGAAGCAATGTCGGTAGAGAAGCAGGCCTTTTCATGATTATATAAGCAATGGCAAATGATATACGTCACAATGAATAAATTTATAAGTTAGCTATGAAGACTAAGTAGCATTGCGTATCACAGCGAAGTTATGCCGTTGCAGCGTCTTTCCATTTTTACTGTGGCCACTTAGTTATCCCTCGTCTTTCCAGCGCTCATAAAACACGCGGACAGAAGGAGAGTAACGCTAAGTCATAGTGTTACAAACCACCAACTATTCCAGCTGTCTACGCTTAGCAGTTACGCCGTCGTTGATTTTCACGTGTCTCAGGTGCATTTCATTATCCGCAATTTATGAGAGGAAATGTAGTGGTCACGCTAGTATTTTAGACTATACCAAGAGTGCAAAACATACCATTCTATTAAAGCCGCCGCGGTGGCTCAGTGCTTATGGTGCTCGGCTGCTGACTCGAAAGGCACAGGTTCAATTCCGGCTGCGGCTGTCGCATTTCGATGGTGGCAAAATGCTAGGCACCCGTGTACCGTACGATGGATAAAAAAGTCAAAGTGGAAGAAATTATCCGAAGCCCGCCCCTACGGTGTCCCCCATACTCGTTTTGGGACGTTAAAGCCCATAAACCAGTATATCAAGGCATGGTTGAAAGGAGGGCTCTCGAATATAGGAACCCAAGATGTTTTGTTTTCCTCCTCGATCGCACCACCGTAACACACAAGAGAACGCATTTTATGGCCGCTCCCTTAGCGCTTTCTCACACCACCGGCGTGCGCTTAGAGGCATGAGCGTGGGCGCTCATGCCTCATGCCATAGAAATGCGGAGCTCTGTGAAAGCCACGCGTGGCATGCGTATTTGCGAGGAGTGTTATCAGCCAAACGTCCACCTCTAATCCTTGAGATTGTGGTCGCTCGTTTATCGTGACCTAAGCGGTTGGCAGCAGCATTTTTTGAGGCGAGCAGTAGGAAAACTGCAGCGCCTCCTGGGCAGTGCAGGCTCCCTGTAACAAAAGCTAGGCCCAAAGAGTCGCGCTCACGTTTCTTGTTATCGCGCCAGGTATCCTGACCGGGCTGGAGGCTGGACGCAAGCAACGCCCTAGGTAAGCCCTCTGCAACGCTTCGTCAGCACAGTTGTACAGCGCTGCGCTCTCGACCTAATGCCTTTAACCGCATGTCAGTTGCACACACTGCCGCCGCTTTAAAGCGCGTCGTTTCCATTTCAGTAATATGACACCCAGCTGTTGAAGGAATGAGCGCTTGTGCTTCGAGATGGCTGTATTTGGTCGTAAAATGGCATGGCTGTAGAATGGCTCGGATTTTATTGATCTTACTAAACATTGCGACACAATTAATGATACTGTTTTCGAATTTAGTAGCTATAGTCATAGCTGGCCCAGCACTAATATTATTACGAAGCTATCTGCAAATTAGGTATAAGGTAATTAAAATTTGGAATGTTCTTTCCGAAGCTAAAGTTGCTAATTAGGGGCACCACAAGGTTCCATTCTCAGACCTTAATATTTTTTATTTACATTAATTATTTGCCTGTCTGCCTAACGTCCTCACATTGCATTATTGTACGCAGACGACACGACTATTATTAACTGATAAAAATATTTGCTCCTTGGGTTGTTTCGTCTCCATAAACTCATGGGTTATGGGGATTTAACGTCTGAAAGCAACTGAGGCTATGAGGGATGCCGTAGTGAAGGGCTCCGAAAATCTCGACCACCTGTGGTACTTTAACGTGCACTGACGTCGCACAGCACACGGGCCTCTAGAATTTCGCCTCCACCGAAATTCGACCGCCGCGGCCGGGATCGAACCCGCGTCTTTCGGGTCAGCAGCCGAGCACCATAACCACTTAGCCACTGCGGTGGCTCGGCTTCTGAACTAAATATATTGAGTTAGCTAAGGTTACAAAGAGGTGTAATAACATTGCTTTTGGAGATTAAACCCCAATAAACCAACCAACCTTGTAAATAATTCTTCCAAAACCAAGTTTACTGTCTTCAATTCACCTTAGAAATCATCTTGTTTAGTTCCATCAATAAACCTTGATTCTTATGCAATCCCTGCTAGCACTAATGGCTCCTTTTTAGGAGCTGAATGTGACCGCAGCCCCAAGTTTCATTGTCATGTCGCTAATAGCAAAACTAAAATTGCCTACGGCATTCGGCTACAAGTTAAAACCCGTCAGTACTTTAACCGTGCAACAATTCTCTCGCTTTCTCACATTTTTATATATTCACCCATTAACTACTGCATAATGTGTTGGGAGAATGTACACAATATTCACCATAGTTCACTTCAAACTGTGAAACGCTATCAGAATAGCTACAACAAGTCTTACAATACTAACAGTATGCCGTTACTACACACTAACACCATTTTGTCGGTAAGCGAGACTATAAAATGTAGCTAGGCTCATTTATCTTCAAGTTATTGAATAATCAAGCACCTTTGTGAACAATTCCAAGAACATGTCTGGTAAACACTAGTGTGACTAGATTTGCACTGAACATTTATTTCATTTTGCCTGTAGCACGTACCAATTATGACAAACAAAAGATTTTTTTTCAACTTTCTCCTTTGGAATACACTATCGCCATGCATAAAAACATCGCGTTCAATATCCGTATTCAAAAACAACTAAATAATTATCTTTTAACAGGACATAATAATATTGACTGCTTTTCCGCTTTACTATTAAGAATACTCACTATTACTGGCTTTGTGTTTCTTTATCGATGCTTTTATGTTGCTCCTAAACTTTTTTTGGATGTTTATATTCTTGTGGGTCTATTTGAATTTTCTAGATCTATTCCCTTTAGTCTGTTGGGCTCTCATTTTCTTTTTGTGTGTGTAATTTCTTTAATTTGATCTTTACGTTTGTATATAGTTTACTACCTTAGATTTATTACCACTTCTAAGCACCCAAGTTTCTTCTGTTCATTGAGTACGCTCCAATATTTTTGCTGTTCTCCTGTTCCTTTATTTATGAATGCAATGCGGTGTTGCTCGTTGTCGCAGTAAATGCTCATTTACAAATAACATGAGATCCCGATACCTCATTTACTCTGGCACCGCTATCTGCATATTGATTTTTTGAAACCACTTAGAATACATTACAAATTTCAAATCTTTCTACATATTAATAGACCGTTAAAAACTGTCATTGCCATCAAAAGTTGCTTCTCAGCTAAGTCTCGAGACAAACTCAACTCATTCAAGTTAATGACGTCCACTTCGACACGGCCTCATTTTTTTTTAGCCATGCATTGTTAAATATAAGGCTGTTCAACCAGACTGAAAAGTGCTGTATTAATGTTAATCACCAAAGGTGCCTTCGCACACACAAAAACAAAATGTCCAGCACTTGGCCTGTGCCTCAGAAGCAGTACCGCCGTAGTTACCAGCAGCCGGCCTTTCAGGAAAAAATTGTGACGGTTAAGCTCGTTGCTTGAAACGAATATTTCAGCGAGAAGCTGACGCCAGTGCTCGGTCTGGCCCCGAAGTCTACCTACCCCGTTCACGCTCGGCTTCACGCACTGCTGGGTCTTGTCGCCGGTCAAGTTTTCGCACTTCGCAGGAAACTCGTTACTTTCGGCTTCGACTACTTCAGTGCACCTTATGAGTGAAGAACTCACGTTTAAAAACGAATAATTCCTGCCCGTGAACCTTTCGTGTTTTGGGTTTTACCACGCACAATAATGTGCGAAAATCAGCTTAAGTCATTAGCGATGACGCGTTTTCACTCCTCCCCTTCCTATTTCTCCCCAAACACACAATTTTCTTCTAGCCCCGCCGCGGTGGCTCAGTGGTTACGGCGCTCGGCTGCTAGCCCGAAAGACGCGGGTTCGATCCCGGCCGCAGCGGCTGAATTTCGATGGAGGCGAAATTCTAGAGGCCCGTGTACTGTGCGATGTCAGTGCACGTTAAAGAACCCCAGGTGGTCGAAATTTCCGGAGCCCTTCACTACGGCGTCTCTCATAGCCTGAGTCGCTTTGGGACGTTAAACCTGAACAAACCAAACCAAACCAATTTTCTTCTACTTCGGACGCCGAGAGCAGATGCACATGCGCATGCTGTGAGGCTGCGGCGTAGACCGCATTGTCTAAGGTATCGGGAAACGAAGTTCTGCATTTACGACGGCAGTGTCTCGAATTCCACTCGGCCATTAGGTTTTGCTTCTGCGTCGCTCTTCGGAGTGACAGGCTATCTATCGTCCACTTAGCAGAACAGCGTTATCACAGCTTCTCGCTCTAAGAATTACTCAGTGATAAATCGGTATTTTTCTCTGACGTACATCGCATACGCCACCCTTGCCAACATTGCAAAAATAAAGCTTTATTCTACCCGCATCAATACATGTTTGTTGTCAAAGAAAACAGTGAAAAAAAACGTAGAAACTCGCCCAGCAACATACATTAAAACGTTTATTCACTCAATCGTCAGCAAAGTTCCGGCAGCCGATCATTCAAAAAACAGCACGTCATCACATCACGCGAAATCATAGCGCCAGCTTCTGACAAATTATGTATGCACGCAAATACATGGCAAAACACAAGCTACGGAACACGCGACATTTTTTTTCTCTGTCGATTCGTCAAGTGATCGGGGACTGCTGCCCCGGAAAAGGGAACCGTAGTTGCCAATGGGAAACAGAATTAGCGCTCGCTATCTACTACACATTTCATCGTTCATTACCGTGTCAGTCTGCCTAAAATGTAGTAGAGTATGGTATGCAAGCTCTAACGTCCTACACTTGCATGGCGGCTATGATAGAGGCCACAGTGCAGCGCTTCGAATAATTTATAGCCGTTGGGGCTCTTCAACGTCCACTCGCATCACACAACACATGGGCGTTTCTGCACTGCGTCTCCATCGAAATGCAGCCGCCGTAGTGGTGATTCTACCCCGTGTGCGTGGGCTCAAGCAGCCAAAATTTGCCACCATTGGTACCGTTTCCTATAAGACACTGTTGATGTTGCTAATTAGATCTCCCTTTCGCAGCCTTATTACGCAGTCAGTAATTAAGGATTTGATGCTTTTTCCTGACCTTTCAGAGGCAGAAAACCGAGATCGTAGGGAGAAATGCGTATCTTGTACATTCCAGTAATTTCTTGACGTCATCCGTCTGTCACGTCTATCACCCCTGCAGCCAGAGAGGTAGCTTTCATTATCTGAAAGGAGTGGTTACGGCGCTCGGCTGCTGACCCGAAAGACGCGGGTTCGGCTGCGGTGGCCGCGGCGGCCGAATTTCAATGGAGGCGAAATTCTGGAGGCCCGTGTGCTGTGCGATGTCAGTGCACGTTAAAGAACCCCAGGCGGTCGAAATTTCCGGAGCCCTCCACTACGGCGTCTCTCATAGCCTTAGTCGCTTTGGGACGTTAAACCCCATAAACCAAACCAAACCAAATTAATCCGGAGCCCTTCCCTACAGCCGCCGCGGTGGCTCAGCGGCTATGGTGCTCGGCTGCTGACCCGAAAGACGCGGGTTCGATCCCGGCCGCGGCGGCTAGAATTTCTTTGGAGGAGAAATTCGAGAGGCCCGTGTACTGTGCGATGTCAGTGCACGTTAAAGAACCCCAGGCGGTCGAAATTTCCGGAGCCCTCCACTACGGCGTCTCTCATAGCCTTAGTCGCTTTGGGACGTTAAACCCCATAAACCAAACCAAACCAAATTAATCCGGAGCCCTTCCCTACAGCCGCCGCGGTGGCTCAGCGGCTATGGTGCTCGGCTGCTGACCCGAAAGACGCGGGTTCGATCCCGGCCGCGGCGGCTAGAATTTCTTTGGAGGAGAAATTCGAGAGGCCCGTGTACTGTGCGATGTCAGTGCACGTTAAAGAACCCCAGGTGGTCGAAATTTCCGGAGCCCTTCACTACGGCGTCTCTCATAGCCTTAGTCGCTTTGGGACATTAAACCCCTTAAACCAACCAACCCTTCCCTACACGGCGTCCCTCATAGCCTAAGTCGCTTTGGGACTTAAACCCCAATAAACCAAACCAAACCATTATCTGAAAAAGCACAAACATAATCAATGCTTGTGCGAATACAGATTTCAGAGTGACTCAAATTTTTATTCTTTGCACAAACCGTTCGAGGTAAGAACGTATTGGGACAGATGGGGGCTATAATGATAGGAAGGTTGCTTAGGTAGGCCGGAAGAATGTGACTGGGATCAGCTATTCGACATCAGCGGAAAGGGAAGGAGAAAACTGGAAAAGGAAATGATTTAGATTACAGGTGATGACGTCATAATACAATGAGCTCCTTGCCGTGTCAGAGACAATGCACATGTCACACGCACACAGGCCAGCACACATGTATCTCACGCGGCGTTAAACGTGCGGGAAAAGCATTCGTGTACAGGCGCATCATGCGTAACCAAGCTGATGCACATGCTAAAATGAGATCAAGTGTCATGAGTTTGAAATGTTTGCCTGCTGTGTTTTTTTTACTGTTTCCAAGCAATTAAATGTCGCTCGATCTTGCCTTTCACCCAGCACAGCGTATTTAGCAACCAACTGTTCTTGGTATACCATATTTTACCACTCGTACTTTTTGTGCACATTTTGTGCCTTTTTCTACATCGGCTTCCTGCGTGAGGTGAGCTCAACAGATCTACTTGAGTAACGAGATCCCATAGGGCAGATTGCAGACAGTGCACATTCCAGGGCCACGTGACTAACCACTTTGTTAAAAAGAACAAGTTAACCTGATAGTTGCGAGAATTCTTTGATAATACCAATTGAGAAACTGCCATGCTGGCGCCACCCGTCAGCTGGGCTGCCAGCTACCGGTGGCGCCCTGCAACTTTTAGTGCGAAAGTATTATAATCATTCTACTGCGCAACATCTAAAGGTGCACGAGAAGACTCTCAAGGTACCTGAACAAATAAAATAAATACCGTCGCGACTGGGTTTCGAACCTTCGGCGGCGCGAGGAGATCAGCTACACTGGCATCTTTTTTTTATTGTTATTTATTGCCTGAGCTTCACTGGCATCTGCACGAGCGCACTATGCTATCAACGCAGCTGATCATGCCTCGCGTTTAATTGCCACAATCTCGCGCTGTGCATTGCACGTCGTCGTCTTCATCAATTTCCATCCGTGCGTGAAAACCACTGTTTGCCTCCTGCCCGCGAAATCCGCAGATGGACGTGAAGCCTCTGTAGTCACGAAAGTAAAACAAAGGCGCATGGCTGGCTCCCTAGGTCAGTGGACACCTCAGTCGTGCTTTGAGCTACGTGGCGGTCGTGACAGAGAGATGTGCGCTGCACGCGTTGGCGTTCACAACGTTGTAGCAGAAAGGCGGCACTGGAGCAATAGGCCGCCAGCGTTCATTCTCGTTGACGTTGACAACATTGTAGACTCCGTTGATTTTGAGGAAAGGAAAGGCGCATAACTGGCTCCCTGGGTAAGTGGACACCTCAATCACGCTTGCAGGTATGTAGAAATGGTGTCCCCCTGCCAAAAACCGTGCTTTTGGACAATATTTCGTGCCTAACAATAGACACTTTTAGTTGCTGCGTACGTAGCGACATTGCGTACGCAACGCTCACTACGTTCCGTACGCTGTAAAGGACACCCCCCGTCACACTTATAGTTGGCCGTACTGCCGTACCGCCGCAGGGCAGGCGCGTAGCGCGTTGTGTTGTGTCGCCATCTAGTGACAAACACTGAAAGCGCTATAGCGCTCGGGTGAACATTTTTCAGTTTCTGACAATATGAACAGTATATTACTGTTTTTAATGGAGGAAAAAATGTATAAGGTTTAATGAAGTGCAAAAGTAGGCACATGACTAAAAAAAATTATTCGACAGGTGCGGTTGCTATGACGATAAACATACCACAACGTTAGTTAGGCTTAAAAGGTCAAAAATCGCCTCATTATCTGACAAACAAGGGGTATTTGTCCCTAATATTTTGGCGTGTGGTTGAGAGTAGACAAAATAAAAGCTAACAGCACAGTTTAGAGCGAGCCATCGCATTGAAGAAAGCAGCGGCGAAGTGAAATCGGTCCGAAGCGGGCGAGATGGTCGCCGCCATGTTCTCTACGCAGCAGGTAGCGTCCCGCGTTGCGTACGCTACGCTATGCTTTACAGCGGGCGGGCGTCCGCAACGCGCGGCTAGATACGTTGCGTTCTGCGCATGCGCATTCGTTACCCGCGGTGTCGTTGCGTACGCAAGCTCACTGCGTACGTCCAACTAAAAGTGTCTAATGCTGAACCGCCTGCAAGTTTGTTTTATTTCTCCACTCGCATCTGTGCCTTAAACCGCACTGAGCAATTGGTCTGAACGCCGCAAGGGGCGCGAAAGTCTGCTAACCCCGTGAATTTTGCCCCACCAGAGCGCCAGATTGCGAGACACGCGTTCTAATGAGAGTGTCGCAGCCGGTATAATCAGATAGCTTTCGTTACGACAGACTGCGTAGGTTACACCGACAGAGACGCCGCCTGCCACACATAAAGCCTTCCTCCCGCTCCCCCCCCCCTTCCCGCTCACTACAGCTGTCACAAAAACGAAGCTAGTGAGACCTTGTATGCATTTCGTGTATTGAGCTGTAGGCGTAGTTTATGAAACTCCCTCCCTATCATGGGAGCAGGAAGTGCAGTCGGGAACAATAGCGGTGTGTACAGTCGCGAGTAAAATAGATTAGCACTAGTGACGTGTCACCAGAGAGGCAGACAGCAACGCATAGCGCTGCGGTAACGAACACGCCGATAACAAAAGAAAAGCCAGGTGTGTTCGCAAAGCACGGCGCAGCGCCAGCCGTGCGGTGCGATTTTCGCCGCGCCGGTATCGTCATTGTGCTAACCTTATTTACTGGCTTCTGCACCACTCGAGCTTCGGTCAGACTTCATTGCAGCGCCACTTTCCGGTAGCGCATGCTGTCGGGATCGGTGATGAATACGTGACCGTTTTTACCTGGAGGCACAGCAGTTTGCTCGTTTCGATCCGTGATCCTTCAGACGGCCATTACGGCCGAACCGTTTGTCGCACGGGGCTCCAGATGTTGACAAACAATTCTTCGCGTTTTGATGCGCACGTTTATAAAATTTATTACCTGATGTATCGAGGAAATATACCGGATATAGAGAAGGTGGCTGTAAATCGCAATTGTAGGGCAAAATTCAGGAGGTAGATGGCGCTGCTTGTTTATTAAAAAAAGCAGAGATGTGACATAAGGTTAGAAGTGTAGGAAACCGTAAGTAAAGAAGATGGCGAATCTTAATGAGAATTGACAGCACAGTTGAACAAAAATAAAGAAATAAAAACTGAGCATGGTGGCATTTGCCACCACCCCGTTTCAAAGCGGGCGGTCCTACACTACACTGTTAGCAAAAAAACACCCAAAAGGGAGTAAATGACTTGTCCTCTAACGCGCACCCAAAAGGAGGTTTTTTTTACTCCATATGTATGGTGTGTTTTATTTACTCCCTTATATAAGGGAGTTATTTTGGAGTATAAAGGGAGTTATTTTGGAGTGAAAAGGGAGTAAATGTTTTACTACCCACAGAGATGGAGCCCAAAATGGCGTAATGTTTATTTATCCTCATTCAGGCTCGTTCTTACAGCAGTGACAGCGGCGGAAACGGGCAGTAGCTCTGCGGACCACCGGCAACCCAACTTGGGAAACTGCGCTGCCCTAATGTGACCCCGCGTCACGCATTCTTTCCGCCGTCTGCTAGCCCAGCGGCTGCGTACGCGGCAGGAGTCGTCTGCTTGTCGTCTCCTTCTGCTGTACGAGCTCGTTTCGTTGGCCATGTTCGTAGATAAAGGGATGTAACATTATAATCAGTACAAGACTGAAAAGGAGACGCTGGGTAGTTTTCACGGTCATGCACCACGCTATATTTGACTCAAAACCAGAGCAGAAGAAATGAAAATACGCCTGATGGTAGTTTGGAATGGCAGTGTTTGCTTTCATATTCACTTCATTAAGGCTTGGATTTTAAACATGGCTAAGGAAAAATGTGGCCTCATGAGCTCAATCAAGAGCTCAGCGTTGACACTATGTTCTATCACAGTTCCATGTTCACGCAACACATAATCCGCTGCAACACACTGCGAGAACCACACTGAAAAAAATTGGCTGTGGCTTAGCTAAGGTTAAGCCTGGATCTCGAAGCGAAAAGCTCTCGCTGCTTTTCAGCCAACTCCCAAGCTACCACTTCTGGATCGGTGTTTCTGCGCAGTCCGACTGTTGCTTCTTCTTCTCCTTCCAAGGCGAGTGTCTGCGCCTGTTCTACGGGCAAGCGCGCTTTATATACCCCTCCTTTATATACACTGTGCACGGCTGCGGCGAAAGGTCAAACAGCTGCTCGTTTAGCTCTGGCGTTTTCATTCTTCGAAACCGCTCGACGTCTCCTGAAGTACAGTCTTCGCTCACCTGGCCACTCTCAGTTGACGCAGCTAAACGCCACAATTCAGCGTCCTTTTGCCGCCGTTTAGCAAGGCGTCCCTATCGTGCTTCTGGTGTTTCAGCCTTGCACTTTTCATATGCTCGCTGCTTTTGAGCCAACTCCCTCGCTACCACTTCTAGGTCTTCTTTTCCTCCTTCCATGGCAAATGTCTGCGCCTCTTCTACGGCCGCCGCCGCCGCTCACGCGCTCTCGTAACGCCTTGTGAAAAAACCTTCTCCTCTTTTGACGGCGGCGGCGAACGCGCGGCAGCGGCGAGGGGTAACCGGTGGCGAGGAGGAGAATTGGGGACGCAGCGCGCGCCGCGCCGCGGCGGCGCCCAGGGGTGGCTCATGCGAAGCGCGGTGTTGACGAGCCTAGTGAAGCTTTCAAAAGCCTGTGAGAGTTAGGCCTAAGCGGGGACTGTAACGGGGTGGCGACACAAACAAAGGAAAGTCAGGTATCGTTAGAGCACTGGAGGCTTCACAAGAGCAATTCAATTATGTAACGTACTGTAGCGGAAAACGGCGACAAGTCAATATCTTGTACCGCGGCAGGCGCCCGTGAAGGAGCAGAAGTCAGCAGAGATCCAGCGACGATGGTAAACAAGCGGTCGTCACTCACCGCCATTATACAACTGACCAGAATGGTGTTTTTTTACTCCATTTCGGCACAGGCGGAGTATTTGGCACAATTAACTCCCTTTCTAGACTAGAGTAAATGCTGGTAAATCCTCATTTTTACTCCATTATTCTCTCATGGGAGTAAAATGGAGGACAGTCCACCTTTTTACTCCCCACTCCTGGAGTAAATGTTTTCACAAATAGAGTACAAAGGGTGGCCGCCACCATTTTTACTCCCTTTTGGGTATATTTTTTTGTTTACAGTGTATCCCTCCATTCATCCATCCAAGTCGAGTCACTGGAACTACTTAGAGGGGATGTTTCCGGAAAGGAAACATCCGCGGATGTTTGGATTTAGTCTTCTCCACGTTTTCTGAGCACACCGATGTAAACACTTGGAGCTCCCGTAGCTAACACTCGAGTCGAACACTGAGGCAGTGTTGGCGGATAATTTTTTTCTTTGTCTTGACATTCTGACGCCAGCAGCGCCTTACTTTTCTATTTCGGCTTGAATTATCAAGAAACAATATACAAAAAGAAGCGCATCTCTGGATTATGAAACTCCGCTCCGGAAAGCGACACCCTGAGCTGTGTGGTGATCAGCACAAGACGCGCCTCAGTGAATCAGCGCAAGTCCGCTGGCATCCACCTTGGCACATCCCTTGACGCCTTAAAGGTAACTCTTGAAACCTGCCCCCGGAGGTCTTAGTCTTAATAAGTTACTGAAGAAAGCTCCGTCTGAATTCAAACTTCCCTTCAGCTCACTTAACCGACCGAGGCTAGGGTATGCTTGTGCGACGTGGGATTCGATGTTAGGAAACTTGAAATATACCATAGAAAAACCGTTCGCGTCATCTTTAACACTTATCACAGCTTTTCTCTCCATTTCTTCTCATGTCTAGATACAACAAATCGACTTTCGCCAAAAAGGAGAGCACTTTCGAGACCGAAATTTCTTGGCTCACTGTATTCACGACACTTTAAAATCCTGCTTCCTTCTTAGGTACCCGGTCATCTCGACAGACTAGCTATGACCACAACCATAACTTTTCCCCGTACTTTGAGCGACCCAGAGCACAAAATACTCGTTTTCCACGAACAAGCCACAGCGTAGAATGTATTGCCGGCAGACATATTTTCAGCTCGTGATGCCGGTACATTTGGAAAATGTGTCTTATATTAGATGCGTTGCGCGCATAACGTATCGCTGCCGCTATTTTTGTTTTTAAATTGACTCTCACCATAAAGCATTCGGGTTACAGTTGCTTGTTCTGTCTTTTTTTTTCGAATGCTGCCCCATGCTTAGCCTGTGCAGCGGCTGCATTAGGCTGAAATAAATAAAAAATAAAAGCCCCGCCCTCTCATAACATATCACCGTAAAGGTCTAACGTACGCATACCTAAGCTTATTTATTTCATCTGCTGCGTGCAGCTGTGAGCGCCGCATATGACTAATGCAGCTGTGCTGCGTGCAGGTGAATTGTCGCTTCCGCCCCAAATATTTTTTTTTTATTGATACTGTTGACCCTCGCTTGAGGGTCGTTACAGGGAGGGAATACAAATGCAATGTACAACAGAAAAAATTCATGTCTCATAACATCAAGTTGGGTGGCCCCGACACAAAATATCGATAGAACGTTCGAACTTGTACACGTCCGATTGCTCAACAACTTCAACTGGCAAAGCATTCCACATTTCGATGACATCAGGAAAAAAAAAGAGTACCTAAAAACATCAACACGTGAGTCGTAAGGCTTGATTGATCGAGTGTGGCTTGTTCTCGCGCTGCGTCTTCCCGGAGGCTGAACATACCTATCTGATTTTATCTTGAAGTGCCCTTGAATTATTTGAAAGAAAAGTTTTAGTCTTGATTTTTTTCTCCGATTTTGAAGTGACTCGAGCCCACATGAGTTCAGCATTTCCGTCACTGAGTCCCTTCTTCTGTATCTTGACGAAATAAACCGAGCAGCCATTCTTTGAATTCGTTCCAGTTTATCTTTTAGAACTTTTTGGTGCGGGCTCCAGACGACACAAGCGTACTCCAAGGATGGGCGGATGAATGTTTTGTAAGCTATCAGTTTGACATCTTTTGTTGCATGTTCCAATTTCTTCCTCAGAAAGTAAAGTTTTTGGGAAGCTGTCGAGCACACGTTATTAATATGTTTATGCCACTGCAGATTATGTGCAATTGTGACGCCTAAATACTTGAAGGTATCAACATTTTTTAGATTATTTTTTCCAACATTATAAGAAAATAACTGCACAGTCTTCTTATTAGTTATATGCGTAAAAGTTGATTTTGTGTAATTAATTTCCATGCCCCATTTTTCGCACCAAAGATGCAAGGAATTAAGGACACGGTTTATTCTAATTTGGTCGGCAGCTTGTGTTATTCGAGAATAAATTAAACAGTCGTCTGCAAAAAGCTTCAATTCTACGGGAGACTCGGTAACCTCGTTAATATCATTAATATAAAATAGGAACAGTAATGGAGCTAAAACCGACCCTTGAGGAACGCCAGAAAATACTTCTAATGTAGAAGAAAAACAATCATCCACATGCACAACCTGCCTGCGATTGTTCAAATAGGCTTTAATCCACTTAAGAATGGTTTCACTAATTCCTGCTTTGTGTAACTTGAAAAGTAATTTACTGTGTGGAACCTTGTCAAATGCTTTTGCAAAATCTACGCAAATGACATCTATTTGCTCTTGGGCATCTATGGCTGAACTAAAATCATGTATCGTTTCTATAAGCTGTGTTATGGTAGATAGCCCTCTTCGGAACCCGTGCTGATGCTGATAAAAGAACGCGTTATCCTCGAGGAAAGTTAGTATATGTTTACTTATGATATGTTCTAATAGTTTACAGCTGATACTTGTCAGGGAAATTGGGCGATAATTATTTGCGAGTAGTCGGTCGCCGTTTTTAAAAACAGGTGTTACGACTGCGCACCGCCAATCTTGTGGCAAGGAGTTAGTGTGTAGGGACTTTGTAAAGATTATCGTCAAGAAAAATGATATCCACTCAGCGTATCGCTTTAAAAACATGGGTTGGAATCCCATCCGGCCCGCTAGCCTTTTTAGAATCCAAAAGTAACAATTGATTAAACACGCCGGCCTGAGTCACGACCAGGTCTTCCATCGAACATGAAAGGGAGGAAGGCGGGTACGCGTCACAGTCATCATTGCTTGGTTTAGAAAATACAGACTGGAAAAAGTTATTGAAATGATCTGCTATTTTTATTTTTTCTGTTACTATGTTCTCACCAATTTGAATTCTATTGATTTCTTCTTTATTGCCACTAAGGTAAAGCCAAAACTTCCGAGGTGCCGTTTTAACGAAGCTACTTAATTTTTTATTAAAAAAATGCTCTTTTGATTCCACCAGAGCCGTTTTTAAACTCCTTCGCAATTTCGATACCTCAGCTGAGCTGTCTTTTCTCCTGCGCAGCCTCTTTATCTTGCGCTTAATGTGTATAATAGGTCGATTAATCCAAGGGTTACGGGGTTTTATTTTATTTTCTCGAGTTGGAATGAATCTGTCAACGCAATGTTTTATGATATTCTTGAAACGTAGCCATAGGTCTTCAACTGGTTCACAATCGCAGGCATGTTCGAATTCATTATATGACATTTCTAAAAAATCTTGAATGGATGTGTCGTCTGCCTGCCTATAAGCCTTAAGTTGCACAGATACAAAGGGTTGGCCACGAGTGTTTGTTCTGATCGGAATGTGCACAGAAACCATTCTATGGTCAGATATCCCGTCTTTAACAGACACAGTACATTCACCCACTTTGCCCGAAAGAAACACCAAGTCCAAAAGTGACCGGGATTCGAGTGTTACCCTCGTGTCTTCTTCCACGATTTGTTTAAGATTGTGCGAAAACATTATTTGCAGCAGTGCTTCGGAACTAGAAATTTCAACGTTCCCAGGTAGGAGTCTGTCCCAGTTAATGCTAGGCAAATTAAAATCTCCGGTCATTATTAGTCTGGTGGTACGGTTCAAGTGAGTGCATAAGAACATATTAAGGTCATCCAAAAACTCTGGTGAAGTGGCAGGCGGCCTATACACTGCGCCAACAAGGTAAGCAACACTCGCATAAGTAATTTTGCACCAAACTGTTTCAGGCAAAGTGCACTCGACCATTACTGCATCTATAGATCTTTTGACAATGATTGCAACACCCCCACCACGAGTATCCCTGTCCCATCTGAACATCTGGTAGTTTGGGGGCACTATACAGTGACTAGGCACACCGTTGTTTAGCCATGTTTCGGTTACGACGAGCACGTGTGGACTTTCTGTCATTAATACATATTCTAACTCGGTTACTTTGTTAAAAAGGCTACGAGCATTCAATGATAAGATTCGTAGCTATGACGGGGTGAGTTCAGGTGTTGAATCGCTGGAATTATCCGAGGTGTCAGAGCCATCATGCGAGTTGCCTGCTTTTCGAGTGCGTTGCTTGAACTTATCTCGAGAGTTCAGGAGCGAGCGTGCGTCCTTCTCGTTGTCCCATGTGTATAACTTGTCATTTATTTTGAGCTTGTCGTCGATCAAAAAGACCTTCTCGCCCTGCGCCCTTTCAGCAGAGGCACTTTCCCACAACTTCCTTCGCACCGCTACCGTTTCCTTTGCATAGTCATTGCTCACACTAACCGATTGTCCTTTCAGTTTGCTGCAGTTCTTCAGCACTTGTTGCTTTTCTCTGCTGTCATAAAATTTCATAATAATTGGCCTAGGCCGTTCTTTGTTCTTTTTCCCTATGCGATGGATTTTTTCGACGGTTTTTACTTCAACTCCCAGCGTATCATGAAAAATTTTATCTATGACAGCTGCCTTTAACTCCTTCTCTGAATCGCCGATTTTTTCAGAAACACCAAAAACCAGCAGATTGTTACGACGACTATAGTTTTCATACTCAATCAGTTTTCTGGCCTGTTGCTGAACTGTTACCTCAAGATATTCAATTCTTTTGTTCAATTCTTGTATCACTGCCAGAGAATCAGTCAGTCTATCAGTCTTTTCATTCAGCTGACCAATATCCTTGCTGATATCAGTCAACCGGCAGTCAGACGCGGCTTGATTATCTATAATCGTCTGTAACAGCTCAGCTGTCTTAGGTCCGGGGTTTTCTTCTATGTCTCCCGACATCAGCAGCAACAGCACGGACCAACAGTCAATAACAATGCAATGAAGCCTACCAGGGCACGGCAGGACGACTAAAAATCTATTGTCACTACGGTAACAGCAGTCTGTGGATGGGGAACCAACCTGCACAAACAGCAGCAGCGGGTGAGCCATGCTGTCCGCAGGCCAGATGCCGTGCCCTCTGATCTGGTCGGTGTCGCGTCGTTCCTTAAGTAGATCGGCTGCTGGTGACGTCACATCTCGTGGTCGATATCCCTTGATTGTGTTGTTGCTTGTGACGTGGCACGCGCAAAGCATCAGGGGTTGTATCACGGTGATGTTGGTCGTTGATACCGGGGTGGGCGTCGCATGCAAAATCCACGGCAGAACCTGCACAAACAGCAGCAGCGGGTGAGCCATGCTGTCCGCAGGCCAGATGCCGTAACTTAACTTAAACAAGGGAGGCCTTTCAAAAATACTGAGCTATATAATTTACCTTTGTTAATTAAGAAAATAGGCGCACTTAAAAAATACGCTAACGTGGTCAAGACGTGTGTCTGTGCCCCTTAACGCGTTGAACCTTCACAGGGCACGTTGCTTTGCTTTCAAGTTCGGTGTTAAGGTTTTCAAAAGGAGACACTTACGTCAATACAACTGACATTGAAATATATATTAGATTACCAGCCCTGCCGTTCGCAGGAGCGCCATGAATGGAACTTGGCCTGTCTGTAAGGTAAGCTTCTTGAGAAACTTTAGAATGCTTTTGCACCGCACCCTATTTTCACCCAATGCACTTTCCTTCCACTGTTTTCGGCAGTTTTCTCCAAAAGCATATCCTCTTTCAAATCCCACCCCTTACGAATAGCAGCATGTAGCCGCTTTTAAACATGCTTGCAAATATGTCTGGTTTTCCATTACACAGCTTCGCTCTCTCTCGAAACGCAAAGAAGAACGCGGCCTCATCCGCGTTGTCGTCCCTGGGCGGAGCTAAGTGCGCACGCTAATTAGCGTCGAACTCAAAAACAAAACTAGGGGGGAAGGAGCATCAAAACACGGGTTTTGGTTTACGCTTTCGGCAGTGCCGCCAGCATACTCAATGCGCCAAAAATGGCGGTTCGTTTTCTTTTCCTTTTTTTTTAGCAGTCCCACCAGTCGCCACAAAGCTACGCACAAATTTCGAAGCAAATTAACATGCCGCAAAAATCCGACGTGTACGTGGTTGAAAACCATATTTTTCAGCGAAAGATGATATAATGCGAAGCAACGCTGTCGTTTTCCGTGCGTCAGAGAACTAAACGCGCAAAGCATTCTCCTCTCTGCCAGCCGGCGAGGAGGAAGCAGCAATGGGCGCACTTAGCTTGCCGTCCATTGAAAGGACGCGAGGGCATCATAATGCGAAGATCCCTTCAAATTGCTGCGGCGCAGCTGTGGTTTCCGGCTGTCCAGCCGAACGCATTCTTTGTCGAAAGCACGTCAGCCACTGCGCGCACGTCCAAAGCAATCTTCGATCCGAGCGGTGGGTAGGGGCAAATATTTTGAAAAAAAAATCATTTTTTGTTTTTTAGATATTTCGAATTCCCACTCTTTCCTCCACGATTCCCAATGGGTCACTTGCGTCTGCACGAATTATTTACCTCGAAAATTGACCTTTTCCGAAACCTAGGTGGTGACCGACCACGCCTCCTATGAGAGATCTGTACGTCTCCTAGCTTGAAAAAAACAATGAAAAAAAACGCCCGTTTTCTCCATGTTTAGCAGAATAGTTATTGCTTGCCTGGCAACAGCAGTAAATACCTAGCGTTTCGTTTTTACCAAAAACAATTCTCAGACGCTGCCGGTACATCTTACGACGCGGATTGTTTTGCTTCTCTTTCGGCTTGCTTTCACGGTCAAAATCGGTTTTTTATTGTTTTGAGACTAGATTCTAAGCGTTCATGATATGACGAAGACGAAGAAGTCATTTCAAAAGCGGCGCTTTCACGGGAATCGTCATAAGTTCGTTCCTCATGGCACCAAGTCCCCGCAACGCATTCCGACGCTGGACGCAACGGCCGCAGCGTGCGCGTCTTCTTCAAAGCTGTCGCACTCGGCAGCACAAATGGATGACCTAAACGCGAGTTTTTGTGACCGTGGCTATGCTCTGATTGACACTGACATGCTGTCGTGTGCCATCGGAAAAGCTGTGCGCGTAAATTGTGCAGTGGGGACTTGCAGCATCTCGAAAATGCAGCACGAAGAGCTGGCGTTGCTTGCACTTAAACTCTCAACTGCGTAAGGTGCTCTTCGTCGCATCAAATCCAGACCTCAAAAAAGACAACGTCGGGCCTCTATGAAGTCAACGCGGGGATTGTGTATGCGCTATGATGCATAGGAAAAGCTGCAGCTACTGGGAGCGACGACTGTACTTTGCATACAGGGCTGCACAGCTGGTTAGAAAAGAGGCCCGAAAAGCATGGCAGTAAACGAAGAAGAGAAAGATTGACTCTGGAGGTGGTTATGAAGCTAGTGGTTATTGATCTGATACATCCGCAAGTATTTATAGCGTGCAGGGTTGGAATAAAGCGCTTTTATTTACTACAAAGCCATTTATCTCGAAATGTCCATTTTCGCAACGTTTGCCCCTTTTTCTCTGGAACCGCAGCAGCTAGAAACATCATTTTTTGCCAACATTATTGCAGCCTTGGGGGACATTTACTGAACCAGAATTATTAAAATTAGTTCACGGGATTTTGTTTCACACGCTATTCATTGGCCATTTTTGCCTGAAAAATGAGTAAGTGCACTAAAAACAAGAACAAAAAAGCCTCTTTTTATTACATAATACTTCTGGTTCAGTAAAGAGAACTTGGACAGCTAATTTCAACGGTACCAATATGATTGTTCTAACCTTAACAGATCCGGAGAAAACGGGTCACAAACATAGGCTAAAATACATGGGAGGTATAGGGCCTACCCTGTCCTGCTGCCTCGGACAGACTATATGGTCCGCGAGAAACGCAGCAGAGAGCCCTGAAATGCGGATGCGCTAGCTTTGGGGCAGCGAAAGAAATAGCGCAAGTCAGCCTGCGTACACGCAGAACACATTACGTCTTCTGGGATTTTTTAAAGCATGAAATGGTTTTAGCTCCAATTCTGGGCGAATTCAGGCACACATCTTCCGGAAATCGCGGCGAACCTGAGACCGAACATGAAGTGAAACTCCAAAAACTTCGGAACATTTCCGGCAGCCAGTAGAAAAAAACTTCGGGCTTGAGCGGAATTCCGTCCAGCGGCGGCGTCACAGAGTAGTCTTGTTCTCGGATGCCTTAAACCACCCGGTCATCACCGAAGCTTTTTAAACGGTGTGTTCCTTTTTTGTGTGTTTCCACCCTCTTCAAGCCCTCCCCTGCACCGGGAGAGACAAATCATCCGCCTGTCGAGCTCACCAGCTGGGCTCACCGACTCCCTACGCACCTAACTCAATAGGTAGTGCCCTACTCTTTGAAGCTAGGTCAGGGTGTCTTAGAACGCGTAGCTACAAAAAAAAATTAACGAAGAAGACACATGTGCTGTGTGTGGTAGATCTGTAGAAACCATTGAACACCTGATACTCAAATGTGATGGTACCCATCCGGATGTCGATGCAGGCACAGTCACTCTTCCTGAGGCCCTAGGATTTAGAGATAACAACGGCCATGTAAATAAATCTGCGGTGGAAGTCAGCAAAAAGCGATTGGAAGATTGGTGGCTAAAAACCACAGAGGTGTCATAAGGTTAGAAGTGTAGGAAACCATACTGAAAGAAAATGGCGAATTTTAATGACAATTTACAACAATGTTAAACAAAAATAAAGAAAAAAGGCGAACATGATGGCAATTGCCACCACACCGTTTCAAAGAGGACGCTCCTATCTTCCGTCCATCCATCCACCTATTACACTTGCAGCCTTGGAGCAGCGGCCAGCGCCGAAGATATCAACGCTGTCGTTCGGCTTGCATGCAAGCCCGCTCCGGCCGCCGGCGCGGCTGTTCGGTTACTCTTGGCAAAGGCGGTACATCCTTCGGCAGCCATGATCGGTTCATCGCTTCCTTGCAACCTTATTTCGACGAACAGGTGCCGCGGAATACGCCAAAAACAGCGTGACGAGTCTTGCCAAGGCCGGGAAATCCGAAGTAACGCATTGCAGAATACGAAGGCTTCATTGATCATAACGGACTAACTAGTCAAAATTAAACTTACAGTCTATGGGGGACCTCGCGATTATTTTGCCCGCCTGTTCGGCGGGTCAAGCAGCTTTTCTTTAGCCTAAACTGTCCGCTGTGTAATTAGACAATGTTTTTTTTTTGTTTTTTGGATTAAGTTGTAAGGATTGAAGCTTTTGTTGGTGAAGAGGTTACTTTTCTATGCTGAACCAAAAGGTAGCCGAAGTGGGTCGTACATTTCCGGGAGAGGAGCCAGATATGCGGTGGCATTTCTAGAGCATGACTGAGCGACTCCTCTACTTTGACACCCCGTTCTGGCAAGGTCAGAGATAACGAATGGGCGTGCATGGGCCAGCGTGTATTTATTCCCGGTGGCCTAACGGGTTACCCCTTGGAATCGCGGCCAGGTGAAGAGGGGCTATTACTGCGGCCGTCGCTAGGCAGTGAACTACGGCTCAGAGGCAGAGGTCCTCGGCCAGGAATTAGTAAGACAGGAAATCTGAGGCCGTTTTTGGCGCCTACTATAAAATAGCACAGCAAACAGCTTTTCCGCGGTTCGCAGAAAAGATTAATGCTGAACAAAGCACCGTTTACGGCTGATGTCTTTTTTTCTCTCTACGCCCTGTCTATTTTAGCGCGGGTAATGGTGAATCAGCTTGCCGAGCTCCGTACTCTCGCCGCTATAAAACCTACAGTGAACTCCCCGCAATTATGACCAGTTATTATGTCACCTACGCTGAAAATAGAAGCGCCCTCAGTGCATTCCATTCATTGCTCCTGAGGCGTGAGTCATTCGTCGATTTCTGCGCCGTCGACTGAAGACAAACTCACGGCTTAGCTTGATGTGAACTCGAAGTCCCGAAGTCTCCACGTTCTGACGTCTGCGGTGTGCCGTATAGAGCGAAAGGAAATTTTTGTAGTGTATTGCGATATTTTTGCACATGCCGCTAGCCTTGCAAGCTTCATGGCTGACGCGGCCTGATGTTTCTAGCAGTAAAGCCGCTTCTCTATTCAGAAAACCTTTTTTCCAAGAGCTCTAATCTACCTGCCTTCGAAGCTCTCTTATGCTGAATTCCAATGGCAGATCCGGACCAAGTTTTTCTGCCGTTTGGAGCAATCGCATTCCCATGGCAAATTGGGAGCGCGAGTTATCTGCTCCAATGGCAGATCTGGATCAGGCATCGAACTCGGATCGCTCCGTGGAGCAGCTCTATTTGCTTCGCCGAAATCGGCAGATTTCACCGGAATCCTGCGTCTTCCTTTCCACCACGTTTACTTCCTCTCACTATCGGCCACGGCTGTTTCTTTCCTTCCTTTCCTGTCGTCGCTACGCAGCTACGCGGTGATCCGGGCAACTTGCTAGGAATGTGTTCTACCTTTTTTTTATTGTTAGCCACGTGCAGCGCCATTTCAGCCGAAACGCAATGGTAACTCTCCTAGATATAATTATTTTTCGTTTCATTCGCGTCCGCATAAATAAAAAATAAACTATGGTAACAGAATATCAATCCTTTGTGACCGCTTTTTAGATCAAAATCGTTAACATCTTTAAACCTCCCGCTCATTTTGATGTCAGACGACGCGTACTCGCTAAGCCTAGTAGCTCTGTAAATACGGAATCAACCTGAAAATATGGTACGTTTTATCGCTAAAATTTTGCAGTGCGAGCACCTTCTGACAGCGAAAGCTTCGTACGCTCTTTGTTTGCCGTGAACATGAGAGACAGTGTGGTGGCAAGGACGAATCAGTGGTGAATCCAGCGGCCCTGCTTCGACGGGTGCCGCCATGTTGCCTGAACGTAGAGCTTTTCTTGCCCATGCGGGAGCGCACGCGTTCCGTTCGCAGAATGGGAGGGAGAGATCTCCGCCAGAGCAACGCGCTCCATTCGTGATCCGCTGGAAGGCTCGCGATCTCCCACTAGAATTCAACATTAGATTAAAAGCCTCGCGTAGCTGACGAAAGCAACGTTGGTGACGCTGTTAATCAACAATCATAAGGAAGACGAAGAATTTTTTCGTGGTCAGCAGCTGAACGCCACAGCCACTGAAACGCTGCGGGTTTGCCTATGTTATTGCTTGTACGCAAGGCAATACTGTCCACCCTTGAAAAGAATAGATCTATCTTTGACAGAGCGCACATCAGTATAGCCCCCCCCCCCCCCCCCATTGTCAGGAAATAGGAACATGCCCTACAGAACATTAACCTTAATTAACCCGAAAATAAAGGAGTTAAAAGCGGTACGGTTTGGGATAGTATGGTGGGGCATGGTATGGCATGGCATGTAATATATGATATGGTATGGTATGGTATGGTATGGTATGGTATGGTATGGTATGGTATGGTATGGTATGGTATGGTATGGTATGCTATGCTATGGTATGGTATGGTGTGTAATATATGATATGGCATGGCATGTAATATGGTATGGTATGGTATGGTATGGTATGGTATGGTATGTAATATATGATATGGCATGGCATGTAATATGGTATTGTCACGTTGTAGTGACGGCAGTCCAGCGGTCAGGAAGACACCAAGAAGTCTTGTAAACGAAGCTCTTTATTTGGGCAGACTTGCGCCCGCAAAAGAACTGAATCACTCGGCAGCGGCGTAAGCAACAAACGTGCTCGTCACTCGTCAATCTATGAATGCCCGCTGCTAGCGGCATCGTTCAATTTAAAGCCGGCAAGGAAACTTCGAGATAACAGGTCGAGATCATCTAGAGTAATCTAGAAACACGTAGATGCAGCTGTTCATGGCTGTGAACAATCTAGATTAGTCCGGTCGCTTCTCGCGTCACGAACAAAAATGATAACACCCCTTTCCTGCAGCCTTGAGCGTGAACGAACAAACACTACAATGATACGTGGCATTACCCCCCATTCCAAAGAAGCATCGCCTCGATGCATTGAAATGAAAATAAACACGGAGAATGCAAACTTCGAGTCCTTTAGCGTCCATAATAGGGTTTAAGGGCAGCGGTAAAAGCTTCAAGTCTGGCCGTGTCGTCGTCGACGTCGGTGTTGTTGTAGTTGTCGTCGTCGTCGTAGTTGTCGTCGTCGTCGTAGGGGTCGTCGTCGTCGTACGGGTCGTCCTCGTCGTACGGGTCGTCATCGTCGTAGGGGTCGTAGTTCTCGTCGTTGTTCTCGTCGTAGTTCTGGTCGTAGTTCTCGTCGTAGTTCTCGTCGTAGTTCTCGCCGTAGTTCTCGCCGTAGTTGAGGCATAGTCTTGTGTTTTCGTCGATGGACGATCTTAGTTCTTGAGCTCATATGCAACCTCACCTCCAGAGGCTGCTTTATTCAGGTTAACCTTCGGGGGCTGGGGGAGCGTCCACGCACGGCGTAGCCTTGGCTAGGAGACACGAAGCGCGGTGACGATGGCGACGGGGAAAGTCATAGGCGGCTGGGCGGTGAGCATTCTTCCCGACGCAAAAACTCCTCGATTTCTGCTGGTCGCTGGCCGGGTCGGGGTTGGTGGCACCCGGGGCTGCTGAATAATGACTGGAGTCATCTTCTGGAAGAAGCTCATGGTGGACGCTGCTACTTCCTTTCGCTTCCGGGTAGGGTCCGGCAGAGTCCCGAACTCAGGTGCGTCCCCTAGCAGACGTCGGCTTGCGCAGTGAACTGGAGTCAGGTCCTCCGGTGAATGACTCAGAGGGCTTGCGTCACGACTTGCTGGGGGTGTCCGGTACATAGAAGGCTACCCCGCACCTCCACCAGATGTCACGTTGTAGTGACGGCAGTCCAGCGGTCAGGAAGACACCAAGAAGTCTTGTAAACGAAGCTCTTTATTTGGGCAGACTTGCGCCCGCAAAAGAACTGAATCACTCGGCAGCGGCGTAAGCAACAAACGTGCTCGTCACTCGTCAATCTATGAATGCCCGCTGCTAGCGGCATCGTTCAATTTAAAGCCGGCAAGGAAACTTCGAGATAACAGGTCGAGATCATCTAGAGTAATCTAGAAACACGTAGATGCAGCTGTTCATGGCTGTGAACAATCTAGATTAGTCCGGTCGCTTCTCGCGTCACGAACAAAAATGATAACACCCCTTTCCTGCAGCCTTGAGCGTGAACGAACAAACACTACAATGATACGTGGCAGTATGGTATGATATGGTATGGTATGGTGTGGTATGGTATGGTATGGTATGCTATGGTATGGTATGGTATGGTATGGTATGGTATGGTATGGTATGGTATGGTATGGTATGGTATGGTACGGTATGGTATGGTATGGTATGGTGGGATTAACTTTCCAAACTAGTACATGAGCTGTGAGAGGGCCCATAGAGGCGGGGTGCGATTCTTTTCGACCTCCCGAAACTGTAGCGTGCACTGACTGCTCACAAGCACACGAGCGTTTTCATCTTTTCGCCCCCACTGAAATGCAGCCGCCCTTGGGCTCAGCTCCAAAAGCCATAGCCACTAAGCCAACGCGGCGGGAAGGAGTTAAAAGTACATGGTAAAGGAAAAAAAAACTGAGGTCAGTTTTTGTGAATACAACAAATATTATGACGGCTAAGTCTGTCGCAGATTCATTTCTCGGCTGAAGCAGCTTTTCTGAAAATGCTGGCGCTGATTTCGGAGCTGTGTAAAACATTAGGTAGTCACACTTAATCCAGAGTCCTTTATTACGGACCCCCTAAGAGCCCACGGTGCTGCTTTGGCCACGCATAAATCCACAAATAAAAAAAGAAACAACCTAAGCTGAATGCTGTTTCCATTCGAAGAAGTGATGTACGTTCGGAGCTTGCTAACCCCTAACCATTAACATAAAGTCAGTCCTTGAGCAGTGCCAGTGAACCGCACATTGGCTGAATATCTGAAAATTACTACGGGCAGGCTACGACACCCCATCACGTCGCAAATTTTATGTTATTACTACCGGATGTTATTCGACAGCCTTGGTTATTTTTTTATGCGCGCTGTAACCCGGCAGAAAGCAATGACCCTTCCGACTGATGACACTGACAGTGCGAACAGCCGCACCTGTGAAAACACTGTGAACAGTAAAAAAAAAATCGTTTTTGTGGTACGCTCCGCCTTCCGGCGTACGCGTCCGGGCTCACCTCTGCTCGAGAGAGAAATTGTGGCTCCGGAATTGGGGGATAGTCCTCCACCTCAGCTAGTTATCTTTCTAGCACATCCCCCCCCCCTCCTCCATCCTTCTCTTGCTCTTCCTGGGTGCGCTTGCAACCAATACCGGCACCTTTCCCTCACCCCCGATTTTTCAGGCGGTTTGAATGCTATTCACCCCCCCCCCCCCCGCCTTTTAGGTGGCATGCAGTATGGGTAGTGGAAGCCCGGCTCGCTAAGACCATTCGCGTCGACGCGAGCCGACGGCGCTGCTGCTCCTGCCGTCTGGATGCTGCTGCGGAGATCTGAGGAGGAAGGAGGAAAGTGCACGGCCCTGCCGACTGCTCCAACTGAGTGGCCATCGGTGCTGCGTGCACACAGAAGGGAGTTGAAAGAGACAAAGATGGACAGAGTAGGCGCGCGTCGCAGCAAGCAGGTCCGGCCTAAAGTCCCTAGATCAATCCGGCCAAGCTATGACGCCGGTAGATGCAGGAACAGATATCCCCAATACCTCACCTTGTCACTTGGCATAGAGGTCTTAGAAGCTTATGCAAAGGGCACTTGGTCATGGAATAGTTAGTTTTGAACTCAGTGTGACGCTGAAAACAACGGCGTTGCTAAAAGCTGACGCTACTTTTGTACGCGTGGAAGCACGAGAGGGAAAAAAGAGATTGATATAAAAGAGACCCTACATGAGATAAATTTTATCCGCTTATGAATAAATGGGCAATATCCTCCCGAGACGACCAAAAAGAGACTCCTTGAAAATGTTGCAAAAAAATTTAAAATTGGCTCTTGAGGAAAGGAACTAGCGCAGTATTTTTCTCATATCTCGGTAGAGACCTGAACCGCGCCATAAGCGAATGGGTAAAGGAGGGAGTGAGAGAAAAAATGAAGAATGCAGTGCCGTAGTGGAGGGCTCCGGGTAATTTCGACCACCTGGGGATCTTTAACGTGCACTGACATCACACAGCACAAGGGCGCCTTTCGCGTTTCGGCTCCATCGAAACGCGGCCGCCGCGGCCGGGTTCGAGCACAGTGTCTTTCTTTGTGATGCGTTCTCTGCTGTGTTCGATCCTGTGTCCGTAGCCTCTCTCCCGCACGTGCCCTCGTCGTGCTTGTAGAGTCCGCGTTCGCCCTTTTCCTGTGGGAAAGTTTTTGTGCGCGTTTGGCACGCCGCATGCAGAAAATGTCTGTAAATATGCTCGTGGTAATACTAGCATCCTCGTTCCTGACACACCTCAGCTGGAACGTGCGACGCCATTGGAAAGCAGATGATAATAAAAATCAAAATGCAGCCCACACAATCACCCTTTATGGCAGTTTTCAGCTGATGCTGCTCCGCAGGTGGTGTCAGCCGAAAACTTCGTGTTTAGCACGTCAAACATTGGTTTAGGGTTTAGGGGGTTTAACGTTCCAAAGCGACTCAGGCTATGAAAGACGTCGAAGTGAAGGGCTCCGGAAATTTCGACCACTGGGGTTCTTCAACGTGCTCTGACATGGCATAGGACACGGACCTCTAGAATGTCGCCTCCATAGAAATTCATACGCCGCGGCCGGGATCAAACCCGCGTATTTCGGGTCAGCAGCCGAGCGCCATAACCACTGAGCCACCACGGCGGGCATGTGAAACATTGCAAAATGAATAAAGGCGTTAGACGCTGTGCGCGAAAGTACCGCAAATTCGTCTAATGTTCACGCGAAGCACACCGTTTTGCAACACTTCAAATAGACTGGCGCAAAATGTCATGACACTGCATTTCTGTATCAGCACCACTCAGTGAAGCGAAGGCCTGCTGTTTTTCTTACGACACTATGCGTGTGTTAACTCTTCCGTCACCGCGTAAAACAAGCAATTTCAATGTAGTGTTTGTGAAAAACTTATTCACCCATCAATTTGAAAATCAAGCTTTATTACAACACAACATCGTGTAACTAATAGAACTCTCTTTTTCATTACATAAAGAAAAAAGCAGGATACGTATTGCTTACGAAGAAAAAGAAATTTCATATGCAAAATTTGAGAGACTTGGACACAAATTCACAAAAATATTAATATTGACTCAGGCAATAGGTGGAAAATCTAGAATATACGTTTTGTGCGGTGTGTCATAACTGCGCATCCAAAGTTACAGAACTCTCCAAGATAAGCTTTCAGATCAGTAAAAAAAAAATCAATATGTCGCACGAAGCGCATTAGGTGTTTCCGCAGTGCACAAGGTCGACCCCTGGCTGCTTTGGAGAAAACCGGATCCGCTACACTGCTGGTGGCACAGAATAGTTCTGGAGATGCCCGGTACCTTCAGAGAGGCTCAGAAAGCAGCCAATGCCCTCGGCAACGGCGAAAACTAAAGTTACAGAAGGGCACCTGTCGAGAAAGAGTACGGGCTAGGCGGAGCAATCATCTGGGTCCAAAATCAAATCAGACGAATGGTCGCCATTTTTTCACACAGAGCTGCCGCTTTCATCTGTAAAGTCAAGTGCCCATGCTGCAGAATCGCGAGAACACCGCCGTTGTAGAGCAGGGTAGGAGCGAGCCGAGGACGCCGCCTTGAACGCCATGCTCACCCATGATCGCTTCGCGTTGACAGGTTGCGAGGCAAGTCTAAAATACTCTGTCATAGGACTACGAAAACGAATCCTAAACTGCAGTACACTTCTTTTGCAACGTATTATATTGCGTCATTTGCCCAGAAGCGTGCTCGATTGCGCAAAATGGGCCATTTTGCGCCATCGTTCAAACTGAACGATTTGAACAGGCGTGGCAAGGAAATGGATAAAACTTCAAAACTGGGTGAAACTGCTACGATTCTGGAAAAAAAAATTACTCTGAAAAGCTCAGAAAATTTACTCACATAAGAAAACGGGAGGTAAGGAAAAGCGGATACGAGCGCAAGACAAAAAAAGCGCATATGGCAGCCCGGCGGCCATCGAATGAAAAAAAAAAAATCCACAATTCATTACCATCAAAGACGCTGAGATTTTTAGCCATAACTGGTCACTTAACCTTGCCTCACTATGATGACGATAATTTGATCTTAATGGCACGCAGGCAGCTTAGACAAAGAGCGCCATAGCTAATGTGTTTTGGTGCGCACAAGAGCGGTCAAAGTTATCCAAGCACTTCATCCCAGAGAAGACAAGTACCAGGCTATAGAAAGCTTGTGTCCATTACAGAGTAGCCACCGGTTATACAACGGGTACAAGCTCTCCTCTGGCCTGGGGCTCGGTTTCTCCGCGGTGAAAGGCTTAGAAAATGCATCTCTGGCCTCACCTTCTGTAGACACAAAACACCTTGTGCCATGGCGCTCTTTGGCCAAAGTTCCTTGCCGGTGGCGTCGCTAAGCTTAACGGCACCCGGTGCGATATAGCCTTGCACTGCACCCCCTCCCCCTTTACCTCATCTTGATGCCGTGCTTCGCTCTGGAGGCTGCTCTGCACTAAACCACATGAGCGATATTTCACCAAAACGCCATGCGAAAACCTTTTTAGTGAAAACAATATTCCCTGGAGTATTTACAAAAGGCAGACGTTGCCGAACAGCTAGCTGGAAGCGGCGCCCAGCCCGAGAACCACTCTTTGTCTTCCTTTTTGTCCACACCTGTTATCGTGACACGACCCACCAGCTGCGAAATCGTGTTCCTGCTGCTAGGATGGAAGCGCGTCAGCTGCGCATTACTGCTTTAGCCAAACAACATAAACCACGTCAGTCGCAGGCCGGTGGACGATGTCGGATATTGAAGCGGGACAGTTTCGTAGGTCACATCGGTCACTTGACGGAATACGTGATAAGGTCAAACGCACGGACAGATGTTTTTATTGAGTGCTACCCGGCAAGATTGACACGACACGAGGACGATCGACCCCAGACAGATGTCGACTCCATGATGCTGGCGGTCGTAAATCGATCTCTCATATGTTTGTGACGCGGAAAGGCGGGTATGGGCGAGTTGGAGCGCTAGCTTGGCTTGCATGGAATGATAGCAGTGTTGTTGAGGCGTCAGCAGACCATATCATGCGTGCAGGCCGAAGGGCAGTATTGGGAGCCTTGCGAACAAGGGATAAAGCGGCAAAACTACAGCAGTGGCAGGACGGGAAGACCTGCAAGCTGTACCTTTTCTGCATTTCTCTGGAAGAGCATCCTGGGTCTCACAAACGCCATTGGTGACTGTGTTTGGAACAGCCACCTGCCGGTACAGTGGCGCATCGCTTAAGCGCAGCACCACTGCGCCGGTAGTGTTATGAATACTCGCCACGATATTATCAGTGGGACACGTCTTGGGTAATTACCACAGTTGGGGTTGACAAACAGCCGAAGATGACAAAATGGGGAGAGTAAAAAATTTAAGGGCGGCCAATTTCATTGATGCGGAGAAAATGCGAGAGCGTGCTTCTTTAACTCGCCTATCTATCCCAGTTCTGATTCTATCCTAATTCTGAATTCGTTTTCTTTCACTTCCTAATCTCTTTAGTTTCTGAATCTATTCCAATTCCAACTATGCAACTAGGCAAAATGTGTCACATTGATAGACCGCGGCGAGCCCTCGTTCCACTACCGGCGCAATGGCGCGGAGCGGTTAAGAGATGCACCACATGTTATTAGCAGCTGGTTGTTTGAAACACAGCCACCGGGGAGGGCTTGTGAAACCCGAGTTGCTCTTCCCGAGCAATACGAGGAGGAACAGCTCGCGCAAGCCTCGTTTTTAAACACTTATGGCTGCATATTTTGCACGCAAGCAGTGCTGTTTGAGACATTTTAATTTTGCTGAGTCTTCTTTCGTCCGAGTTCTCGCTCCTCTCCCCTAAAAGTGGAGAAATGGAGGGGATAGGGAAAGGGGGACGGTTGACAGGTGCCAGGTGGGGAGAGGCAAATATCCCTAAAAAAACATCCAGCAGGTGGAGGCCTAGGCAGACGCCTGCAGGCAATAGGCACTGCAAACATTTTGTTGCATCGATGGATGCCTGGTTTGACAAGGTAAAAGCTAACAGTGCAAGGAGAATTAGTTTACAGTAAATGCGGACACTGTCTGAGAATGTAAATGCGCGTGAATCAATATCCGCATCAGTGTTCTCCTTGCAAATCGGCGAAAATGAGAGGCAAGCGCACTTTTATCTCCACCTGCAACAGGAAGTCCTTAATCAGCCCTATGCTGTCTCGTGCATTTCTTCCTGGGCTGTGCATGTCTCAGTTTTCTACAGAAGCAACGAAGCATCAATTTCTCTTAACTATAAGTGGTGCTGCAACTGAAACCGCTTGCCTTATTGTACATTGGCAGTTTGTTTACGCCAAAAGAGACACTCGTCATTTCCGGTAGTTGCGGTTTGGTTTTCGCAGCAAAAGCGACACAGAAAACACGATGGCAACCCCCTAGTATCTACAATTCCTCTAATTCAAATATAAAATGGGTGCCGAAAGCTGCAGTTCAAGGCTTGACGAATAAAGCGGTATGGTCGTACTCGCCGCTGCTGCTACATGTTTAAGCTGTATTCAAGCAATAAAAGCTTCGCTGAGCCAGTCAAAAAATTTCTCGCCCAAATAGCGCGTTGAGGACGTGTATTGTGCGCTTATTGCGCACAATACACGTCCTCAACGTGACACCTTGGTAGTGTCACCTTGGTAGTGTCTTCGAACATCCTGTGTCAATGGAAACATGACAGTCGATGTAACTGAACAACACTCAGTTTGCAAAAGCGTTCCGAAACCTGCCGTCAGAGCCTTTCTTTTGAACCGTCCCATTTCGGGTGTTTTGAATATAGTTTGCCTATGTTCGTGACAACTCATGCTTCTATGGATGCAGTACTGCCTATATTTGCCTTCATTAACATTGTAATATAAATTTATACAGAGAGCGCAGAAAAGCGATGTTCACCATTAAAACTTAATTATGCATTCTTGAATGCATTCCCAGCAGGGCACTCAATGTCCTCAACACGTGAAACTTCTGCTCTCATGTGCGCGGTGTGCTGTATATTCAATATGAATTGTATTATGAAAGTTGTTAGCATTTTTCCTGCAATGAATACATAAATTAAAGGCGCTAAGCCTACTCTCTCCAGCCCCCTCTCTCTCTCCAGCATAAAAATCAACAAACGTCATTCAGCCACACGCACAATAGGAGTTTGCATACCGCATGGCGGTCGTTCTGCTCTTTGAACTCTGCAAAGCAGCCGGCGCACACCATGTGCGAAATGTGAGCTGCCAGGTGCGCATCTGTTGTCTTCCTGTGTTTCCCAAACTGACGTGCGCTAAACCGGCCTTTCCGCCGCACATTTCTCTCCACACAGTTCTATAAATTGGCGAGCGCAAGTTCGTCGCGCACCTGAAGGCACGAAAGCATCCCACGCAGGTAAGTGTGCCTAATTTCGCTGTCTTTGTTACATTTCTTTTTTCTTTTTTTTTACTGAACGATGATGGCTGTTGTTGATCTGAAGGTGGAGGAACTCAAAAAATAACGTTTTTTTTTTTAAATATGGCGCAAAAGAAAAGATCCTTGCCCAGCTTATGCTGCTTTTCGTTCAAACCCTGCCGCTTTATCAGAGTGCCAAGGTGGATGCATACACACGGGGCGCTTTTCTAGCGTCGTGCAGATGTGTGCGACACTTGGCTGCTTAAAAAATTGCGCTCTCGAAGGTGTCTACATGCATATGTCGTCTGTGCGTTTACTTCAGAGGGTTCTCTGAGCACAACTTCACAGAAATTTTGTTCCGAGCACAATACAATAGTTGTGCTACTTGTGGCTCATTTTGGCATCTGTTCAAGCTCAAAGATTCGCGTAGAGACAGCTCTTGTCATCGCAGCTTGCTTTCGAGAACAGCTTGCGGTTGACGGTGCCTCTCTTTCATTTCTTGGTCTCTTCTAGTTTGTAAAAGCTCCATTTGCAGTGACAGTAGGCTCTTTGTCATTAGAAAGTGGTAATTAACCGGTAAATTTTTCCTCAGTTCCAGCAGAGGCCCTCGGAAACGGACATAAATGGTCTTGAGAGAGAGAAAAAAAAGTCCAGTTCGCTAAGAAATAATGACACTTTTTTTATAACCTTCCGGTGATCGTTGTCTGCAGCGATATAACGCTCGCGCCGACTGGCAGGAGCGCATGACGCATTCATAGAGTAGTGGTAGACGGTGTATGTTTCCTACATGCAAAAGTTAACTCGCGACTGTAGAGCAGAAAAGCCTCGCTCTACTTTTTCTACCGGAAGAGTCAAAGGGACGCCTTTTTGAAAACAGTATTTATTTATTGATGCTGCGGCCTTGTTTTCAAGACCTTAGCAGGGTGAATGCAAAAATCAAATAAAAACTAAATGTACAAAATACAGCGGTATTAACTGAAGGCACATGAGGTCACTCGCTACATGCAAAGGTAACCAACAGCTGAAATGCGTCACAACGCATGTCGTCCCACGCTGATCTCGCAGACGAGAATGGCTGCACATCGTTTTGATATGAACGGAGAAAAAAAGAATACGTAAATTTTGTAAATTGTGGGATTTAACGCCCAGAATTGACAAATGGGCTATGAGGGACGCC
This sequence comes from Amblyomma mixtum, assembly GCF_055824585.1. Lineage (NCBI taxonomy): Eukaryota > Metazoa > Arthropoda > Arachnida > Ixodida > Ixodidae > Amblyomma > Amblyomma mixtum. The sequence goes on along the minus strand of NC_143014.1, from coordinate 150,672,803 downwards.
GTAGTGGAAAGCTGTGGATTAATTTAGACAACCTGGTGTTCATTAACATGCGCTGACATCGCAGCCGAACGCCAAAGCTACTGAGCCACCGCGGCGGGTGCACGGAGTAAGATTTCGACCTAGAGCGGCTGCTTGAGAGGATGGATACACGGCCCCAAGCTTTCACAGCAAAGCCGAACAAATTACGTCGTTCTCGAGCAGCAGTGGCAATACACCAAGGTCTCATTACCCTCCCCCCTTCCCTCTCCCACGTTCATTAGGAGCACAGTCAACTTCTTACCATGTCTTTGAAGAACTCCATGTTGGCGGGGCACTTTTCAGTGAAAAACACAGCGCGTATACTTCGTGCGCGAGGTTCACAGCATGAAGGCAGCCTCACTGCGAGTGTACATCAACATGTTCTGTCCGTTTGTTTAGTGCGCTGCACAAAAGCAAGGCTGTACAAAAAGTGCACCGAACTGCGACATCCTGACAAACTAATGGCACTGGCATCCGACAGCCATTGCCTGCGAGTTTGGTCGCTTTGTTTTACCATCCAAGTGTTTGATACTGGAGGACATTAAACCAGTAAATGATTCCTCCTGCGAGGCGCGTGTTTGTTGAGCCACTGCATGAAAATCGCTTCTTTCGTTCGCCCATTTCAGCGCCCGCAAAAGCAGAATAAGATTAGTGCTTTGAGAGAGGCATCAGAAGTTGTACCTGAATTCATTTTTCCTGCTCAGAAACTTTGGCTGCTCAAACCGCCTTTGCAGCAGCATTGGCCATCTCCCATGATTTGGAGATAAGCACGACGTTTTCTCGTGGCCTGTTCTTTCGATTTTGTGCCATTTACACCCTCAATACCTTTCTTATATTTCTCTTTTTTATTTCCAATTTCCCTAATTTAATTCCTGTTTTTTAACGCCACGGTATAACATGCGCCGTAGCCATCAGAATGCCCTTTGCAGTCCGTATATCTATAAGTGCTCGCATTTGTCATTCTCATCGTCGCCAACAACGCACCATCGATGCCTCCAATGAACTTATCCACGTGACGTCCCGGGCGCCATCCTGTTGTCCAGCGCGAAGCTACAGTGGTGCAGGCTGGAGCAGGTGGGGATAAGCCATTTAGACACTTGCGGCGTCCTTTTGCTATGCTCCGCGAATAGAATGGTGGACGCTGTGACGTCGGTGCGTAAGCGAGTACGCACCTAGGGAGGAGGATAAAGTGGCCGAGGACTCAACTTGCTTCCCAAAAATCATTAGTTTTTCTTCTGTTCCTATGTAAAATATTACCGTAGGCTCACCCCCGCCCCCGTCCTCCTAACACCAAAGTTGTCAAGTGCAAATTGCGTTGAGGTTATTTAAGCACTCGCAACATCGACTGATACAATACTGATGATTGTGTTGTGTGATGTAGTTCTTGCCTCAGTGTAACTGTTGTGTATGCCCACTTGCTAGGGCCCCGTAAAGGGGCCTGCAGTATTGAAAATAAATAAATAAAAATAAATACGTAAACCACGAATGTCCTACAGACAAACGTGAGCTTATGATGTAAGTGTAATTATCACACTAAATCAAGGCCCGCCGATCTTGTTGTTACGTGCAGCTGAGCGCGAGGTGTAAATATTGCATTTTCTTGATAATGGACACAGATTAAATGCGCATAGAACGTGAACGTAGGAGTTTATCGTCGCATCATGTCATATTAAAGCATCGAATATTTTTTGTCGTTCTAGAAATAGCCTGTAAGAAAAAGAGCTCTAACGATTTGCATTCCGTTTTCAGCATAGACTGCTCAGCTTAATCTTTTTACTTGATGTATTTGCCACACAATAAAAATCGACCATTATATACGTTCTTCGCCGTCCCTCTATGAAGTAGAACGTTCTTGTGGCCTAGTTGGTTCATTGCAGAAAAGCACGAATGGTACAAGACAGGAGAACGAGGAACACAAACGACAACTCTATGAAGACGGCGCGAATTAAGGCACTCCACACAAAATGCTGCACGAGCGCCCCGTCGTGGCACACGAGCAAACTATAGTCTTCCCGCTGTTTTAGGGGCAGGAACGGACGCGTAGTTATCAACACTGGTAGAGAGTGTAAGTAGGGTGCAAGTTTTCTAAAAGGGGGTAAGTGATCGGGAGCGTGTTTTTAACGGGTGTAAAGTTATTCCTAGGGCCCTCTAAAGGGTGTAAAAGTCCATGCTATGCCCTTTTTACCCCTTTCTCACACCCTTTTTTCTAAGAGTGTACGGCACAGGGTTCGCCGTGGGAGGCATGGGAATACAGTATGATAAAAAGTTCACCGTGGGCGCACTCTAAAATACTAGAAGCATTCGCTAACAATTTTGTCGGTTGGAAAATCACCAATAAAGAAAGGTTTGCCTTGAAATGACAGCAAATACGCTTCCCCCTCTAGATATTCCTGATTCCTTACTGAACTAAAGGCTGTTACCAGAAGTTCTGATGATTTCATAATAAAATAGTTATTGGCAAGGAAACCGCAGCAGTTCGGCTGGTTCGGCTGCTCAGCCCAAGGTCGTGGGATCGAATCTCAGCAGCGGCGGTGGCAGCATTTTGATGGAGGGGAGATGTAAAAACGTCCGTGTCCTGTGCGATGCCAGTGCACATTAAGAATCCCAAGAGGTCGGAATTAATCCGCCGGAGCCCTCCACTGCGGCGTTACTGATAGCGCATGTAGCGCTTCAGCACATTAAACCCCACGCACCACTTACTATTCACAGCAAGCACTTACATCCACGAAAATACGTCTTCAAAACAAATGTTTGCCGCCTGCAAATTTTTGCCGCCGGACATGAAGTCACTACTTGCCCTAGGTAGGTGTAATCTCTTAACCCTTTCAATGACGTGCCGGGCAAACCCAGTGGCCTAACACAAATATTTTAGAACGTTAGCTTTTATTAGCTCGTTCCTCCGTTCCTCTCCCCACATTTAGGTTAGGAGAGGTAGAGGGAAAGTGGGCGAAGGAAGCGACGGGTGGCTTGGGCGTCCACCTCGACTGCGGGAGGCGGTTAGATCGAAACCGACTGAATCCCACCGCCGAATTCCACTGCAGAGTATTACTGCAGCCCTGGGAAAGTCGTGGATTTACCTCCGGCAGTCTGACTCTGCGAGAAAAAAAAAATCAACAGAAAATGTCTGTGCAAAATCTTTTGCTGCCACACAGCAGCTAACGCTCGCACATTCGCATCACACACCCGGAACCGCCCGGCGACTTTTAAGACAAGAACTAAATTTAATGACATGAACATTTAGGCGAGGCTTTAGAATCCTGCTGACTCGCCAAACCCATTAATTAAGATAGTTCCTTTTGAATCGGGCAGCGCCTATCCTGTGCACTTTTTCGTCTCAAGTTCCTTTCATTCAGTATGTCTCTGACCTGTGCCCTTTATATTACCAGCAGAAGAAAAGCGGACAACAGAAATGCCATTTGGTTTCAAGCAGATGGCTAGCTTTTCGCCATTTCACATTTTATGCAGCGTAACTGCAGTATTTTGTAGCTAAACGTGTTGCAACTTGTGTCGTTCAACCGAATAATGTTCAATGCAGGGCCCCAAGAGATGTCAGATGCCTCGTACACCGGCGTATACGTTGAGGACAGTGTGGTCAACGTCGCCACGGACGTCATCCAGCAACAGGTAAACGCGACACCACGCCCTCTACAAACAGTCAGCTGATAACTGTTTTGCACAAATGAACGAAGACGCAAGTGCATGAGCGTACCACGTCGCCTAGACGATGTGGTGCGAGCATGCGTTTAGCTTCAGAGCGTCACCGCTCCACGACCAAGCATTTAACTGTGGCTGAATCGCGTGCATGCGTTTGCCGAAGTTTCCCAATGCGTAGCAGTACGTGTAGTAGCTTTATAACGGTTACAGAGCGGTTGGTACCCTGCTGATCATGACCAGCATTGGGTCTAAGGTGACATAAGCATGTGAGTGGTAGTAAAAGCTAACGAGTACTTACAGAGTGCATGGTTTGTGCTCAGTAGATGCCTGTGTAGCGAGCCATATCAATTCCATTTTTCTGAACAAAAACATGAAAACACATTTATTCCTCTTCTAAACATTAATTACGCATTCACTCAAGGCGTGAGCAGAACAGCAAAACTACGGTACTGGCACCTATTATAAACGGCATTAGAATGAGCACATCTTTATATCGTAGTTTTGTTCACTATAGTTCCGTGGCGCAATTTAAAAATCGTATCCTTTGCCGACTCTCATTCAGGATATAGAAAGTAAATTTTCCACGGATGCGGCAAAAGTACAAAGGCAAAAGTCGCGGAAGGGGTCGGAACTGGGCTGCTATTAGTCTACTAAGCACCTCTGCCACGGAGAGAAATTATTTACTTACTAAACAAGGGCAGGGAGCTTGCTTTCAGCCATGATCATCTGGCCGCCCTTTCCAGGGTTGCTGAGGCTCCCTTATTGCTGAAAAGATTAGCCGACAGCGACGCATATTGCTACTAGTGTTCTTTACACACAGGAATTATCTGTGGCCATAATGGGGAACTATATTTAGAACACGAATAGCGCGGATCTTGACACTGCACAAAGCAAGAAACACCACCGTCTGGTACAGTCACTTATCGTAGCATCTATGGTATTAGATGAGTAGCGTAAAATGGTTTTCACGAAGCGCAAACTTTCGGCAGAAGGAAGCTTACGTGCGCTGGCAAGCGTTTCAACAAGAGTAAAAGTTGATAGTAGACTGAGGCTTCCCTCCCTCCTCATGTTGAAGTTATCTTAGAAGGTATAAGCTAAGCAAATTTCTGCGACGAGGACGTTGATCAGGTCAAGAAAACCCTCGCCTGATTCGGATATGATGCTAACGCACTGTTTTTGGAGTATGTCTGGTGTGCGAGGCGACGTTCCTTGTTTCTTAATGGACCAATTCGTAAAGTAATAAAATTTATTTAACAAACTTTGAAATTGCAAGGGATGGTTCACTGTATAATGTCGAGTGCCAAGCAGCTACGAGCGCAAACAAAGCAGCAGTTTATCAAAAGTTTTCCTCCAGGTAGTAAATATGAGGCTGGAAATGTAAATATTGTGTTGCGGTTGTCCCGTTAGAATAGGCCGTAATTGTAGAGGCTTGCTATTCGTCGTAGGCATAGCGGTTTAGACTTTATAACACTAGCATGAGGGCTTCGGCAAAAAAAAAATACAATTATGCGCGCAATTTCCAGCTGCGGACGAGCGCCACGGTCGACTGCTATATGTTTTTCAATTACGATCAGCAGTTGAGATAGTGAGCTTGCGTACCGCGTAGCGTGTTTTTCCCCGTAATGCGCTTCAGTCGTACTCCACAACTGCAGTGTGCCTGCCCATTTCGGCAACTCTTTTCAGTAATTATTGGCTACAGAGAGGATTGTGCTATCATGAGAAAAAAAAATGGTTTTAGTTTGGTCTCGATTTTATTCTGTACATAATAATGTGAGAGTATTAGAGGTCCTTTTCTCGAGAAAAAGTGGCGTCCGTCCGTTTTTCCCGTCACGAAAAAGCAGGTAACCCAACCGCAAAGGTGCGCAGGCGGAAACCTTCCCCCCATGTCAGGTGGCAATGAAATGAACTCAAATAATGTCAATGCAGTTGCCACCTGCCCACCGTGGCACGGCGCATCAGCTCACTGATTAAGATACTGCCCCCGAAAGGACTATATGTGCAAAAATGAGCCTTACGGGAGCTCGGGACGAGCAACCTGCGTCTCACAAGCCCTACCGGTGGCTATGTTTGAAACACCCACCAGCCGGCCAGTGGTGCAGCGCTTAACTGCTGCATCACTGCACCAGTATTGGTATGAGTACTCAACGCGACATATGACTCTACGATAGAGGAGTACTTGCGCAGGAGGGGTCTCTAATGATATCGCATTGTACACTTGAGGGTAGCTTAAGCGTCGTCCAAATTTTTTTTTTTTTTTTGCATACCCTTGGGCTCAGGGTGGCATAAGGAAACAAACGAACAGTAATAAAGAAATCAACAACAACATCTAAGCAAGTTCAAGTCTGTGCAAATTACGTGACTGCGAGAACCTGTTAATAGTACAGTATTCTGCTCCATGCCTTGTCGCTTACATCGCGAATTCAGTACGCTATTGACGTTGGCATAGGTCGAGTGACGAACGCGCACCTATGTGTCTTGTTCACTAGCCGCGGGAATACTAAATGCTGCAACCTGTGGAACTTGGCTGCTGGGAAAATGTGGGCCGCGGTCGATGTACGGTGGTTAGGAATAATGCAGAACCTTGACGTGCTTTTTGCATTTAAAAATAAATTAAGCGCTTCAGCGTATTTGAGCAAGCTGAAAGTAAAAAATGTTTCGGTTAAAGCCCTCTCATAGACAGAAATGAATTTAGAGGTTAAAATGATGCATGTTATATTTCGTATTATATTCAGATGGGACAGAAATAAATGCATATTTTTTCGGAATACATTCACAGAGGCTGAGCGTCGATCGCTAAATATATGCGCGATAAACACCGTGTACTCGATATGGTTCGCCCATAAATCAATCTTCGGCTTAGAAGTAGGCTATTAGTACATCCGGTGCTGCAGCTGCTAACAATGGATAAGCTCTGCAAATAAGAAGAAAATGAGTTTATAGACATGCGTTGTTTAAAAGTGACTACGCATTTTAAAATGCCATTTCTCGGTGTCACAGACCTCGTCGCCTTGACAAACATAGTATGCATGTAGTGAAGTTAAAGCAAATTTTTCAGTGAAGGAAAAATAGGGAACGAAGGTTTGGAAGGCCTGCAATGCCGCGAACAATTTTATCGTCGTAAGATGTGCGAATGTTTCGTGCTCCCAATGAATGGAAATTGTGGTGGATAATTGTCTCCTTGCTTGCTCCACAGCCATGCAATAGCGCAACTATAAAGCATGCTATAGTTACAATTATATTCATTTGTGCGTTTCACATGCGCTTTCGCAGCTGAGGCTGAGAAATCATGGCGTCTCGCGACGTGAGTTAGAAGACAGCTTCGGTATAGCAGCTCATGATCCATATTTCTTGCGACTCTCCTTGTTTACAGCGCTAGCTGTTAATGTGAACATTCCCGAGTAAAGCCTGCTTGTCATTGTCGTCGTCGTAGCCGTATTAGTCAAAAGCGTCATTGCAGCCGAGCGTGACCGGATGGAGGGGGCAGGGTAGCAGGATGGGCGCGATAACGTGACCACCCCGTGCACATAGCATGGCTCGTGCGTTGCACGTTGCTCTAACTTTCCCCAAACGAACAGAGCGAGCCGACGTTCCCGAGAACGGAGTGATTCTGCCTGCGAGTCTCCTCGGTAACGCAGGCCTAATAAGAGACATCGTCTCCTAAACACTTACAGGAGGCATCGTAATCCTAGTAGAGTACGTGACATGTTGCGTTGTCTTGGAGAGGGTATAAAAATAGCAAACAAGGTTGCAAAAGAAGAATTTTTCTCAGAACTAGATCCTAAGTTAAAGAACAACCCGAAAGAAATGTGGAAGTGTTTAAAAACAAACAATAGAGAATCAACTGGCATTCCGAGCCTAAACAATGGCAATGTATTAGTTACAGATGACTATGAGAAGGCCTGCTACTTTAATACTTATTTCCAGTTGGCTTTCAAGACTTCATTCTATCATGAACTGCCGGTTACTCATGATGTTGTCTTAGAGCCTATGACCAAACTCGTTGTGACCTAGAGTGGCGTTGTCAAATTGCTTGCCAATGTAGATGTTTCCTCCGCAAATGGACCTGATGGCCTACCTTCCTACGTGTTAAAGGCTTGCTCCGGCGTGATTGCCTATTTTCCCTTAGGTTCTTCATCTTTACCTCAAGAATGAAAACTGCAAATGTAGTCCCAATTCATAAAAGTGACCCCAAAACACATTGTATCCAAATGCAGACCAATTCCGCTCACAAGTGTATGCAGTAAAACGATAGAACACATAGTGTACAGCGCTGTATAAAGCATTTAAAAAACAATAGTTTTTTCACCGAATCCCAGCATGGTTTTAGATCTGGTCATTCGTGTTCAACACAACTCTTGGAATTCAGTCATGATCTTTTTGTTTCCTTTGACCTTGGTGTACAGATTGACTGCATATTTCTGGACTACAAAAAAGCGTTTGATGCTGTTCCCCATGTTTTGTTGTTGCATAAATGATCTTTTCTAGGTCTTCCCCCTTTGCTAATTGACTGGATTCAGTGCTATCTACAGGATCGCAAGCAACGTGTTGTAATTAATGGCCCACAATCTGATTATGTTGCGGTCACCTCAGGAGTCCCTCAGGGATCTGTTTGGGGTCCTTGCTGTTTTTTGATCTATATCAGTGATATTGTTCATGATCTGCCATGCAAAATACGTCTGTATGCAGATTATTGCGTAATTTATCACAGCATCAAGTGTTCCTCTCACCATGATTATCTCCAGAAAAATTTGGACTGTATACAGCGCTGGTGTATTAAATGTCAGATGTCTGTTAACCCCACTAAGTGCCAATTTGTCTCCTTTACTCGTAAACGCAACCATCCCTGTGTAATTATTCTTTAGACGCTGTACAGCTGTCGCGAGTGAGCGAATACAAATATCTGGGGGTTTATTTTTCATCTAAACTAACCTGGAATAAACATGTCGAATACGTATCACCAAGGGCTTGCAAAATGCTAAATTTCATCAAACATAATTTCTGAAAAGCGCCTGCCAAAATTATAAAGATACTTTACTTTACCAAAGGAAGATCTATTTTGGAGTGCGCCTGTACGGCTTGGGATCCCCATACTAAACTTCTTTCCGACATGCTTGAAAGAATACAAAACCGTGCAGCTCGATTTGTCTACAATAATAACTTCACGTCTAGCGTTTCATTACTTAGGGATGGGTTGGAATGGGAACTATTACGCAGGCGCAGAGAACACTCGCGGTTAGAAATGCTCTACAGAATGTATTTCGGAACGGTTAAGGTTGACAGAGAAGCTTCCTTTTTGCCTCCTCATTTTGTGTCTAAGAGGTGCGATCACCAACTCAAAATAAGAGAATTGAATTGTCGAACCAATGCCTTTCGTTATACATTTTTTCCACACACTGTCATCGAATGGAATCGACTTCCACAGAAAATTGCTGAATGTCACAGTGAAACATTGTTTCGGGCTTTGTTGTCAGATGTGTAGCTGCTTGCGCGGTGCCTTCGTTTAATTTGCTCGTTCATTCCTTCCAATTTTTTTTTTTCATACAACGACCCCTCGCAAACAATATGTATTTCCTCCCTGCAATAATGCCTTCGGGCGCTGCAGATATTTTAAATAAATAAATACGAACTAAAGCACTGTCCCACACCATATACAAACAAGAAAGAGCGAGGAGGGCTTTCGTAGTGTTTTTGTTTGTGCGTGTATCTATGTGTGGCAGCGCTTTACGTCTGAGTGTGTTTGCGCACCTGCGCGTCAATGTCGCGGTTAGTGCAGGAGCTGGCAACCATTGCACCCGCGTCTGTACTGCGGCCTTTGCTTGGCACAAACAGCTAGCGCTTTCTAGTCGCGGCCGGCCACCATTCCTTTTCAACAGGCGTGTGTTCACTGTCGAGCGTTACGATAATACTTTACAAAGCTGCAAGCGCCATAACTCGTGCCGATAGGAAGCCCGTGCGCACAAACGAAAAATTCGCTTGTCCGCATTCAGTATGGCCCAGCTTGCGCAACTCTATCTGCTGAATCATATGAAACAAGAGTTCAGTTTACGTGTCCTCAGCTGTGAGGTCTGTTCACCGACCCCTCAGCATTGACGCTTACCCTGTAAGCAATAAGCAGCTGCGCAAAAAAAAAAATGGAGAGGAGCTACGAAGCAGTGTGGTGCATACGATACCGCCCATCCTTATGATCTTGCCTCGGTCTCCTGAAGGATCAGGCAGTCGAGTCAGCAGCTCAGGTTGTTTGAGGCGTATTGACTAGCGCAAACAGAGCCGGAGGCACAAGCGAGGGAGAAGGGCATGTCACTGGACCGAAGTCCCGTTAAGTGCTTGAGTGACGGCTCTGGATTGATGGTTTCAACCGTGGTACCGAAATATGAGAGATACCCGAAAGAGAACTTTGAATGAGAACTTCGTGCTCTCGCTCTGACTGCTTGCTCGAGAGTGAGCATGATTACTTGAACCGCACCGTTTTGAGGCCGGTCTAGAGTGGCTTATAAGTTCTTGCGGATTCATGAAATGGTGCTCTTGATCATGGCTCAACATCAAGATAAGAATGGTGATTTATCTCTGAGGCAGGGTAAAATTACAATGCGGATTTATTCAAGCAGTAAAGCCGATAATACCTGCAGGAGTGCATATATATAGCCTCAAAGCATGTACCAGATCCGCGTTACGTGGGAGGTCCTGGAAACGAACTGAGCCGGATGCTTTTCCGCCGCAGTCATTCAGAGAACCTGAGCGACGACCGCTAGACACGTACGCGATAAACATCGTGTACTCGATCTCATTCGACCGTAAATAAGTCCTCGACTCAGGAGTCTCCAGTTTGTGCATCCGGAGCTGCAGCTGCTGCCAACGTAGCCGCGTGTGTGTAGCGAGTGTGTAGTTCACTCGCACGCGTTGTTTAAAGATGACTACACATCTAAAAATAGAGTTATTTTTCACTGTTAGAGACCCCGTCCCTGTGACCAACTCAGGCAGCATGCAGTGAAGTTTGTGTGAAACTTCTACACACAGAAAATAAAAACTGTCCAGTGAACTCTCAGGAAAAATAGGGAATAATGGTTAGGAATATTTTCATTGCCACTAACAATTGCATCGCCGCAAGACGTGCGAATGTTTCGTGCTCACACTGGATGGATAACATGGTAAATAACTCTATCCTTGCTTGCTACACAGCCATGCAATTGCGCAACTATAAAGCATGTCAAAGTTACGAGTGCATTCATTGGTGCGTTTCACATTCACTTTTGCAGCTCAGACTCGGAAATCATGGCCTATCGCGATGTAGGTCAGAAGACAGCTTCAGTATAGCTGCTCATGATCCATATTTCGTGCGGTTCTGCGGTTGTTTTCAGCGCTGGCTGTTAATGCGAAGGTTTCCGGGCAAAGCCTGTTTGTCGTTGTTGCCGTCGGAGCAGTAGTAGTAGTAGAAAAGGTCCAGATGGAGAGGGCAGAGGAGCACGTGGGGGCAGGATGGGCGTGATTACCTGACCACCCCTTGCACACAGCATGGCCCGTGCTTCGCCTTGCTCTAACTTTACCCAAACAAAGAGAGTGAGAGCAGGTTCCCGGAAATGGCATTTTTTTGTACGCAGTGATTTAGCGCCCGTTCAGGCGAGCGTGACACGGGGTAGGTGGGCAGGCACCCCGCATGGGTTACACCTTTCTGTGCGCAGTCATTGTCGCATGCAAGCTAGCACTGATTTTCCGCACAACTAGTTGTGTAGTCGTCACTCAATTTTTTTATTTTCATATTTGGACCGAGTACCCGCTATCGGTCAAACAAATATAGAAGCGTGTGAGGTCTCCTAAAACGTGGGAAAAAAATTGTACGCTAAAGTAAGCCAAACAACGAGGCCAAACAGTGTAGATTTTGGAGCGAAAATGCATCGGACCAGAACGGGAAAAAAAATGGTAGCCCATTAACACGGACGCTAGCACTGGCCCAAATATGGCTAAACATAAAATGTTTGCGTTGAACTCCTGAAAAACTAGCCGGAACGATCGTGATTTCTAAATTGTCTGCGCTTTGCTCACACCTCCGTTACTTGGCTTTCCTATATACCAGGTGCTTCAGGGAAGCCCGTCACTAATTTTCAAATATATGACTTTTGAGGCATAAGAATGACTTCAACGGCTTAGTAATGCCAGTGTTTGGCGGACATTAGAAAAGCGGTGCTCATATTAAACAGTAAGCTGATTAACATTATCGCACTTTCCCGCATTTAGGTTTGGGCAAGAGACCAAAACCTCGGCTTAGGGCCTGTTAGCTCATGATGTTCAATTGTTTGGCCATTACAACGACTCGCACACGACAAGACGCCGCGAGCAGGGCCTTCTGGTCCAGTCTTCAGTGAAACTAACCTTGTGCCGCTGAAAGCAGCAATCCAAGGACAGAATGAAGATGTGCTGCGAATGTAGGAAGGTGGGCGCGCGCGGACTGAGTTCGCGATTTTTGAACTATATTCCTCTCTTCAGTTATTTTCAGCCGTGAAATGCTTTTAGCTCCCTTTTTTAAAAAATAAAAGACGCACACAAGTACACGCACAAACAGAGGAGGAGACGAAGGACATGGCGCCTGTCCTTCGACTTCTTGTCTGTTTGTGCGTGTACTTGTAGCGAGCGGCACGTCGTTTTCAAAAACACAAAACCAGCAGGCCCGGCAACGTACGTTACTTTTAGCTTCCATTCTCGACAAATTAATGCGAATATCGTTTTAACTGGCGCCGAATATGAGGTTGAACTTTCCCGAAATATTCCGAAACTCGTCCGAGTGCTACCCAGCAGGAAAGAAAAGCTTCAGTGCCGAGCGGAATTTCAACCGGAGGCGGCGCAAACAAATCAGAATTGCTATCCGCTGCCTTAGATCATTCGGCCATCGCCGCGGCTGCTTTCGATATTGTCGTCGTCGTCATCTTTCATCAGTTCCTTCTGCGCCGCAAATGTTTGCGAAGAACGCTGAGAGATAAATTGGTTCTCAGGAAATGAAAGGTGCAGTAACTCTCTCACTTCTCAGCGTACACCTGAAACACGCCGTAAGGGAAGGAATACAGGAGGGAGTGAAAAATGAAGCGAGAAAGCATGAAGACGGTTCCGGATCAATTCGGACTCCCTGCTGCTCTTTACCGTGCAGCGACATCACGCAGCACACGGGGGCGTTTCTTATTTCGGCTCCGTGGAAACGTGGCCGCCGCGGCTGAGAATCGTTTCCGCCTTCTCTGGCTCATCGCCGAGTGCCTTAACCAGTAAGCCACCGCGGCGCTCAACGCGGTGAGCGCCGCTGAAGAGCGAGCGAGCTTTACGGCGCTTAAAAAAGTGCGATAAATCTCATTATTACAGTGAGGGATGTGGAACTGTACAAAAAGAGAACCAGCTCAACGCAGCGGCACTGAAAGCACCCACGTGAACGGCGCGGCCACGGCCGTGTGGCGAAGAAGAGGAGTTGCACCAGCACCTGCTACGCAGAACTTTAGGACTTTCGTGTCCATGAAACTGCAAAAAACGTGGTGTGTGCAGTAAATGTGGACCGCGATTTCTAGAGCGTGCTGAAGCAGCGGCCGAAGTCACCTTTTTTTTTTTTCGGAGGACAGCGTTGGTCAAGCGGGTGGCCACACATCAAAAGCGGCTAAGGTAGCCGCGAGTGCGCTGTCCCTAGCTATAAAAAGCTAAGAAAAGAAAAGTGCCTCCTGACGGAGACTCCAAGCTCTATAGTGCGTCTATACTACCATCTACGAGATGTCCTAGAGTGCACTGAGCCGTTTCTGCAATGAATTTCACGATTAATGAAACAGCGCAAGGGAAGAGGACGTAGATAGAAGAGGACAGAAGAGCGCTGACTTACAACTTATTTTTTGCAGAATTTCACATGAATAGTAAACATGGATTGATAGGCGCCAGGCCAAAACAGGTGCAATGCGCACAGGGAAATCCGAAGCTACTTATTTTTTTTAAGGCGAAAGCCTTTAATGCCTCATCGTTGTCGGCAGAGTGCAAGTTGTCGGCAGAAGGTTGTCGGCAGAAGGTTGTCGGCAGAAGGTTGTCGGCAGAAGGTTGTCGGCAAAAGGTTGTCGGCGGAAGGTTGTCAGCAGAAGGTCGTCGGTCGAAGGTTGTCAGCAGGAGGTTGTCAACAGTGGTGTCACGTTTTTCTAGTCAGACCCCCCAAAAAAATAAATCTTTGTGCACGAACCACCATCCTTCCGTTCCGCAGCCGAGCGTGCTAATAGCTGCGCTACTTCCCGCCAAGGCATTTTTTTTCCTTTCATGGTATTTATTTACATGGTTTTGTACAGAAAGGATACATATACATACATATGTGTGTGTGTATACACACACACCAAACGAAACTATTTACAGAGAACCTAGATAGGTGCTACGCGGCACAAACATGATAGTAACATATTAGAACTAAAAGGCCGGTAAGGATATACAGCGCATCAGGAGAGGAAACCAATCCGGTAAAAAGTCCAATTCTTTGTAAATGTCCGTTACCTGCAGCCACATTCGGCTAAAATGAATTCTGGGCGAAACAACAGGTTCAACGTTGCGGTCTTGCATGCGCGTTTTCCAAAGGCTATGAAGTCCTAAGAAGAATCATATCATAGGGTTTCGAGTCAGGTTGGGAAACAACAAAGTAGCGCACACTGTAGGAATTTAGGAGAAAATCTTTCTGAAGCGTCCTCTGCAACACATCCCAAAACAAAATTGCGTCTTTGCAGTCTATAAAACAATGTTCAATTGTTTCAGACACACTGCACAAGTGACAGTTTACAGAAGACACAAAAATGCTTCTTTTATCGAGTCACGTGTTCACAGGTAGAGTTTCGGTGTGTAATTTATAGAAAAATGTTTTGGTGCAAGGAGAAATTGTCATTTTACCCACTCGCTTTAAAACATCACGACAGAGCGTCGATATCAAATCCCAGTACAGATTTTTGCGCGAAACAGAATATAAGTACTCATTTGAAAACCGAACTGTCAAAAAACGCGCGAAGGCTCAAACTTCCTGCATAAAGCCTAGTAAACGGAGGCGTTCAGTAGAATTGGAAGAAACTACTAAGTTAGGAAGTAGAGTCATGAAGTTAACCTGCAAGAATGCTCCAATAATCGGATGGGAACAATCACGAAGAAATAAGAAACGGGCAACCAACTGTCTCACATACAGGTGCTCTAGGCCCAGCCCTCCTGCACAAGCATGCCTGAAAAGGTTATCACGCCTCATGGGCTCAAATTTGGAAGACCAGATAAACGTCGCAAATTATACGATGGAAACGCTGTATGTAATGTCTGGCGCAGGGAATGACCTGGAGTACGTAATGAATTCTTGTTGCCAGAAAGGTGTTGCAAGCATGGGCTCGACCAAAAATTTAAAGCCGATGTGAAACAAACGTCTGAGCATAACGCTCAACGGCCGGAACCCGCTCTCTCCAGTAATGCGCGCTTTATTTGTAGGCATGAAGTGGAACACCAGGATATTTAGGAGGCACACAAGACCGTTCTATTCCAGCGTACAGGGGCGGAGTTGTACCCCATGAACCAAACCATAGGCCAGAACTTTTCAAGCGATTCATTTGAGCACCAGGAACGATGCCAAATCGATATATCGTGGACAACACATCATCAATGCTGGGCTTGTCAATGCAGAAAAATGCGAGATCGTCCGCATGCTAGCAGTTTGACTTCAGTACCCAAAACAGGGAACCCATGGATGTTGCTGTTACGCAAAACACTCAAACAAAGCGGTTACAGGTAAAGAGCACAAAGCAGAGGAGACATCGGACAGCTTTGCTTCACGGAAGAGCGGATTGGCACAGGAGTATGTGTTGAACAGTTGCAATGTTGCACCCCCTTAAGTACAGTAGAACCCACGTTTGCTCGCTCTAGAAGTTAAAACAGAAATGAATGGCGAACGCGGTCAAATGCTTTCGCAAGGTTGATCTGAAGCAGAGCAAGCTGCTCATGACAGCTGGAGGAATATTCAAGAATTGTACGCTCAGTGTGAACATTACTTTGACTAGAGCGGCCTCTCAAACCGCACGTCTGGTGAGATCCAATGAGTACCGACATTGCGAATTGCAGGCGATTTGACAAGACTTTAGCAAACATTTTGTAATCCACATTTGCCAATGTAATGGGCCTATAACCTTCTACGGAGCGCAGTTTTCCTTCATCAGTAGTTTTCGGAATTAGCACTGTGTGGCTTTTTGTAAAAGTCTGAGGAAGGGCTCCTATATCGAGCCCCACCGTGGAGACCCGCAGCAGGACAGCAGTGAGAATAGATTTAAACGCCTTCTAAAATTCGCCTGAAATTCCGTCAGGACCACTTGTTTTTGAGACAGGTAACTGATCAATTGCATATTCCACCTCTTCCTGCGTGAAAGAGCCGCTAATAACAGAACAATAGTCTTCTGATAAAGGGCTCACTAACGTGCTGAAATGCGCCAAAATTTCCGAATTATGCGCATCAGGTGAAGCACTAAACAAGTCTGTGTAATAATCGACAAATACGGTCATCATCTCATTTGTACTGGACACTAGTTTGCCATTGGACACCATCCCCGAAATAAACTTTGCAGTCGCATTACGGCGCTCATCAAGCAAAGCCTGTCGTGTCGGGTGCTCGCATTGCAGATCACGCTTGGTACGATATCGAACACAGGTACCCCTGTAGCGTTCTGCATCAAATCTCTGTAACTCACTTTTGATACTAGCAAATTCATCCATATATGACCCAGGTATTTGGCATTCTATTTCGTCCAGGTTGTACAAATTTTTCTTGAGAGTCCGCTCCTGATGTTTCCTGTAAAAGGACCTCACGGATCCAATTTCTATAGCTGTAGCACGCACGTCCTGCTTAAACATTTCCCAAGCGCCGAACAACGGCATCTTGCTCGAGAAACCGGATTCCAGTTGCGAGCGGACACGAATGAAAAATTCTTCATCATTAATGACTGAGGAATTCAGCTTCCAAAGCGCCCATTTTGGCCTAAATTTTGAACAATCACTGCTTCCGAGGCGAGCAACCACCATACAGTGATCAGATAATGAAACTGGTACAGTGTCACAGACCAATCCTCGGGAGAAAAGTGCGAAAGATGCACAAATTCGATCTAGGCGAGCGTGAGAATGGCCCTGAATGCGTGTGAATAAGCGGGAACCAAGACATGAACTTCCGGTATCAATGAGCCTTGCACCCTCCGTTACAAGTGACAAAAATTCACCGCTCCTATCCCTGGGTGTATCAGGACCGGTACGATCAACTGGGTCGCACACACAATTAAAGTCACCCATTAGCACAACGTGCCGGTCACAGTCCAGTAAGCTGGCTATGCCTTCAAAAAGACTAATGCGCTGTGGTACAGTATTAAATGCATAGACATTAATTAGTCGCCATGGCTTTCCATAGAGCAGAAAATCGCAGCATATCAACCGGCCCTCATTATCGACATTGTAGGTCAAGCCCGAACAGGGAAGTGTCTTGCGCAGAAACAAGCAGCAACCCGCCGACAAGCCCACAGCCTGCATCACGAGGACATTATATTCTGATAAAAAGGGCTGCAGGGCCACCTCAGTATCCTCCTCACTTTGAATTTTCGTCTCCTGGACGGCGATAACATCAAGGTGCCTGCTGCAGAAGAGTCGGCGGAGTTGCGCCTGCTTCTAAGACCTAAGGCCACGTACATTCAGTGTTGCGAATACTAACTCTGCGGAAGCAGCCATGATGACTGTAACAAATTATGCCTACAGTTCCATGTGCCTGTCGGTAGATGGCGAAGCCGCCTTAGAACCACCGCCAGGCCTCCTGGACCGCGAACGTCGGCACTTCCCTTGTGCCTCGACGCTCGGCGCCGACGGCGATGCGTGCTGCGCACCGGGTCCTCATCGTCACTCGTTTCGGAAGCGCAGGACGCACGGCGCTTCTGAAGCGGCTCGTCTGCGGAACCAGGTTCATCATCCGCTGGAAGAAGGCCCTGATCCGGAAGCTGCTGGCCAGCAATGACAAGAAGAGGCGAAGTGTCCGCCGTGGTATCCGTAGGGGTTTCAAGGACGGCGACTGGTTCTCCACCAGCTGCAGAACTCGGCGCCCCACACCGAGGCGGTGCTGCATGGTCATCTGCCGGTTCTTTACACTCCGCTGCAGCACTTTGGGGAACAACCGGCGCACTGACACTCAAAGGCTCAGCTACAGCGGCGACTGGCAAGCCCCCGTCGCGTCAAGTACTTCTGTAGCGTCCATGATGTGCTCCTGTAGAGCGTCGTCAGGGGGCCGCACGCGATGCCGCAGCTCTTCGGCGTACGTCACGACGCACTCCTCCGTTGTGTGGCCGAAACGCCGACAGTCGTCACACCGCGGCGTACGACAGTGTCAACGAATGTGTCCAACGCAGTTGCAACATAGACACAGAGGTGGTCTGCCCGGAATCAGAACAAGGCTCTGAATGCCGCACGCAGTCAGCTGGTGAGGAACGTCACTAACCTCTACTCCTTCAGCAAGAAACAGGACGACACCACGGCTTAGAGTCCTCATCTGCCCCATGTCTGAAACTTTCCAATTTTCCGCCGAGATAGATGTCACCTTCCCGTACGCCTGTAGTGCCTCACGGATGAAGCAATCTTCCAAGCGCTCGGGAAGCCACAAAAGCTTCAGCTCCACCTCCTTCGGTTCCGGGTCAACAACAAGATATCGACGACTCTTCACCAAGAGGTCGCTGCAAGACACGAGCTTTTCTTTTGATTGCGCCGATTTGCAAGTAATCATCCAGACGTGAGACATCTGGAATTGTCCAATACAGCTAATTTCTTTGAGGTCCATGACGTTTCGCAGCGAGTCTGAAATCCTGTGCCCTGTACGGGCGCCCGTCAAGGCCTGCATGCACGAAAACGGAGTCGGTCACCAGCTTACCAGTTGAGAGTCGGGGCAAAACGATACGGTAGTCATTACTGCCGGCAAAAGCCTGAGCAGTACCTCGGCCAGAGGCCGATTAAACTTTTTGTGCGGAGAACATCGAAGAACGCGTCCGCTTCGAACAACGTCTTCTTCTTTCTCCTCCCTTCCCGCCAACGCATATGTAGTTCTCCTTGTCTAGGACGCTAGAGAGTGTTAGCAAAAGGCGTCGAATCAGACGGATGCCTCCCAAACGCAAAGGCTTTCGCCTCACCACACTTTAGGTCAACAAAGTGCCCCCTCCTGATTTTTTTTATGCCTTGACGCCAGGGAATGAATCCTAATGCAACACTGCTTCATCAATCATGATCAACCAACTAGCCCGCACCTCAAGTCTTGCGAGCTTCATTTTACGTCCGCTCTTGACGGCGAGATAGGCTGAATTTTTTTTTAGTGTCTAAAAATGGAATGTGTTATAGCCAACACGCGATGCATGAGGTATTCAAAAATACTTGAGTAGGTATTGACGCACCGACGCTGACGTCAATGCGAAAAGAATTTCTCCGGACATGCGGCTGGGTGTAAAATTGAGCCTTTAACGCGCAGAACTTGGTTTATATGGTACCGGTACCTTTCCCATATGACACTATTATGACACATTTTATGGCCGTTAGACCGCTGCGGGGTAGGTGGATGTAACATACGACTAAATGAGAGTTCATAATATAAGTTCAGTGTACAGGTGCATCTGAACGGATGCGAGTATAGTCTGAGCCGTCCTTGTATAGAGCGCTCAAGCATTGCTCGCCAGGCAGTCAAAACTGATATTAGACAGCAGCCCTTTACATCTGGGCAAAATGCTTGTGCACACCTTGTTTGCAGGTCGCTTCTGTGCAAGCGTTCTCTCTCGAACCTATCAGCTGCGTCTAACTGCCGCTTTGTTTGTAGGCAAGTGCGCCGCTCGAGCAAGTGTGGCAACACAAGGATGCCGCATACTGTACATGTTTACTATGGATATTAGACGACAGTAATACGTAGTGATAAAGGAGACAGATAAATATAGGAGTAGTGGAAGGGGAGAGAAAATCTATTTGACTGAAATGGGAGTGAAGACTTCCCTTTGATTCTCGGGATGCACGGCAGAGGCGGAATTATTGGCGGTCGTGTAAAGGGAAGTTCAGCGTGCTGTCCTGATAAACGAGACCTTTCAAAGTTAAAAATAAAAGGGGAAACATATCCCCTGTGACGAAAGCTAGCAAGCCACTGTGCCAGAGGCCTTGAACAGGGGCCTTTTGGCGGAGCTCTAGAGGAGCGACAGCGACATACCTCCTTGCTGTGCAAAGCGGTAAAGCCCAAGGGGTACCAGAGGATTACAGTGTGCTAACACCGCCACAGGAACCCCAATACAAGGTGCGGCAACAACCCCGGTTATGTGCATTGTGAACTGTATGCCTATCGCACAGACTCGTCTGCGACGCCTTTTCATGGAAAGCCACTTACATGGGGACAGCCAGGAAAGGTGCCACTGTAAACGCACCCATGCTACACAGTGAATGCAAGCATGCATGTAGAAGTAAGAATCAATTTATAAATTTGTAGCGGTAGCAAAAAAGTGATAAGTGATGAAAATACAGGTCTGCGTGGAACTTGCTCCATCTGAATTAGATTCTTGCAGTGTAGCGTATTGGTTGGCACAGTCTCTGTCATGTGATTACCAGTACAGCATGCGTGATTACGGGAAGTGCATAAACAACGGCATGCCGCCGCAGCGTTTACTGATCCGGAAATGAGTACATTAGGCATGACACCGGTTTCTTCTTGTACTTTACTAGCGATTCTTCTCCGTGACGCAGAAAAACTCCCAGAATGTGTGTGTGCAAAAAAAACAGAAAACAAAGCAAACAGAATAGGGTAGAAAAGTGCTCAAAAATAACCATTTACTTACGCCGGCAACACATTTGGCCAATTGAGCTATGATCTGTCCTTTCGACTTTTAACGCTTTAGCGTCGGCCAAATGCCAAAGTAAAGCGACGTTAGCATTTCTCTGCTAGTGAAAAACACCCCTAAATAAATTTCCGATGCCGACGTGGTTTGCACATTTGGAAACTGCACTTGCTGCTGCAGCTCTTGACTAGAACCGGTACAGAATTAAATTTCGCACACAGCCCACTTGACCTCGTTGACCCAGTTGACTTGCTATGTGTGTATGTTCTCGTGACTATGCTGCTATATATGTAAATGTGCAACTGCTGTATGCCTTGTAAAGGGGGGCTCGAACCACGTCAAGTGATATGTTTTCACTTTTGTTCGAGTCCCTTTCCACCTCGACGGAATAAAGTTCAATTTCAATTTCAATATAAGCCGACCTCAATATGGGAAACGCTTTTTGTGTATGCTAACGGGTAAACCGCAAACGTTGGTTCCCTTGATAATTACGCTTGTTGAAGACGCGGTGCAAGTTTGTACATGTAAATTTTTTAAGTCCAGTTAGACCTTAAACAAAACCTTGGCATAAGAATTACTCTTGCCACTAACGATACCTCAAAGTAGTCAGCGAACCGAGGGGACCATAAGAATTACGCTTGACGCTACTAAGAATAGACATAAGCTTCCCTTCGACTGCATTAAATTTCAGGAAATTGATGACGGTACTCTGCCAAATTAGGAAAACAAGTTCGCGACGCTAGTAGAGGTACTCTTGATTTCTACCAGCCGGGCTCCTACTTTGAAACATTCTGCAATTATTCGCATGTGCTTGTCTATTTGACACTGTGCGTGAAAGAAAAGTTCGTATGCTAGAGTGTCGAGCTCCTTCGTTTAACGCATAGGCGCTGTTGAAATATCTTTATGACTCGGGCGTCAGTCACGGACTTTCGCTACAAAGGGAGAAATAAAAAATGTTTAGTTGATGCTTTTTCCGGCGCTTCAGCGTATACTTTCAGTCGGTCGTCTACTTCATGGCGCCTCGTACGACTCCCAGAATATCGGCGAGCTATATGCCTTAACACTCGGGGAAGGCGAGGGATGGTCATCCAGCCTTCCCGTCAGGAACCCAGGTCAAAGGGACTAGAATGAGGGGAGCCTGATGTGAGATTGTGTATATATGAGAACAGCTGGAATTTTTTTTAACGAAGACATAAGGCATAACAGCCGTAGTCGCCATTAAGGTCTGGTTTTTGCCGTACAAACCACTACTTTGAGGGAGAGCATAAGCTTTAATTTTAATATTGAGAAATGCTTATCGTCTGTGCTAACTGAGCACCTAGATTTAAAAAAAAAATAATGAACACATCTTTTTCCTTTGGGGTATCTGCACCGCATGGCAGGCCGTCGTGCTGTTGGCGTTGAGGCTGCCGTATTGGGCTTTCTTAAACCCTCTGCAGTAGTTTCCTTAACCGTTTTGTGTGAAGACGAAAGCTGAGAGCGAAAGGAACCTTCAGTCACATAGCCCTCTTCAATGACTGATTAAGCGCGCCATTGCAAGGTACACCAAATCACGCTTCGGCAGTCGGATGTAGTTTTTCGCCTGGAAATCATAACTCAAATACCTCAAACAATTTAATGAACAGTGCTAATATAGTTCTGTCAGCTTGCCTGCGGTTCGATCTTCGACCACTGTATTTTCCCTTCAGTCCTTCTCTGCAATCTACCCTCCAAGCAACTTAGCAAGACGATGTCACCAACAAATGGAACCCTGTTAAAGTAATTCCCCTGAAATTGTTAGCCCAATTCTTGCAAAGTAAAAAGTTCGGATGCTGCCCGTAGACATTTCGTAAATAGCAAATGAAAGTAGGTGTATGCCTGCTTGGTGGCCTTTCTGGTTCGTATTGTAAAGCATACATTTCTGATTTGTTCGTACAAACGATTATTTGTTCCGCATTGTGATTTGCGAATGCCTTCTTTCTCCTGCTTACGACTATTGCGCCGTGTGCGAACGCAGGGGACGAGCGAAGCCTTCTATGTGTGCGACGTCAGGAACCTGGAGTACAAGGTGCAGCTGTGGAGGCACCAATTACCGAACGTTACACCTTTCTACGGTGAGATATTTCGAGACCGGGCAGCCGTTATCTAGAACTGAGCGTTTTCAGAGGAAAGACCGCATGCATCCGTTACTTTCCGGAAAGGAAGACGAACATGCACAGTAAACAACTGCTCTGCGAACTATTAAATATCAACAAGCCAAATTGTTGGGCGAGTTGGAGACGATATCCCTTAACTACAGCGCGACGAACGGGACACAGAAGAAAGGAACACGCAGTGACACAACGCAGCGCTGTGTTGTGTCCCTGCGTGTTCCTTTCTTCTGTGTCCTGTTCGTCGCGCTGTAGTTATGGAACTAAGTACCGAGACTCGGTGAAATGGCGCGGATAAATCCGAAGAGCATATTTTAGCAAAATGTTTGTCTTTGCCTTCAAGTTCCCGTCGCCTTTCGAAGCATGAGCACAAATTAGGTATTAGTTTGTAGCATCTGAAAAATTCTGTTTCTTGTGCTGGTAAACAAAAATATATTTATTAAAGCCACAGTTTTTACTTTCGAACTCACTTTCGGTTTAGGCGCAGGTCATGAAACCTAGCAGCACTAATTCTTTTCAACGATGACACGCTCCCGTTACCAACGTTCTTGTC
The DNA here is from genome assembly GCF_055824585.1 of Amblyomma mixtum. Lineage (NCBI taxonomy): Eukaryota > Metazoa > Arthropoda > Arachnida > Ixodida > Ixodidae > Amblyomma > Amblyomma mixtum. The sequence continues at coordinate 150,649,623 of NC_143014.1, read as the reverse complement.
TTCGTGGTCTGCCATGAGCCTTGTCCCGATACCTATGCAGTGGCAAAAAGAAAGAGACAACAAAAACCATCACACGATTGGGCAGTGGATATGAAGCAGTGATACCCAAGCCTTCGTCAACAATTTTTCAGCAAACCCGCGCCACTTCAGAAATCAGCCTGCCGTGCCTGATGGCACCCTCGAACGAAATCTTGTTTCTTGATTTCACGCTATTTGCGTATGCTACTAGAGCACCCAATAGAGCGGAAGAAGCTCCTATTCGATCCGAGTATCCGTGAACGGCGCTAACCGCATGTTCTTCCATAGAAATAAAATCACTTTATTTTTGGCATCATGTCCGCTGCTCGCATTTAAGAATGCAAAGCGTTCCTCTATAACTATCATGCTCCACAGAGAAACGCCACGAAGGTGTAAAATTGATTTCTAAGGCCCCTAATTTTTTTTTAACGATAAGCTTCCCGCTCAATATTGCAGATGCCGCCATGGATCTGTTAGAAATATCGTAAATATCTTTCAGCAGAACATTCCAAGCAGTGGGCGCACTGCGCTTATTTGCCCAGGCGCTGAGAACAGGCATAAGTGGGCGCGAAAGCAATCGCACGCCGGCAATAAGAAACGAAAAAAAAAAGGGCGTACGATTTAGCGTGGTAATTAGATGCGCTAGCACTTCGGTTTTCACTACGGTTTCAGTTCGAGGCTCGGATTTAACGCGGTAGCGTTAAAAGCCCAAGGCAAAACTTTTACCGCCTGCAAACGAAGACGAACATGAAGAATACAGCACGTGCGCTAACCTTGCTCTGCAGGCAGCTGTTGCTATGTGCGACACAGTGACAGCCGGACTGGCGGAAACACATACGGACGTGACCGAGGAGCTAGAAATGAACTTTGTTGGTATATCATGCCAAACTTTTAGCGCTTGTTAGTTCATCGGGCCCGTCTCTCTAGTTCATCGAGCCGTTGGGCTCCAGTTCGTCGGGCCCGTCCGTATGTGTTTCCGCCGGTCCTGCTGTCACCGTGCCGCGCATAGCAACAGCTGTCTGCAGAGCAAGGTTAGCGCACGTGCTGTATTCTTCATGTTCGTCCTCGTTTGCAAGCGCTACAAGTTTTGTCATGAGCATACCCACTCGCCCGAACAACCACTCTGATTGAAGGCCCAGTTCACCAGAAAATCTGTTGCCGCCGTTGTGAGCGAAAAATCAAGGGCATGATGGCTCTGGCAGGTGGTCCCCAGAGAGAAGTCTAGGAGGCAGGTGGGCCACCTAGGTCACGTGACATTGCGGCGTCATCATAACCTGCTCACCTGATAGCGAGAAAACTGCCCATCATGGCAGCTGGCAGTTAAATTAATGATTCGCTGGGGAAAAGCAGCCTGGGCCGTACCAGGCCCACCGCTGGGAGCACCTGCATCGCAAGTCAGTGGCGCATCGCTTAACCGCTGCAGAACTGCGACAGGGGCGGTAACACGACTCCCAGGTATCCATAAATTTAAATTAGAGAATAACCTTCTGCATGTGTGGGAATTAACCCATTACGCTATCGCGTCATACCCTCAAGGCGGCGCTTAAAGGTGCACTGAAGAAGATTCTGAACTTGTCTTTTTGCCGCGGGAACTCGATCTACCCGTACCAAGCATTCTTAGAAACAGTGACTTATTGCCCTGTGTGGCCGATTTCCCCAATTAAATCGAATTAACGTCCGGCTCCCGCTTTTTTTTTCGAATTCTGCCTCGTACGGTGGGCGGAGTCGACCAACGCGTGGAGCGCCTTTCACCCAGTCCCGTGGCGGCTTGCCGCTCTGCCATCGGCGGAGTAATACGCAGTAGTCCGTAGCAGCAAATAGACCGCGCGTATTTTTATTTCTTCGGGCTTATTTTGCGGCTATATTACCTGTGAATGAAACTATTTATTCATGGAAACCTAAAAAACAAAATAAAGCGAAAGCAAAGCCTCCACGGAGCTGCCTGAAAGGCACTTCACGCGTTGGTCGACTCCGCCCACCGTACGAGGCAGAATTTAAAAAAAAGGCGGGAGCCGGACGTTAATTCGATTTAATTGGGGAAATCGGCCGCACAGGGCAATAAGTCACTGTTTCTAAGAATGCTAGGAACGGGTAGATCGAGTTCCCGCGGCAAAAAGACAAGTTCAGAATCCTCTTCAGTGCACGTTCAAGTGTACCCTCCAGTTTTTCAAGGTCAAGCAGGCTGCGGGCAAAGATCAGCGAAATCGGACTTAAACTCCGCCTTGACGGCATGGCGCGATAGCGTTAATGGGTTAATGCCCATATACGCACAATTGGTCATTTCCTACTTTACATTCCTAGATCGCTAGGAGCTGCCGCGGTTGCTCAGTGGTTATGGCGCTCGGCTGCCGGCCCGAAAGACAAGGGTTCGATCCCGACCACGGCGGTCGCATTTCGATGGAGGCGAACTACTAGAGGCCTGTGCGATGTAGGTGCACGTTAAAGTGGTCGAAATTATCCGCAGCCCTAAAAAAATGCGGATAAAAAAAAATGCATGGAGCAAATGCTCCATGCATTTTTTTTTTTCAGATGCAAAATATAACTGACAGTATGACGCTTACTATATAAATATCCGGCAAAGCCGTTTAGTTTCCAATATAATAACATAACACGTTTTCTTCATTTTGTGGTATTTCGATAGGTGACGGTCACACAATGTTTGAGTAACGGTCAGTGGTTGTTTTATTATTTGCGGTGATGTGCTTGTGGTTGTTTAATAACCGCTTACGATGTCATATCAGCCCAACCCCGTAGATCGCTTTTGTAGGTATTTCAAAGGTTTCCACGGTTAAAAAATCGGGATATTACAGGATAGGGTCAGTCATTATGGTCATTAGGGTCATGTATTTAGGGGAAGTCATTAAAGTAAGAAGATGACGTTACTACAATACGCTGATGATGTTTACGAAATTAAATTCCGGATCCTCACCTCCCCCCCCCTCCCCCCCCCCCTAAAAGAAACGATAGTTTTTCAGCCAGTTGCTGCAAGCACTGGTTACAATTCATGTCAGGCAGTGAAGTCAGAGAAGACGTTCATACCGTGCAGGGCGAACAGAAAAGGAACTTGCTTTTAATGCCAGCTCAGACGCGTTTGTATTCCAGCGCTGCCTTAAAATTTTCCTTTCCCGTAACAGGCATTGTTGCAGACATGGTTCCGGACACGGGTTCACGATTTTCATTCATGCAGCACTCAACGCAAAAGCATTCTACATTAAGAATAGTTGTTTAGAAGTGACAGCTTCGACGAGGAGTCAGTTGGCCTGCCATCATTTATGAAACGTAATGAATGTAACGTGCAGGGTTTTGCAATCTGAACCACACTGTTTACCAGATAAAGACAACGCCACGCAGCTCACAACTTAGCTAAAACCAGTTGTCTGCCACACCACTGCCAGCCGCTCAAAAAGTCGCCGTAATTGTTCATCACCAGGGATAGGATAGTTGCCTTCGCTGTCTGAGCGCTCCTCACCTAATATGCCAAGCTGTGTGGAAAACCCAAACTCGGCACTGAGATGCTACAACATATATCTGTCGCACCATTTCCTTTGTCAGCACGAATACGCCGTGCTGATAGGTAGATACCCCCGAGAGATTTTACTATAGAGTGATGTCTTGTCTCATTTCTCGCAAAGCTCCAAAGACAGTACGTTTTGCATGGAAGCAACGAGGATAAGCGAGCAAGACAAACGACATCTACGGTTCTTCTCTCTTCTGTAAAGAAATCTATCTCCCAAAAATGCATGTTCAGGGGCGATGGAAGGAAACGTGAACCGAGCGGAGCCTGGGCGGTCCGCTGTTCGCATTTCGTTTAAACGCGCTTTTACTTCGGTAACAGCAAAAAGCCGCTAGAGTCATCCATGATGCATTCTAGGACGTCTGTAACGTGCTTTTTTTTTTTTACCACCCAGGTAAAAGCGTTATCAAAAGAAATTCGAACAGCGGAGCGCGTAGGCGTCACGTTGTTAGCGTTTCTTTCTATCGTGATAGTTTCAGTACGCATGGTTCTCTTGAAGAGACCCATGTTTCATCTATAACAAAAATTCTATTTATTAACGCTTGGAGTCCAATACCTACATGACAAATAAAAATGACTAGCCTATTGTTTTGAAGAAAAAATAACAAAAAAAGGAACTCAGCCCCAGGTAGCCACTGTTAAGAATGTCTTACCATGCAAAGACGCTCAATTTCAGCTGTCAAGTGCTGCACAGACCTGGTAGTTCTACGGACGCTCAACTCCCTTGGCGTCAACTTCGACTGTTCAAATAAGGTAAGTGTTCCTGGGATACACACTGTAACCAATATCCAGCAACTCATATTTTTTCAGCTATCCCATATATGCACATACGTATGCCAGGCAAGTGCATGACGTGCGGTGACAAATGTTTCTAAACTGCCTGAGCCGCAATCGTAACCACACTTACGGAGGTGGAAGTCAAACTCGCGTTCTGTAATATGTGTCAGAGAAATTATTTGATCCCTGAAACGCATGGCGCCTATGCTCCTTTCATGAGCAGTGCCGACCTTTATGCTAATAAGATGATACTGCAGCAGAAATCTGCGATTATTATCACACTGCCCGAGCATGCAATAATGCAAGTTGATTGCGCGTTGCAAGAGGAAATTTAAAAGCACGTCTGCTGCATTTGAATATCAAAGTTTGGAGCGCACACCAAAAAGACGGTTGCTTTACCTGGACACTAGAAAAGCAACACTTGTTGTTGGGCTAGTTGGTAATGCATACTTCTGAAGGAACCAGCGCACAAAACACAACGGACAAGAAAAAGGCGGAACACGACGGACAGGACCAGAAAAACCAGAAAAGCGCAGCGTGTATTTACAATAAATCGTTGTTTTTCAAAATTGTGGTAAAAAATCGCAGCCCACCCTGCAGCCAGAAATAGAATAAACCATGAAACCGCAGCGAACGCTTCCTCTCTAATAAATCACAATCTCAGTATGAGTAACATCCGTGTATGCAACGTCAAATAGGCACCCATTGATCTATAGCTCCTTGGTGGCGTATTTGCGGTTTGGGGCCGGTGCAGCATGTGACCTGTAATTTCTCAAATTGTGCGCGCTGGAGCCAATCTGAAGAAGTGATAAAAAACCGGAAATGGCTGTTATAAAGTTCTGCGTGTTCATTTTTTTTTTTTGTCAAACGGCAGCTGATATAAATAGCGCCTGACTGTCAAAAAACATACTTGGCAGCGAAGACCTCTATATATATAATCGAAGCAGTGCATTTCGCACCCATAGGAAGCTGCTACAGCACCACGCCTCGGCGGCGATGTGTTCAGATGGGTTCGGTGTTCGTATATCGATATGCGAGGTTTAACGCCCCGAAGCTTCGCGGTGGGCTGTGAGGGCCGCCAGAGTGGAGGGCTCCGGAATAATTTCGTGCACCTCGGGTTCTTTAACGTGCACTGGCATGCACAGCACGCGTACTTGTTTACATTACGCCTCCATAGAAATGCGGCACCCACGGCCGGGATTCAGCTCCCGAACGCCAGCCAGTGAGCCACCGCAGCGGGTTCAAATGGGTTTGATATGTGCATAGAGATAATATACTGATTTTAGAAGATAATTTGTGCATCTAAACAATTCAGTGAAAGGGCTATACACGTGAGCGCTGACATCATACTTCTATCCATGGTTGTGAGGCAGTAGAACGCTCGCTAAGCCTAAACCTAACCCGCAATATCTGCTAAGCTGAGCAGATGACGCGGGTGCTGACCGAGTGTTTGTTCCCTGTCGCAGCCTCATTTAGGTTTTCATAATGGGTGTTCGCTAAAGTGTGTCCAAGGGTTGTGCTTTAAATCGGTTGCGAAAACGTTACTCTAAAAGCTGTACGCATCCACATCACGTAATAAAACAAAGTTGGGCGCTAGAAAGGAAAATTTGTAATGGCATGCATACCGTCGCAGGCTTAACCAGCCTGAAACTATCCAGTCACGACGCATGTTCTTCTGAAGGCATCCTCCTCCAAACCCTAAACAAGGACCGAGCATAAGCGGCATAGTGCTAGGTTTCTATCACTAGAGGAAAATTCTCGATGTATCTGTGAGCTGTAATGTTAGTTGGACTATCCTGTAAGAGCCGTCGAATAGGCCGCCATCACTCCATGGTCGATGAGGTTCCTATGGCAAAAGTAGTGTTCTCTGGTGCGTAGCATGTCCGGGAAGCACAGTCAATGTAGTGGATGCTGCCCTTTTGGACGCATGTGTGTCTCCCCGAGTTATAGACTTGGATCACATGTGGTGAAATCACATCACACGTGGTGCGGAACCGTAGCACTGCGTCCTGCTTAAGTAAGCTCATTACATTTTTAAAGGGTTGTCCAGTCTTAGTTCGAACACACGAGCACATGGCCATGCTCTTTGGAGGGCCACTGCGTCCGACATGGCCGCGCATCGAAGCTAAGTGACAGATGACGCGAAGCACCACGTCCAGGTCCATCTTGTTCTGCGCCACTTTGTTGCGATGAGCAGCTGTGTCGCACGCAGTGGCCTTCGAAAGAGCATGGCCATGCGCTCGTGTCTTCGCACTAAAACTGGACGACCCTGTACAAGAGAAATTGATAAAAAAAATAACTCGTGGCCTTGCATACATAAAAAAGTGTCTTTTGATCCAATAAAGATAAGCAAAGGGCTAACAGCTCATTCAATAGCCGTCTGTTCAAGCAATCGGAAGGGCTGCGATTCAAATCCAGTTTGGTCCATAGGTGCACGATTTCCTACAGCTTCATTTGATGTCAGGTAAGACAGTCTGGTCGGGGAAAACTGCTAGAAGTGTGGGACTCAACGAAACTAAAACTTTTTCTGCACGATGGGTTGTGGGCCATGTTTAAGTCTCGAGGCCACGGGAACTTTGTCGAAAACTTGGCTGACTGCATATAATTACCTCACGTTTAAGAAGCATGCCGTCTGTAAAACTGCTACTTAGCGTGTACGTCACTCTTTAGCAAAAATACTCGCACAAAAGTTGGGTAACTACACTGTAACGGCGTGAAACGATCGTTTTCGTCTCTCGCCTTGCATCATGGTCCTTTTCATGCTGTTCTAATATGGTTCCCCGATAACAATATGCCTTTTCTTGTGTCCTGCGGAAATATAAATTACGGTCGCCTTAGAATTTGCAAGGGCTGTAACGCCGTTCTTTTCAACACACGTCATTCGCTTTGTAACAGAGCGCATGTAATATTTTTCCAATTGCTCACCGTTCCCTTCTTCTGTTCGGCAACCGACGGTGCGCGCAGGCGGAGATCCAGACTGTGCTGGAACTGGGCGTGTCTCCCGAACGAATTGTCTACGCCAACCCCATCAAAAACGTGGACCACCTTGACTTCGCCGAGCAGAACCAGGTCACTCTCATGACGTTCGACTCCGTTGAAGAACTGGACAAAATCAGAGACAAGAACGCCAGGTACAACTGTTTTGAGCAATAAAACATGACTCGCATTGAAGGACAAGTAGTCACACTCTGAGGTCACTATTACACCGTACTCTAGCACCTGCGCGTTGTTTCGTTTTTGGAACATGTAATTACATACGAT